>NC_135828.1:0-303121 GCF_964213995.1 Mustelus asterias | reverse complement strand
TTTACTCTTATGTGAGAAATAAAAGAATGACCAGGGTGGGGTTAGGGCCGGTCAAGGATAGTAGTGGGAACTTGTGCATGGAGTCAGAAGAGATAGGAGAGACGATGAATGAATACTTTTCTTCAGTATTCACCAAGGAGAGGGGCCATGTTTTTGAGGATGAGAGTGTGAAACAGACTGATAGGCTGGAGGAGGCAGATGTTCTGAGGGAAGATGTATTCGCAATTTTGAAAAACCTGAGGGTCGATAAGTCTCCTGGGCCAGATGGGATATATCCTAGGATTCTTTGGGAGGCAAGGGATGAGATTGCAGAGCCTTTGGCTTTGATCTTTGGGTCGTCACTGTCCACGGGGATAGCGCCAGAGGACTGGAGAGTGGCAAATGTTGTTCCTCTGTTCAAGAAAGGAAATACGAATGACCCTGGTAATTATAGGCCGGTTAGTCTTACTTCGGTGGTCGGTAAGTTAATAGAAAAGGTCCAGAGGGATAGAATTTATGACCATTTGAAAAGATACAGCTTAATCCAGGATAGTCAACACGGGTTCGTGAAGGGCAAGTCTTGCCTCACAAATTTGATTGAATTTTTTGAGGAGGTAACTGAGTGTGTAGATGAAGGTAGAGCAGTTGATGTCGTATACATGGATTTTAGTAAGGCGTTTGATAAGGTTCCCCATGGTTGGCTCATGAAGAAAGTAAGGAGGTGTGGGATAGAGGGAAATTTGGCCGATTGGATAGGTAACTGGCTATCTCATAGAAGTTTGCTACCAAATAAACCTGTTGGACTTTAACCTGGTGTTGATAGACTCCTTACTATCTCATAGAAGACAGAGGGTAGTGGGTGGATGGAAAATTTTCAGACTGGAGACCAGTTACCAGCGGTGTACCACAGGGATCAGTGCTGGGTCCTCTGCTATTTGTGATTTTTATTAATGACTTGGAGGAGGGGGCTGAAGGGTGGGTCAGTAAATTTGCTGATGACAACAAGATTGGTGGAGTAGTGGATGAGGTGGAGGGCTGTTGTAGGCTGCAAAGAGACATTGATAGGATGCAGAGCTGGGCCGAAAAATGGCAGATGGAGTTTAACCCTGATAAGTGCGAGGTGATTCATTTTGGTAGGACAATTTGAATGCAGATTACAAGGTCAATGGCAGGGTTCTGAGGAATGTGGAGGAACAGAGAGATCTTGGGGTTCATATCCACAGATCTCTGAAGGTTGCCACTCAAGTGGATAGAGCCGTGAAGAAGGCCTATAGTGTGTTAGCGTTTATTAACAGGGGGTTGGAGTTTAAGAGCCGTGGGGTTATGCTGCAACTGTACAGGACCTTGGTGAGACCACATTTGGAATATTGTGTGCAGTTCTGGTCACCTCACTATAAGAAGGATGTGGAAGCATTGGAGAGAGTGCAGCGGAGATTTACCAGGATGCTGCCTGGTTTGGAGGGTAGGTCTTATGAGGAAAGGTTGAGGGAGCTACGGCTTTTCTCTTTAGAGCGGAGGAGAATGAGAGGCGACTTAATAGAGGTTTATAAGATGATGAGGGGGATAGATAGAGTGGACGTTCAGAGACTATTTCCTCGGGTGGATGTAGCTGTTACTAGGGGGCATAACTATAAGGTTTATGGTGGGAGATATAGGAGGGATGTCCGAGGTAGGTTCTTTACTCAGAGAGTGGTTGGGGTGTGGAATGGACTGCCTGCAGTGATAGCGGAGTCAGACACTTTAGGAACTTTCAAGCGGTTATTGGATAGGCACATGGAGCACACCAGAATGATAGGGAGTGGGATAGCTTGATCTTGGTTTCGGACTAAGCTCGGCACAACATCGAGGGCCGAAGGGACTGTACTGTGCTGTACTGTTCTATGTTCTAAGTAATTTCTGTTGGTTTCCTGCTTTGAAATTGATCATTGTTATCCCTGAACGTCATTTGCCCCAGTCCATAATACACCTATTTATCACCAGTTATACGAAGCGAAAGTGATTCTGCAACGGAAAGTTTTCTGGGTGTTTTTTCTTTGATTGTTCTCTTGATGCAGCCTGTTAGTGACAACTCATAGAACATAGAACAGTACAGCACAGAACAGGCCCTTCGGCCCACGATGTTGTGCCGACCTTCATCTGAAACCAAGATCAAGCTATCCCACTCCCTACCATCCTGGTGTGCTCCATGTGCCTATCCAATAACCGCTTAAATGTTCCTAAAGTGTCTGACTCCACTATCACTGCAGGCAGTCCATTCCACACCCCAACCACTCTCTGCGTGAAGAACCTACCTCTGATATCCTTCCTATATCTCCCACCATGAACCCTATAGTTATGCCCCCTCGTAATAGCTCCATCCACCCGAGGAAATAGTCTTTGAACGTTCACTTGATCTATCCCCTTCATCATTTTATAAACCTCTATTAAGTCTCCCCTCAATCTCCTCCGCTCCAGAGAGAACAGCCACAGCTCCCTCAACCTTTCCTCATAAGACCGACACTCCAAACCAGGCAGCATCCTGGTAAATCTCCTCTGCACTCTTTCCAGCGCTTCCACATCCTTCTTATAGTGAGGTGACCAGAACTGCACGCAATATTCCAAATGCGGTCTCACCAAGGTCCTGTACAGTTGCAGCATAACCCCACGGCTCTTAAACTCCAACCCCCTGTTAATAAAAGCTAACACACTATATGCCTTCTTCACAGCTCTATCCACTTGAGTGGCAACCTTTAGAGATCTGTGGATATGGACCCCAAGATCTCTCTGTTCCTCCACAGTCTTCAGAACCCTACCTTTGACCCTGTAATCCACATTTAAATTAGTCCTACCAAAATGAATCACCTCACATTTATCAGGGTTAATCTCCATTTGCCATTTTTCAGCCCAGCTTTGCATCCTATCTATGTCTCTTTGCAGCCTACAACACCCCTCCACCTCATCCACTACTCCACCAATCTTGGTGTCATCAGCAAATTTACTGATCCACCCTTCAGCCCC
Source organism: Mustelus asterias (assembly GCF_964213995.1). NCBI lineage: Eukaryota > Metazoa > Chordata > Chondrichthyes > Carcharhiniformes > Triakidae > Mustelus > Mustelus asterias. The sequence goes on along the minus strand of NC_135828.1, from coordinate 300,145 downwards.
CTCCTCTAAGTCATTAATAAAAATCACAAAGAGCAGAGGACCAAGCACCGATCCCTGCGGCACTCCGCTAGCAACCTGCCTCCAGTCCGAAAATTTTCCATCCACCACCACCCTCTGTCTTCGATCAGACAGCCAGTTACCTATCCAATCGGCCAACTTTCCCTCTATCCCACACCTCCTTACTTTCATCATAAGCCGACCATGGGGGACCTTATCAAACGCCTTACTAAAATCCATGTATATGACATCAACCGCCCTACCTTCATCAACACACCTAGTTACCTCCTCAAAAAATTCTATCAAATTTGTGAGGCACGATTTGCCCTTCACAAATCCGTGCTGACTATCCCGGATTAATCCGCATCTTTCTAAATGGTCGTAAATCCCATCCCTAAGGACCTTTTCCATCAATTTACCAACCACCGAAGTCAGACTAACCGGTCTATAATTACCAGGGTCATTTCTATTCCCTTTCTTAAACAGAGGAACAACATTTGCCACTCTCCAGTCCTCTGGCACCATCCCCGTGGACAGCGAGGACCCAAAGATCAAAGCCAAAGGCTCTGCAATCTCATCCCTCGCCTCCCAAAGAATCCTAGGATACATTTCATCAGGCCCAAGGGACTTATCGACCTTCAGTTTATTCAAAACTGCCAATACATCCTTCCTCCGAACATCTATTTCCTCCAGCCTATTAGCCTGTAACACCTTCTCTTCCTGAAAAACATGGCCCCTCTCCTTGGTGAACACTGAAGAAAAGTACTCATTCATCACCTCGCCTATCTCTACTGATTCCATACACAAGTTCCCACCACTGTCCTTGACCGGCCCTAACCTCACCCTGGTCATTCTTTTATTCCTCACATAAGAGTAAAAAGCCTTGGGGTTTTCCTTGATCCGACCCGCCAAGGACTTCTCATGTCCCCTCCGAGCTCTCCTCAGCCCCTTTTTCAGCTCGTTCCTTGCTAACTTGTAACCCTCAGTCGAGCCATCTGAACCTTGTTTCCTCATCCCTACATAAGCTTCCCTCTTCCTTTTCACAAGACATTCCACCTCTTTTGTGAACCACGGTTCCCTCACTCGGCCATTTCCTCCCTGCCTGACAGGGACATACCTGTCAAGGACACCCAGTATTTGTTCCTTGAAAAAGTTCCACTTTTCATCAGTGCCTTTCCCTGACAGTTTCTGTTCCCATCTTATGCCCCCTAATTCTTGCCTAATCGCATCATAATTACCTCTCCCCCAATTGTAAGCCTTGCCCTGCCATCCGGCCCTATCCCTCTCCATTGCAATAACAAAAGACACCGAATTGTGGTCACTATCTCCAAAGTTTCTCTCCCACAACCAAATCTAACACTTGGCCCGGTTCATTTCCCAGTACCAAATCCAATGTGGCCTCACCCCTTGTCGGCCTATCCACATATTGTGTCAGGAAACCCTCCTGCACACACTGCACAAAAAGTGCCCCATCCAAACTATTTGACCTACAAAGGTTCCAATCAATATTTGGAAAGTTAAAGTCCCCCATGACAACTACCCTGTGACCCCCACACGTATCCATAATCTGCTTAGCAATTTCTTCCTCCACATCTCTATTACTATTTGGGGGCCTATAGTAAACTCCTAGCAACGTGACCGCTCCTTTCCTGTTTCTAACTGCAGCCCATATTACCTCAGTGTGCATATCCCCCTCAAAGTGCTTTTCCGCAGCCGTTAAACTATCCTTGATTAACAATGCTACTCCTCCACCTCTTTTACCAGCTTCCCTACACTTACTGAAACATCTATACCCCGGAACGTCCAACAACCATTCCTGTCCTTGTTCTACCCACGTCTCCGTAATGGCCACAACATCGTAGTCCCAAGTAGCAATCCACGCCCCAAGTTCATCCACCTTGTTCCGGATGCTCCTTGCATTGAAGTAGACACACTTCAACCCATCTTCCTGTCTACCGGTACCCACCCTTGACCTTGATACCTTCCCCAATACCTTCCCCAATACCTCACCACCCTCAACACTCATTCATTAAAACCTCGCTGAATTCCTTCACAGGGGACTATCATGTGATTTGTTTGATATTTCAGGCTTTTATTCTACTTATTTAATTTTAATGGCATCATCTGTTTCTATAATTTTAAATCAGTTTATGTTTCTGTTCACAAGTTCTGTTAATACACAGCCAAATAATGAAAGGCTAATGAAAACCAGGTAAAGAGACCATCAGAAAAGTGGGGAAATTGGTCAATAAATATAGAGAAAGATGCAGCAGGGGCTTTTGACCAATATACACAGGACAAGTGATTAATAAACAAAGGTTTTTGCCAATTGTTCAATGTGAGTGTAGTAAATAGCTGGACATATAATGACACTGTCATTTGATTCAAGAGACAATGACATTGGCTGCATCTTGCTTTGAGAGCAACCCAAGAAAAGTTTGTTTAGAGAAATATTACTGTGTTTGTTTTTTCTCCCAGCTTCTCTTTAATGGTAACTGTTCTGCTTTGACCAATTGTCATTCAGTAATGGTCTAGACTGCTGTATATTCTGACCTTTTGTTTCCTGGTGCCTGGACAGTGGTATTACTATCTGCATGTTGTGATGAAAAAGGGAACTCAAAGGATTGATGGAGGCAAAATGCTCAAGTGATGAATACCTGGAGGTGCAGTTTAAAAATTGAATTATAGGAAGGAGCAAGTAAATTGGGTGGAATGTTATCACCCAAAGGGAGACAGGGATGGTGGAATAGTTAGTAAGGGGTACTGGATGTTAGTTGAAGAGACAATCATGGATCTTATTATAAATCTTCTAGAGAGGAAAGGATTGAGGGGACATGATAAGTCGACAGATTTTATCTATCTAAAGATTGGAAGGTCGTCAGATTACTTTTTTTGTTAAAGGATACTCATTTCTAACAGTTTCAGTGGCCAATCCACTGATTTGGAATTTTCTGTGTATTGTTATCTATCCCGTAAGATGAAAGTGTCGAGTCAATGCTCCAGCCTCATGACTGTAAGGCAGGCTAATACGTCGACTCATCTATTCCCACTCATCAGTGTTATATGCCCATGTGTATCACAGATACAACATAAACTTCCTTAATGTAGATACAAGACCAAATTTCCCATCTGCAATTATGTCCTGAACTGAGATGCTTGACCTCCAACAGCCACAAGTACCTTCCTTTATGCTCGGTGTGACTTCAACTGGTGGAGAGTTTTTCCCTGATTTCCATTGATATCAATTTTTCTAGGGCTCCTTGCTGCCACACACAATCAAATGCTGCCTTGATATTAAGGGCAGCAACTCACCTCAGCTATGCTTAGAGGAGAATTATTTACAAAAGTTTAAAATTCATTTAGAGTCACATGTAGGCCTACATTAACACTGCAATGAGGTTACTGTGAAAATCCCCTAGTCGTCACACTTCGGCACCTGTTCAGGGTACCCTGAGGGAGAATTTAGCATGGCCAATGCACCTAACCAGCACGTCTTTCAGAGTGTGGGAGGAAACCAGAACACCCAGAGGAAACCCACGCAGACATGGGGAGAATGGGAAGTTTAAGAAAGCAATTACAAAAGCAAAGAGGGGATATGAAAAAGCTCTGGCTGGTAAGAGTAGGGAAAATCCTAGACATTGACCCAAGCCAGGAATCGAACTTGGGTCCCTGGCACTGTGAGGCAGTGGTGCTAAGCACTGTGCCACTGTGGATGGCAGCGGTAATGTCTGGGATGAAAATCAATAGATAGTATGTACTGGAAGGTCACCTGGTACAGTTGTTTTATATCTCAAGTTGCTAAAGGAAGTATGTGTGGAGATAGCAGAAGAACTCATTGTAATCTTCTAGTCTTTTCTCAGTACATGGAGAGCTGCCAGAGGATTGGAGAGTGGAAATGTGACACCCTCATTCAAGAAAGTGTGCAGGAAGGTGGGCATGGACAAGATAGGCAGAATGGCCACCTTCTGTTCTGTAACTTTTCCATGGTTCCTAGTAACTAGAGACCAGTCAGTTTAACATCAGTGATGGGTAATGTCTTAAAAACAATAATCAGAGAAAAAAATAACCAGGTCTTTGGAGAGGCTTGAGTTAATTAAGGAGAGCCAGCATGGATTTGTAAAATGTGGACCATGTTTGACTTATCTCATTGAATTTTTTGATTAAGTCACAGGGAAGGTTGATGAAGAGAATGAGGTGGATGTTGTCTATATAGATTTTAAGAAAGTGTTTGACAAAGTACCACATGAAAGGCTGGCTAACAAAATCAATGCTCATGGAATAGGAAGATCAGTGTCAGCTTGGATAAAAAATGGCATAAGGACAGCAAACAGTGAGTCATGATAAATGGTTATTTTTTTCAACTGGAGAATGGTAAATAGTGGCCTTTCCAAAGAGTCTGTGCTAAATTTGCCAATGATACCAAATTTGGAGTTGTGGCAGACAGTGAGGATCATAGATAAGCTGGTAGAATGGGCAAATGGAACTTAATACGGAGAAATGTGAGATGATGCTTTTTGGCAGAAGGGGTCGGGAGAGGCGATATGGCATAGTTGTAAAGAGGATCCTTGGGATTGAGAGCAATTAGTAAAGCATATGGAATCCTGGCGTCCATTAACAGAGGCACTGTGTACAAAAGCAAGGAAGTTTTGCAAAGCTCTGGTTAGGCCATAATTAGAGTATTGTTTCTAGTTCTTGTCACCACACTGTAGGAAAGTTGTGTGGGTCCTTGAGAGGATGCAGAGGAGATTTCCCAGAATGGTTAGGTCGGAAAAACTAGGGTTGTTCTCCTTGGAGCAAAGGTGATCGAGGGAACATTTGATAGACATGTAGAAGATGATGACAGGCTCAGAAGAAGTAGACAAAGAAAAACCTGTTTCTTTTGGCTGATGCCATAAGGAACAGGTGACACAGATTTAAGGTTTTGGGCAAGAGATACAGGGGGAATGTGAGGAAGAATTTTTTTATCCGGTGACTGGTGATGACTTGGAACCCGCTGCCCACAAAGGTGGTGGGAGTGGAGATGATCAATGATTTCAAAGGAAATCAGGTACAAGGGGAATAAATCAGGGGAGTGAAGTACAGAAAGTGCAGGGTGGAGTTTAAGAAAACAATTAGAAAAGCAAGGAGGGGACATGAGAAAGCTCTGGCTGCTGAGAGTAGGGAAAATCCCAAGATATTCTATAAGTATATCAATGGGAAGAGGATAACCAGAGAAAGAGTAGGGCCCATTATAGACTAAGGGTGAAATCTGTGGGTGGAGCCAGAGGACATTGGTGGAGTGTTGAACGAATATTTCACATCCGTCTTCATCGAAGAGAAAGATGATGAAGATATGGAACTCAAGGTGAGAGACTGCGAGGTTCTTATAAGAACATAAGAAATAGGAGCAGGAGTAGGCCATCTAGCCCCTCGAGCCTGCCCCGCCATTCAATAAGATCATGGCTGATCTGACGTGGATCAGTACCACTTACCCGCCTGATCCCCATAACCCTTAATTCCCTTACCGATCAGGAATCCATCCATCCGCGCTTTAAACATATTCAGCGAGGTAGCCTCCACCACCTCAGTGGGCAGAGAATTCCAGAGATTCACCACCCTCTGGGAGAAGAAGTTCCTCCTCAACTCTGTCTTAAACCGACCCCCCTTTATTTTGAGGCTGTGTCCTCTAGTTTTAACTTCCTTACTAAGTGGAAAGAATCTCTCCGCCTCCACCCTATCCAGCCCCCGCATTATCTTATAAGTCTCCATAAGATCCCCCCTCATCCTTCTAAACTCCAACGAGTACAAACCCAATCTCCTCAGCCTCTCCTCATAATCCAAACCCCTCATCTCCGGTATCAACCTGGTGAACCTTCTCTGCACTCCCTCCAATGCCAATATATCCTTCCTCATATAAGGGGACCAATACTGCACACAGTATTCCAGCTGCGGCCTCACCAATGCCCTGTACAGGTGCATCAAGACATCCCTGCTTTTATATTCTATCCCCTTCGCAATATAGGCCAACATCCCATTTGCCTTCTTGATCACCTGTTGTACCTGCAGACTGGGCTTTTGCGTCTCATGCACAAGGACCCCCAGGTCCCTTTGCACGGTAGCATGTTTTCATTTGTTTCCATTGAGATAGTAATCCCATTTGTTATTATTTCCTCCAAAGTGTATAACCTCGCATTTATCAACGTTATACTCCATTTGCCATATCCTCGCCCACTCACTCAGCCTGTCCAAATCTCTCTGCAGATCTTCTCCGTCCTCCACACGATTCACTTTTCCACTTATCTTTGTGTCGTCTGCAAACTTCGTTACCCTACACTCCGTCCCCTCCTCCAGATCATCTATATAAATGGTAAACAGTTGCGGCCCGAGTACCGATCCCTGCGGCACGCCACTAGTTACCTTCCTCCAACCGGAAAAACACCCATTTATTCCGACTCTTTGCTTCCTGTCGGATAGCCAGTCCCCAATCCACTTTAACACACTACCCCCAACTCCGTGTGCCCTAATCTTCTTCAGCAGCCTTTTATGGGGCACCTTATCAAACGCCTTTTGGAAATCCAAAAACACCGCATCCACCGGTTCTCCTCCTTATGGAATCATAGAATCCCTACAGTACAGAAGGAGGCTATTTGGCCCATCAAGTCTGTACCGACCACAATCCTACCCAGGCCCTATTCCCGTAACCCTTATTTACCCTGCTAATCCCCCTGACATTAGGGTCAATTTAGCATGACCAATCAACCTAACCTGCACATCTTTGGAGCAAATTTACACAGGGAAGGACAAGGTTTTGGAGGTGTTGGCAGGCTTAAAGTTGGACAAATCTCCAGGTCCAGATGAATTGTGTCCCAGGCTGCTGTGGGAGGTAAGGGATGAGATTGTAGTGACTCTGACCTAAATTTTTTATTTTTCTTTGGCCATGGTGGAGGCACTAGAGGACTGGAGAACAGCTAATGTTCCGCTACTTAAGAAGGGTTGTAGAGATAAGCCAGGGAACTACAGGCCAGTGAGTCTCACGTCAGTGATAGGGAAACCATTGGAGAAAATTCTGAAGAAGAGCATCTAGCTCCACTTGGACAGGCAAGGCTTGATTAGGGATAGTCGGTAAGGATTTGTCAGAGGAAGGTCATGCCTAAAAAATTTGATTGAATATTTTGAGGACGTAACTAGGTGTGTAGATGAGGCTAGTACTCTTGATGTAGTTTATATGGATTTAATCAAAGTCTTAGACAAGGTCCCACATGGGAGACTTATAAAAAAGGCAAATGCACATGGAATACAGGGCAAATCGATAAAGTGGATTCAAAATTGACTCAGTTGTAGGAGAGAGGGTGATGACTGAAAGCTGCTTTAGTAACTGGGAACCAGCATCCCGCGGCGTACCACAGGGATCTGCGCTGTGTCCCCTAGTTTTGGTCATTTTTTTAAACAACATAGATGACTATGTGGGAGGTTGGATTAAGTTTGCAGATGACACAAAGATTAGTAAGGTGGTTAACAATGAGGTTGCGTGTCTTGGCCTACAGGAAGATATAGATTGGATGGTCAAATGGACAAATAAGTGACAGATGGAATTTAACCCTGAAAAGTGTGAGATGATACACTTTGGAAGGAGCAATTTTATAAGGAAGTATTCAATGAATGACATGACACTAAGAAATTTTGTGGAACAAAGGGACCTTGGCATGTTTGTCCATAGATCTCTGAAGATGGAAGGGTATGTTAGTAGGGTGATGAAAAAGGCATTTGGGACACTTGCCTTTATCGATCGAGGCATAGATTACAAAAGCAGGGAGGTCATGTTGGAGTTGTATCGAACTTTGGTGAGGCCACAGCAGGAGTACTGTGTGCAGTTCTGGTTACCACATTATAGGAAGGATATGAATGCAGTGGAGGGGCTGCAGAGGAGATTCACCAAGATGGTGCCTGGAATGGAACATTTAAGTTATGAAGAGAGGTTGAATAGGCTTGGGTTGTTTTCACTGGAGCAGAGAAGACTGAGGGGTGACCTGAGGTGTTCAAGATTATGATGGGCATTGGTAGGGCTGATAGGGAGTAGTGGTTCCCCTTAGTTGAAGGGTCAGTCACGAGGGGACACAAGTTCAAGGTGAGGGACAGTAGGTTTAGGGGGATGTGAGGAAAATCGTTTTTACCCAGAGGGTGGTGATGGTCTGGAATGTGCTACCTGGGTGATGGAGGCGAGTTGCCTCACAACCTTTAAAAAGTACCTGGATGAACACTTGGCAGAACATAACATTCAAGGCTATGGGCCAGGTGCCGGTAAATGGGATTAGGTGGGAGGTCAGTTATTTCTCAAGTGTCAGTGCAGACTCAATGGGCCAAAGGGCCTCTTCTGCAGTCTAGGATTCTATGAAATTGGATGGTCACTTGAGGGGAATAAACTTTCAGGACTACGGGGATAGAGCCAGGGAATGGGACTGTCTCAATTGTTCTAGAGAGGGCCTGCATGGACTGGATGAAGCAAACAGTCTCCTTTTATTCTGCAATTCTCCATACATGATGAAGTGATGATTCTGTTTCACTGCCAAAGTGTGCAGTCCTGTAATCCCAAGTGCTGGAGGCATCAAAGTGTGAGGAAAGTCCCCTCATTAACATATTCCAATAAGAGGTGAGCAAAATACATTGTAGGCGAATTAAGAGGGAAAAACATAATGGGCAGAAGGAATATTTTTCTGTGAAGCTGATTCATTAACACTCTTTCTACCAGGTCATTGTCCTGTCAGAAACAAAAAAAACATTTTACTTTCATCTTTGATATGAGGGGATGATGTGCGGCTGATGCTATTAATTGTTCACAGCACAGTCAAACAATAATGACAACTGTGGATCAGACATCCAGAACTCAAACTTGCAAAGCATTGTAACAGAAAGCAACCTGTCTTCCAAGGAGGGTCAGTGAAATTGCACAGAGGCAGAATAGAAATGACAAAGCGCTCGTTGTGAAGGGACATTGAAGCATGAACAGACAAATGATCAACTGAATGTTGGGTGCCAAGGAATCCAGGCCACTCACTTGAAGTGTCCTTTGTTTGGCTCAGACTGCAGTGGGAACAATTAGCTGCAGCCATTGTTCTTTGTGCATGAGGTGAGTTATTGGTCTTAGCAAGGTGTCACTGTTGCACATTCTTCATCTCAGCAAGAGATGGAATTTCATTATTATTGTGGCTCACATGATGAGAATCTTTTTCAAATCAGTGTATTACTGGGAAAGGGCCAGACACAGCTGAGGGGAGCTGAAATCTAGAATTGTCTAAAGTAATATGGTCCAGGTTTAGATCAGCCAACTACAATCTATTAATGAAGGTGACAGGTACTCACTGATCTCACTATTCATGTCCCTAAAGGTTCTTGGGGCTATTAGCAATACTGACCTCTTCCTATATTGTAAATACTAAAGCAATATAATAATTTAGCATGCCCGGAACACCTTATTTTCATCAACAATATCCTCACTATTAGTTTCAAATTGTTCTTGAGAACCCTCTTAAACAGAACCCTATTAGAAAGTTGTGTGTTGGCTTTGATATCTAGTAGATTGATAAAAATGGAAACAAGAGAAGCACTTTTGATGCATTAAGACCAGCAAATAGATAAAGATAAGTTTGATCTCTGTCTATGTGTATAGAAAGTGAATAAAACTCATGTGCAAGAGGCATAAATTACAGTGTGTGATAAAATTGATATAATTTTTCTTTTATTTATTTTGTGGGATGTGGCATGGAGAGCATTTATTGCCATCCTTTGTTGCCATTTTGAAGGTGTGGTGAGCTGCCTTCTTGAACTGCTGCAGTCGCTGAGGTGTAGGTAGACCCACAGTGCTGTTAGGGAGGGAATTCTAGGATTTTGACCCAGTGACAGTGAAGGAACGACAAAATATTTCCAAGTCATGATGGTGAGTGCCTTTGAATGGAGACTCCAGACAGTGGTGTTCCAGGTATTTGCTATTCTTGTCGTTCTGGATGGTAGTGGTCGTGGGTTTGGAAGGTATTGCCTAAGGAACCTTAGTGAGTTCCGGCAATGCAACTTGTAGATGGTACACATGGCTGCCACTGTTTGGCAGTGGTGGAGGGATTGAATGTTTGTGGAAGGAGTGGCTACCAAGCAGCTACTTTGTCCTGGAAGTTGTCGAGCGGGGAGGTGATGGCCTAGTGGTATTATCGCTAGACTATTAATCCAGAAACTCAGCTAATGTTCTGGGGACTTTGGTTTGATCCCCGCCACAGCAGATTCAATAAAAAATATCTGGACTGGGATTCACCCAAAAAAATTCTAAGGGCTGAATTCACGTAAAATCTGGAGTAACTCCCGTTAGTTTTTGGGGTGGCATGGTGGCACAGTGGTGAGCACTGCTGCTTCACAGCTCAGGGACCCGGGTTCAATTCCCGGCTTGGGTCACTGTGCGGAGTTTGCACGTTCTCCCCGTGTTTGCGTGGATTTCCTCCGGGTGCTCCAATTTCCTCCCACAGTCCAAAGATGTGCGGGTTAGGTTGATTGGACATGATAAATTAACCCTTAGTGTCGTTGGATGTCATAGGTTAGAAGGATTTGCAGGGTAACTAAGTGGGGATAGGGCCTGGGTGGGATTGGTGTCGGTACAGACTCGATGGGCCAAATGGCTTCCTTCTGCACTGTAGGGACTCTATGACTCTGAGTGTTGTTGGCGTTGCACTCAGCCAGGTGAGTGAAGAGTATTCCATTGCACTCCTTACTTATGCCTTGTAGATGGTGGACAGGCTTTAGGGGTCAAGAGGTGAGTTACTTGCCACAGGATTGCTAGCCTTTGATCTGTTCTCATAGCCACAGTGTTTATATAGCTTGTCCAGTTCAGTTTCTGGTCAGTAGTAACCCGGAGGATGTTGATAGTGGGAGAATTCAGTGATAGTAATGCCATTGAAGGTCAAGAAGCAATGGTTAGATCCTCTCTTGTGGAGATGGTCATTGCCTGGCACTTGTGTGGCATAGATTAACTTGCCATTTGTCAGCTCAAGCCTGGATATTGTCCAGGTCTTGCTGCATTTGGACATGAACTGCTTCAGTATTTGAGGATTCGCGAATGGTGCTGAATATTGTGCAATCATCTGCGAACATCCCCACTTCTGACTTTATGATGGAAGGTTATTGGTGAAGCAGCTGAAGATGATTGGGCCGAGGACATTACCCTGTGGGACTCCTGCAGTGATGTCTGAGATGACAGACCTCCAATCACCACAACCATCTTTCTTTGTGCTAGGTATGACATCAACCAGCGGAGAGTTTCCCCCCCCTGCCCCAATTTCCATTGACTCCAGTTTGGTGAGGGCTCCTTGAAGCCATACTTGGTCAAATGCTGCATGATGTCATTGGCAGTCACTCTCAACTCACCTCTGCCATTCAGTGCTTCGGTTATGTTTGAACCAAGGCTGTAATTATGTCAGGTGCTGAGTGACCCTGGCAGAACCCAAACAGTCCCAAACTACCAAATAAACCTGTTGGACTTTAACCTGCTGTTGTGAGACTTCTTACTGTGTTTACCCCAGTCCAACGCCGGCATCTCCACATCAGAACCCAAACTGAGCATCCATGAGCAGGTTATTTCTAAGTAAGTGCCATTTCCTGTAACTCAGAGGGCTAAGGAAAAGAGGAGGAAGGCGGTATTAATCGGGGACTCGATGGTGAAGGGGACAGACAGGCGTTTCTGCGGAGGTAGGCGGGATTCTCGCATGGTGGTCTGCCTCCCTGGGGCCGGGATCCAGGATGTCGCTAGTCGCGTCCCGGAAATCCTGAGGTGGGAGGGAGAGGAGCCTGAGGTAGCGGTACATATTGGTACCGCTGATGTGGGTAGGAAGGGAGAAGGGGTCATGAAAAAGGAGTACAGGGAATTAGGGAGACAGCTGAGAAAGAGGAAAGCAAAGGTAGTAATCTCAGGATTACTGCCTGTGCCACGGGAAGGTGAGGGCAGGAATGGAGTGAGGTGGAGGATGAATGTGTGGCTGAGGGACTGGTGCAGGGGGCAGGGATTCAGGTTCCTGGACCATTGGGACCTCTTTAGGGGCAGGGGTGATCTGTATACAAAAAATGGGTGGAACTTGAATCACACGGGGACCAATATCCTGGCCGGTAGGTTGGCTAAGGCTACTGGGGAGAATTTAAACTAGATAGGTTGGGGGGAGGGGAGCTGGAAGAGTTGACCGGGATCAAGGAACTAATTGATGGAGGGGAGGATGCAGGGGTAAGGGGAATTACAAAATTAATGGTAGAGGAGAGGGTGCAAGTGAATGAAGGCAGTAATTTAGATAAGGGAGTAGAGGGAGAGGGTGTTCGCGACTCATCAAAGCGGGTCCAGATAAAAGCTGGAATAAGGACACTTTGCCTGAATGCACGAAGCATTCGGAACAAGGTAAATGAGTTGATGGTGCAAATCAGCACAAGTGGGTACGATCTGGTGGCCATTACAGAAACGTGGCTGAAAGGTGACCAGGACTGGGAGATGAATATCCAGGGGTATCAGGCGTTTAGGAAGAATAGACAGGAAGGAAAAGGTGGTGGGGTCGCGCTATTAATAAGAGATAATATCAGGGTAGTACTGAGGGATGACATAGGCTCTGAGGAACAAAACGTGGAATCATTATGGGTAGAGATGAGGAATAGTAGAGGGAGAAAGACACTAGTAGGTGTGGTATATAGGCCCCCAAATAATAATGTTGAGGTAGGGAGGGCTGTAAACAAGCAGATAAGGGATGCATGTAAAAACGGAACGGCAATAATCATGGGGGACTTCAACATGCACATTGACTGGCAGACTCAAGTCGGTAAGGGTGGAATGGAGGAAGAGTTCTTAGAATGCTGTCGGGATAGTTTCCTTGAACAGCATGTTACGGAACCGACGAGGGAACAAGCTATTTTGGATCTGGTATTGTGTAACGAGGTAGGTAGAATTAAGGATCTTATTGTGAAGGACCCTCTTGGGTCTAGTGACCACAATATGGTCGAATTTCTGATTCAGATGGAAGAGGAGAAAGTTTGGTCCCAAACCAGTGTCCTCTGTTTGAACAGAGGGAAATATGGTAGGATGAGGGATGAATTGGCTAAGGTAGACTGGGAGAGCAGGCTGGCAGGTAGGATAGCTGAGGAACAGTGGAGGATGTTTAAGGAGATCCTTTTCAGTTCTCAGCAAAAATATATTCCAGCAAAAAACAAGGATTGTAAGAAAAGGGAGAACCAGCCGTGGATAACGAAGGAAATAAAGGAGAGTATTAAAATAAAAACAGCTGCGTACAGAGTGGCCAAAAATAGTGGAGAAACAAGTGATTGGGAAAAATTTAAGAAACAACAAAGAGAGACTAAGAAAGCGATAAAGAAAGGAAGGATAGACTATGAAGCTAGGCTAGCAATTAATATAAAAAATGATAGTAAAAGTTTTTATAAATATATAAAAAGGAATAGAGTGGCTAGAGTGAATGTTGGACCCTTGGAGGACGAGAGGGGGGAGTTAATAGTGGGAAATGAGGATATGGCTGAGTCTTTAAATAAGTTTTTTGTGTCGGTCTTCACGGTGGAGGACACAAATAGTTTGCCAAATATTAACGATAGAGGGTTGGCAGCAGGAGAAATACTTAATACAATTAATGTTACCAGAGAGGCAGTGCTGGGTAGACTAATGGGACTGAAGGTGGACAAGTCCCCGGGTCCGGATGGAATGCATCCCAGGGTATTGAAAGAAATGTCAGAGGTAATAGTGGATGCGTTAGTGATTATTTATCAAAACTCGTTGCATTCTGGGGTAGTGCCGGTTGATTGGAAAACGGCTAATGTTACGCCGCTGTTTAAAAAAAAAGGAAGGAGACAAAAGGCGGGTAACTATAGGCCGGTCAGCTTAACGTCTGTAGTAGGGAAAATGCTGGAATCCATTATTAAAGAGGAGATAGCAGGGCATCTGGATAGAAATGGTTCGATCAATCAGACGCAGCATGGATTCATGAGGGGAAAGTCGTGCTTGACGAACATGTTGGATTTTTATGAAGATGTGACTAGGGCAGTTGATGGAGGAGAACCGGTGGATGCGGTGTTTTTGGATTTCCAAAAGGCGTTTGATAAGGTGCCCCATAAAAGGCTGCTGAAGAAGATTAGGGCACACGGAGTTGGGGGTAGTGTGTTAAAGTGGATTGGGGACTGGCTATCCGACAGGAAGCAAAGAGTCGGAATAAATGGGTGTTTTTCCGGTTGGAGGAAGGTAACTAGTGGCGTGCCGCAGGGATCGGTACTCGGGCCGCAACTGTTTACCATTTATATAGATGATCTGGAGGAGGGGACGGAGTGTAGGGTAACGAAGTTTGCAGACGACACAAAGATAAGTGGAAAAGTGAATCGTGTGGAGGACGGAGAAGATCTGCAGAGAGATTTGGACAGGCTGAGTGAGTGAGCGAGGATATGGCAAATGGAGTATAATGTTGATAAATGCGAGGTTATACACTTTGGAGGAAATAATAACAAATGGGATTACTATCTCAATGGAAACAAATTAAAACATGCTACCATGCAAAGGGACCTGGGGGTCCTTGTGCATGAGACGCAAAAGCCCAGTCTGCAGGTACAACAGGTGATCAAGAAGGCAAATGGGATGTTGGCCTATATTGCGAAGAGGATAGAATATAAAAGCAGGGATGTCTTGATGTACCTGTACAGGGCATTGGTGAGGCCGCAGCTGGAATACTGTGTGCAGTATTGGTCCCCTTATATGAGGAAGGATATATTGGCATTGGAGGGAGTGCAGAGAAGGTTCACCAGGTTGATACCGGAGATGAGGGGTTTGGATTATGAGGAGAGGCTGAGGAGATTGGGTTTGTACTCGTTGGAGTTTAGAAGGATGAGGGGGGATCTTATGGAGACTTATAAGATAATGCGGGGGCTGGATAGGGTGGAGGCGGAGAGATTCTTTCCACTTAGTAAGGAAGTTAAAACTAGAGGACACAGCCTCAAAATAAAGGGGGGTCGGTTTAAGACAGAGTTGAGGAGGAACATCTTCTCCCAGAGGGTGGTGAATCTCTGGAATTCTCTGCCCGCTGAGGTGGTGGAGGCTACCTCGCTGAATATGTTTAAAGCGCGGATGGATGGATTCCTGATCGGTAAGGGAATTAAGGGTTATGGGGATCAGGCGGGTAAGTGGTACTGATCCACGTCAGATCAGCCATGATCTTATTGAATGGCGGGGCAGGCTCGAGGGGCTAGATGGCCTACTCCTGCTCCTATTTCTTATGTTCTTATGATAGCACTGTTGATAATTGAGAATAGACTAATGGGCGGTAATTGGCTGTTGTTTCTTGTACGCTGTACAGACAAAGCATACCATTCATAGAGGAGGAAAGGAGAGGGTGCAGAATGTAGTGCCACAGTCATAGCTAGGGTGTAGAGAAAGACCAACTTAATATGAGGGAGGTCCATTCAAAAGTCTGATGGCAGCAAGGAAAAAACTGTTCTTGAGTCGTTTGGTATGTGACCTCAGATGTTTGCATCTTTTTCCTGAAGGAAGAAAGTGGAAGAGAGAATGTCCGGGAGCGTGACCTTGATTATGGTGGCTGCTCTTCTGAGGCAGCGGGAAGTGTCGACAGAGTTAATGGATGGGAGGCTGGTTTGAGTGATGGACTGGGCTTCGTTCATGACCCTTTATAGCTTCTTGCTGTCTTGGGCAGAGCAGGAGCCAAACCCAACTGTGATACAAACAGAAAGGATGCTTTCCGTGGTGCATCTGTAAAGATTGGTGAGAGTCACAGTGGACATGCCAAATTTCCGTAGCCTCCTGAGAAAGTAGACGCGTTGGTGGGCTTCCTTAACTATAGCATTAGTGTGGAGAGAGCAAGACAGGTTGTTGGTGATATGGACACCTAGAAACTTGAAGCTCTCGACCATTTCCACTTCATCCCCGTTGATGTAGACAGGGGCATGTCTTCCACTACTCTTCCTGAAGTCAATGACTGTCTCCTTTTTACTGACATTGAGGGAGAGATTATTGTCATCGCACCAATTCACCAGACTCTCTATCTCATTCCTGTACTCAGTCCCATCATTGTTTGAGATCCAACCCACTATGGTGGTGCCATCAGCAAAGTGAAAATTGAGTTGGAGGGGAATTTGGCTGCACAGTCATTGGTGTATAAGGAGTATAGTAGGGGCTGAGGACACAGCCTTGTGGGGCACCGGTGTTGAGGATGATCGTGGAGGAGATGTTGGTGCCTATCCTTACTGATTGCGGTCTGTGGGTTTGGAAGTCTAGAATCTCGTTGCAGAGGGAGGAGCTGAGTGGAGTTTGGAGATGAGCTTTGTAGGAATAATAGTGTTGAAGGCTGAGCTGTAGTCAATAAGTAGGAGTCTGACATAAATGTCTTTGTTATCCAGGTTTTCCAGAGTTGAATATGGCCAGGGAGATGGTATCTGCTGTGGACCTGTTTATTTGTCCTGCTTCTTGTGTACAGGACATACCTTGGCATTTCTCCACATTGCCGGGTAGATGCCAGTTTTGTAGCTGTACTGGAACAACTTGGCTACGGGCACGGCAAGTTCTGGAACGCGAATCTTCAGGACTATTGGCAGAATATTGTCAGGGCCCATAGCCATTGCAACATCCAGTGCCTTCAGCTGTTTTTTGATATCATGTGGTGTGAATCAAATTTGCTGACGATTGACATTGTGATGCTGGGAACCTCCAGAGGAGGCCAAGATGAATCTTCCACTCAGCATTTCTGACTGAAGATCGTTGCAAATGTGTCAGCCTTATCTTTTGCACTGGCGTGCTGGGCTCCTCCATCACTGAGCATGGGGATAATTGTGAAGCCTCCTCCTCCAGTGAGTTATTTAATTGTCCGCCACCATTCACAGTTGGATGTGGAAGGACTGCAGTGTTTACATCTGATCTGTTAGTTGTCAAATCACTTAACTCTGTCTATTTCTTGTTACTTATGCTGTTTAATATGTAAATAGTCCTGTGTTGTAGCTCCACTAGGTTCGTGTTTAGGTATGCCTGCTGTTCCTCTGGCATGCCCTACTGCACTCTTCATTGAACCAGAGTTGATCCCCTGGCTTGGTGGTAATGGTAGAATGGGGGATATGTCGGGTCACCAGGAGACAGATTGTGGTTGAGTACAATTCTGCTGCTACTGATGGCCACCAGCACCTCATGGATGCTCAGTCTTGAGTTGCTCGATCTGTTTGAAGTCTATCCTATGGTAGCACCACACAAGATGGAGGGTATCCTCAATGTGAAGAGTGGCCCTCGCCTCCACTAGGACTGTGCAGTGGTCACTCCTACCGATACTATCATAGACAAATGCATCTGCGGCAGGCAGGTTTGTGAGGGGAAGGTTGAGTATGTTTTTCCCCCTTGTTGTTTTGCTCACGACCTGCCGCAGTCCCAGCGTAGCAGCTATGTCTTTTAGGACCCAGCCAGCTTGGTGTGTGGTGGTACAACCCAGTCACTCTTGGTGATGGACAATGAAGTCCCCCACCGAGAATACATTCTGTGCTCATGCCACCTTCTAAATGGCGTTCAACATCTGAGAGTACTGATCCATCAGCTGAGGGGGACGGTATGTGGTAATCAGCAAGAGAGGGGAGGCGATGGCCTGGTGGTATTGTCACTAAACTATTAATTCAGAAACTCGGCTAATATCCCGGGTTCGAATCCCGCCACGGCAGATGGTGGAATTTGAATTCAATAAAACAAATCTGGAATTAAGAATCTACTGATGACCATGAATCCATTGTCGATTGTCGTAAAAGCCCATCTGGTTCACTAATGTCCTTTAGGGAAGAAAATCTGCTGTCCTTACCTGGTCTGGCCTACATGTGACTCCAGAGCCACAGCAATGTGGTTGATTCTCAACTGCCCTCGGCAATGGCCTAGCAAGCCACTCAGTTGTATTAGCGTTTCAAAAAGGCAGCTCACTGCCACCTTCTCAAGGGCAATTAAGGATGGGCAATTAATGCAGGCCAGCCAGCAATGCCCGTGTCCCATGAATGAATAAAGAAAAAAATCCTCCCCATGTTTGACCTGGTGCCATGAGACTTCATCGGGTCCAGAAGAGGATATTGAAGACTCCCAGAGCAGCTCCCTCCTGACTGTATACCGCTGTGCCACAAACCCTGCCAGTAAGACATGACATACACAAGAATAGTGGTGGTGGTATCTGGGACATTATCTTAGGATATGATACCACGAGCATGACTATGTCATGCTGTTGCTTAACTAGACTGTAGGACAGCTCTTCCAATTTTGGCACAAGCCCCCAGATGTTAGTAAGGAGTACTTTGCGGGGTTGACCAGGCTGGGTTTGCCTAATGCCTAGGTCAATGCTAGGTGATGCGTCCGGTTTCACATCTTTGTGTTTTCTTTGTAGTACAACTGAGTGGCTTTCTATACCATTTCAGAGGTCATTTAAGAATCAGCCATACCGCTGTGGGTCTGGAGTCATGTGTAGGCCAGACCAGGTAAGCACAGCAGGTTTCCTTCCCTAAAGGGAAACCCTAATCCCAGAGGACATTAGTGAACCAAATGGGTTTTTGCAACAATCAACAATGGTTTCATGATCATCAATGAGCTTTCCCAGCTTTGATATTTTTTGAGTTTAAGTTCCACCATCTACCATGGTGAGATTTGAACCCAGGTCCCCAGGGATTATCCTGGGTCTCTGGATTATTAGTCCAGCAACAATACCACTGTGCCACTGTCTCCATGTGAAATGTGGCTCAGGTAAAGGCCAAATTGTGAACAGAACATTTCTGGCTATAATCTATTTAGGAGGGTTAGAGTAGGGAGTTAAAGATTGCAGCAGTCCCACCATTAAGGTGATAGAAGCCAACTATGGCTGGGAAACTACTGGAGAAGATTCTGAAAGAGAGAATCGATCTGCATTTGGAGAGGCAAGGTTTGATCAGGGATAGTCAGCATGGTTTTGTCAGAGGGAGGTCATTTCTAACAAATTTGATTGAATGTTTTGAGTATGTAACCAAGTGTGTAGATGAGGGTCGTGCGGTTGATGTAGTTTACACGAATTTCAGCAAAGCCTTTGACAAAGTCCCACATAGGAGACTTATTAAGAAGGCTAATGCACATGGGATACAGGGTGATCTGACAAGGTGGATTCATAATTGGCTTAGCGGTAGGAGACAGAGAGTGGTGACAGACGGCTGCTTTAGTGACTGGAGTGGAAATGCCGGCGTTGGACTGGGGTGAACACAGTAAGAAGTCTCACAACACAAGGTTAAAGTCCAACAGGTTTGTTTGGTAGCAAATACCATAAGCTACCGAAAGCTTATGGTATTTGCTACCAAATAAACCTGTTGGACTTTAACCTGGTGTTGTGAGACTTCTTACTTAGTGACTGGAGGCCAGTGACGTACAACAGGGATCCGTGCTTGGCCCCCTATTGTTCATCATTTGTATGAATGACATAGATAACTATGTGGGGGGGTAGGATCTGTAAGTTTGCCGAGGACACAAAGGTTGGCCGGGTGGTTGACAGTGACGTTGAGGGTCTTGGGTTTCAGGAAGATATAGACGAGGTGGTCAAATGGGCAGATAAGTGGCAGATGGAATTTAACCCTGAAAAGTGTGAGGTAATGCACTTCGGAAGGAGTAATTTGACGAGGAAGTATACTGTGAAAGGTCTGACACTGGGAAGTTCCGAAGAACAAAGGGACCTTGGCGTGTTTGTCCATAGATCTCTGAAGGCGGAAAGACAGGTTAATAGGGTGGTGAAAAAGGCATATGGCACACTCACCTTTATCAATCGGGGTATAGATTACAAAAGCAGATCATATTGGAGCTGTATAGAACTTTGGTGAGGCCACAGCTGGAGCACTGTGTGCTGTTCTGGTCGCCACATTATAGGAAGGATGTAATTGCACTGGAGGGGGTGCAGAGGAGATTCACTAGGATGCTGCCTGGGATGGAACATTTAAGTTATAAAGAGAGGTTGGATAGGTTTGGGTTGTTTTCTCTGGAGCAGAGAAGACTGAGGGGCGACGTGATTGAGGTGTTTAAGATTATGAGAGGCATGGACAGGGTGGATAGGGAGCAGCTGTTCCCCTTGGTTTAAGGGTCAGTTAAGCGGGGACACAAGTTAAAAGTGAGGGGTGGGAGGTTTAGGGGGTGTTTGAAGAAAAACCTTTTTACCCAGAGGGTGGTGACGGTCTGGAATGCACTGCCTGGGAGGGTGGTGGAGGTTGGATGCCTCATATAGAATCATAGAAACCCTACAGCACAGAAAGAGGCCATTCGGCCCATCGAGTCTGCACCGACTACAATCCCACCCAGGCCCTACCCCCAAATCCCCACATATTTACCCACTAATCCCTCTAACCTACGTATCTCAGGACACTAAGGGCAATTTTAGCATGGCCAATCAACCTAACCCGCACATCTTTGGACTGTGGGAGGAAACCGGAACACCCGGAGGAAACCCACGCAGACATGAGGAGAACATGCAAACTCCACACAGATAGTGACCCAAGCCGGGAATCGAACCCAGGTCCCTGGAGCTGTGAAGCAGCAGTGCTAACCACTATGCTACCGTGCTGCTTTAAAAAGTATCTGGATGAATACTTGGCACACCGTAGCATTCAAGGCTATTGGCCAAGTGCTGGAAAATTGGATTAGGTGGGCAGGTCAGGGCATTTCATGTGTTGGTGCAGACTCGATGGGTCGAAGGGACTCTTCTGCACTGTAATATTCTAAGAGAAGCAATGGTGCAAAAGCAAATCCATTTAATTAGAGATAAGAAATTTAAAAAAAATGTTTCTCTGGTTGGAATATGTTGCAAACAATGGAAAGAGGGAAGAAATATTTGAACAAATCAAAGTACAGCCCAAAGACAACAGGGGGAAAATAATGGATGGCTGTAATTAAGTGTTAAGAAAATAATTGGGCAAAATTAAGGTGACCAGGTCTATATCGCCCAGAACTGAATATGGAGCCAGATATCTTTTGCTGAATTGGATGTTTCTGATTGTTGGAAATGAAATGGAAGCAGATTGATGATGTATGGATTTGGAACTATCTCAGAAACAGGAGAATTGACAAACTTGAGAGGGAGCTGGATAAAAGGTTAACAAACTGAAGGCAGTTTATTTAGGGCCGGAGGAATTGGGCTTTTCCAGATAATTTTTGAATTTAAATTCCACCATCTACCATGGTGAGATTTGAATCCAGATCCCCTTGTTGTTGGGAATATTCTTAGTAAATATAAATAGTTTGAACTTGCAAGGAGGGGAAGAAGGGAGGAAGGAATGAGCATGGAAGGGAGAGTCAGGAGTGAGCAGAGGGAGGGGGGAATGAGCAAGGGAAGGGCAGAGCTAGAGACAGGAGCAAGGAGATGATTCATGGGTCCTGGTGCTTCTCCTTTTTACAGGCCCCTTATTCTCCACTCGTTCCCTCTTTAAACTTTCTTCCTCAATCACGTATGATATTTTTCTTGCAAAAAATCTATCAATCGATTCACCAATCACTGAATGATCCCAGTAAAATGCCTATTGTTGGTATCTGGTTAAAATATCATCCAATATCTGTAGCATGAGTCATTAATATTAAGAGCAGCATCAATATAATGCAGTGTTAGTTTTGTGTGCCCTTTAAGTGATCCCACTGTGACTATTAAACAAACCAGGGAGTACAAATTTTATTTTGTCAGCATCATGCAACGTTGTTAATTTGACAGGAAAATATCCCACTATTATTTATAATACTGTGCGGACAATAATACTGATTTTGGTGACTGCCTCAGCCCTCATTAACATGTTTTGCAAATTGCACCATATATATGCATGCAGTAAATTCATATTTTGGGGAAAGATTCAATATTTGCAACCTCAATAAGCCGCACAAGTTTTTTTCCATTCTGTAAATGAATTAGATATTCTCCTGCCTGGGTGCATGATATTATTCAATATAATTGTTTCAGGGGTGTGGAATTGGATTCTTTTTTATCACTAATCTCACAGGTAGAATGATTAAATGACTCCTGAGGAACCAAGTGGAATCATTGAACAACATTAGTCTTCACTGTTAGTGAGAAGCATTGGAGTCCTCAGGTGTCCCTGTACAACAGAATTCTGAACAGGCCAGAGGACAAAGACCTTGTTTTTGATCAATAAGTCTGAAGACTCTGCTGAATGCTGATTATTCACTTCACTTTCACTTAACCAGATACTCTCATTCATGGTCGCGAGAAGTTGGAGCCTATCCCGACAGACACTAGGTAGGACAGGATGTTAGTCCATCACAAAGTATACACTCACACACAGACAAACTGATGGGCAATTTACTGTGGAAAATCCACCTAATCTGCACGTCTTTGAACTGCGGGAGGAAACTGGAGCGCCTGGCAAAAACCTACACAGACACAGGGTGACCATGCAAAGCCCCTCCACAGGCACCTGAGGCCAGAATAAAATCTGGGTCCCTGGAGCTGTGAAGCAGCAGTGCTAACCACTGCGCCACCATGCCACCCTTGACTGTTGAATCTCACTACAATATGTTTTCAATATCTACTATGCAACACAACTTCTTCATGATATTTCATTACCTCAAAAATCTCATAAAACCACCAAGATCGGATGGGATAATAGGTAAATCGACAAAAGGACAAGATTGAAGTCAATGGAAAAGACTCTTGAGAATCATGTATAGTGTAAAACAGATTTACTTTGAACCAATTATGCACTCTTGTATTGGCAGGTGTATTCAGTTGGCTGTAAAGTGATTTGAGACAGCATAAAAGGTGCCGTATAAAAATAGTTTTTAAATTTCATTATATTTACATGTGGTCAGCAGAGTGACTGTAGCAATAGTGTAAATGGGGTCCAATGCCCATTCTCCAAGGATAACTAATCAGAGAGTAATCAAATCCTGTTAGGAAAGTGGCTAAAAAGAACTGACTGCATTTACAAAACAATTCAACTCTGGAGCTAATGTAACCTTACCATTCTGAATTTTCTGGTGTCAACCTACAATATGTCATAAATGGAATCTGCTCCTTTTACACAAATAACACTATCCCCAGGATTTGCCAATCAGAGATCTACTAGCAGCTTAAGAAAACTGTACAGTAGGTTGAATTGTTGAGTTGCATTTTCAGAGAGGAATAATACGAGGTACATAAATTCACTACAGCCTTAACAAAAAAATGGACTGTTTCCCCTTCCTCCAGAAACTGTCATACACATTCTGTTATATACTGTGAATTTTACAGCCTAAGATGGAAACATATCATGAATAAACAAGAAGTTCTCAACAGCAAAAAAGAGTGACACCCCAAACTATCCTTGCCAAGAATCCCAACCTTCCCCCATCTCACCCTGACAACATTTCCTAAGCTCCTGCCCAACCACTCCAGCACCTCCAACCTCCCTCTATCTTTCCAACATTCCCAACCTCCCCCATGCCCCCAAAATCCCCCAGCCTCTTCCACTCCTCCAACAGCCCTCAATCTTCCTCCCACCTGCCCAACACCTACAAACTCTCTATCCCTCCAACATTCCCTACCTCCCCCCACCCCTCAAACTCTTCTACCCTTCAAGAACTCTCAACATCCCACTACCCCAAACCTCCCTCCAGCAACAGCCATTAACCACCCCCTACCATATCTTTCCTTCCACCTTCCACCCCCACAGTTGCCAGCATCCAAATTGGCTCTAAATTAGAGATTTTACATACCTTTTTTCAGCAGGAATATTCTCTCACTCTCAGTTGCTGCACTGCTGCTGCTGACATTCAGTTAGGTTCATGGATCTAATTTTTTTTTAAAGTCTGTCAGAAAACCACAAAGTTGCCCAAAGGTCAGAAGCAGCAGCACAACAAATAATGAAACTGATTTGACAGACTAGCTTTATAAAAATTGGAATTCAGCTTTAAGGTTCTGATTTTCGTTTTCAAGTTGGTATTTCAGGTCTGCAGGTCTGCCTCTGGCTGCTCAGGCTGGGGGACAACTATGTTTAGTACAATCAACCTCCCCTGCTAGCCCTGGTTTTTTTTGTTTGGCAACATCTGGATCCCCTCTCCCGGGCCTTGGGGGCAGGGAGGGGGAATGAGTTTGGGGGGTGGGGGAAGATGGGGAGGAGGAAGAAGGAGGAATGAGCAGGGGAGGGGTTGGGAATGAGTGAGGGGAGGGGGAATTGTGTGAGGGTGAGGAAAGGGTGAACGAGCATGGTGGGGGGGATGGGATGAATGGGGGAGGGAGAGGCTAATGATCATTGAATTCCTACAGTGCAGAAGGAGGCCATTCAGTCCATTGAGTCTGTACCGACCACAATCCCAACCAGGCCCTATCCACGTAATCCCACATTTTACCCTGCTAATCCCTCTGATACTAGGGTCAATTTAGCACGGCCAATGCACCTAACCCGCACATCTTCAGACTGTGGGAGGAAACCGGAGCACCCAGAGGAAACCCACGCAGACACGGGGAGAACATGCAGACTCCACACAGACAGTCACCCAAGCTGGGAATCGAACCCGGGTCCCTGGAGCTGTGAGGCAGCAGTGCTAACCACTGTGTCACCGCGCCGCCCCGCTAGAGGGTGAGTGGGGGAGAGTGAGGAGGAATAATTAGGGGAGAGTGAAGTGAGTGGCTTCGTAAGTTTATGTCATTCAAATGCCAATCCAATTTCTACTTTGATAACCACCCTCTCAATAGGTCCTGCCATCTTCAAAGATCTATACAGATGAACCCCCAGATTCCTCTGTCCCCACACACTCTTTAGGAACTGTGCCGTATATTGCCTATCCTCATCCATTCTGCCTAAAATGCATCACTTCACACTTCTCCTTATTGAATTCCATCTGTCTCTTTTCTGCCCATTTTGCTGCCTATCTATGTCATGTTGAAGTCATTTGATATTGTCCTCAATCTCTGCCATTCCTCCAAGTTTCATATCATCGACAAATTTTGAAATGTTACACTGTACTCCAATATCCAAGGGTCATTTACAAATATGTCAAAAAGCAATGGTCCTGGCACTGATCCCTGGAATTGGTGTTTTACCATCCTAGCCCCTTTATTTTGGAGCTCCGAGCTCCCAATTAATTTTCTTCAACTGCAGCCAGAGGAAGCTGGACCCATCAACACCTTTATTGGTCCAGTGAATCTAACTTGCAGCTTAGTCAAAGGAAGAAAATTATCCACGAGTTTTACCTTCTTCTTGATGGTCTAAATTTCAATAATATTTTAACTCGGTTGTTATATTCCTGAACATTATAAAGATCCAGGTTAACTCCTCTGTAAATATTCTCCCACCATTAAGGAAATGGGAGTTGGGTTCAGTGAGTGACACAGACATTTGGGTGAAACAACTTAAAATTTAAGAATAAACAGTTATTAGAATATGAAAGCAAGTGAGATGGTGGTTAAGTAAAGGTATAATATGCAAAGGTAAATAAATCCTGAAAAAAATAGATGATTAGTTCCTAATTTCTATAAGAGAATCTAGTAATTGCTTTACTTGGTTACAAATGTGTACATTCTAAGAGTAAGTAAGTTAGCCAGTAAGTAAGTCAGTAAGTAAATAATATGATATTGCGCCTTAAAGAAATGCATTTGTCATGTTCCTTGTGCAGGATGTGTGCTAGCAGTTTTTTTATTACCGATGCCATTTTGTCTATATCCAGCAGGCCTGTATTGTTACTGCAGCAGTATAATTGTCTCTGATTGCTAGTGTTGCAAAGTTGGGGAGAGTAATTGTAGATTGATGTTTGTAAAATTGTAAAATGCTCAGGAGAAAGCATTGCATTTGGTGCTTATTCTGTGCTTCGAGTGTTTAAAAAAATGCAAGGGCATAAGGAGCCCCAAACTGAAACATTTGTATTGAAAGGTCAAGCAGCAGTTTTTAACAAGCAACAGGCTTTTTGAATTTAATCAATCAGTTTGAATCAGGCACTTAAATATCAAGAACCTATTAAATTTAAATCTGATGGTTTTGACAACCTTGGGCCAATCCTATTGTGGGAAATATTGATGTGTCATTATAGATATAAAAGAAGGGGGCGGTGGGACAAAAGGGAGAGAACAACTGTCACCTGCCAGGGCTAACAGCTCTCAGCTCTATCTAGATAGCAAAGGTACCAAAGAAGTTCCAGACAGAAGAATCAACAGAGAAGGCCCCAAATATTCCAGAAGACACAAAACCTGGTTGTAATTTACCATTTTTATATTTTGTGAATGAGTGGGAAGTGTATTTATTGGAACAGCTTACCACTAGAATCTTGTTTTACTCGGGAATAGTTAATAGTTAGAGGGGATTTATTCGGTTTGTGGATAGTTCAGTCAAGTTGTTCATTGTTAGATAAATAAATTGTTACGTATTGATTTTAGAGAGAGTGTCAGGGATTTAATTTGTATTTAACCACTAGAAGTTGCTGAAGAGCAGGTCACACCACTTCACACACACACATTTTACAGACTATAAGGTGAGGTTCTCCTCTTTGGGTGTTTTGGTGTCAGTTCTCAGAGGTGGGAATCAACTTCCGCTACATAACAGATTGGGAGCTCGGGTCCGGGATTTAAACAGTCCTCGATCTTTAAATAAACCTGAAGTGAAAAGTGGAAAATCTATTTAATTTCGGTGGCTTGTTGTCATTTAAATCAAAAGTGGGAAAATGGCTCTTAGCATTGCTAAAGAGGTCCCGGGGGTCGAAGATGCTTCCCAAATCTGCCAAGAAAGTTTAGAAAGACAGAAGAAGGTGACACTTGTAGAATTAGTAAACAGGCTGAAATTGGGTTTAACCAGGGATAATAAGAAAGCTGAAATTGTAACGGAGTTAGCCAGGCATTTAGATGTATCAGATAAACAGTCAAGTACAGTGGAGTTAGAAAAAATTAAATTGGAAATGAGACAATTGGCGTTAGAAAGTGAACTTAAAAGGCTGGAGTTAGAAGAAAGGGAAAAGGAGAGGAAGGCCCTCGCAGAAGATAAAGAATGGGAAAGATTGTTTGAGTTGGAAAAGATGAAGTTGGAACTTGA
This sequence comes from Mustelus asterias, assembly GCF_964213995.1. Taxonomy (NCBI): domain Eukaryota; kingdom Metazoa; phylum Chordata; class Chondrichthyes; order Carcharhiniformes; family Triakidae; genus Mustelus; species Mustelus asterias. The sequence goes on along the minus strand of NC_135828.1, from coordinate 273,148 downwards.
AGCAAAAGGACTTCAAACGACAGAAATAAAAGTGCAAGATAGAAGTGATGATGGGCAAGCTCATCGTCGCCAATCGCCTGGTAGGGATACATACAAATATGTCCAAACATTACCAAAATTTGATGAAAAAGATGCGGAAGCCTTTTTCATTTCCTTTGAGAAATTGGCTATACAGATGAACTGGCCAGAGGAGGTGTGGTGATGTTAATTCAGGCCAAGTTGGTGGGCAGGGCTACTGAGGTGTTTGCAGTGCTATCAGAGGAGATATTGGAAAATATGAAGAGGGGAAAAAAGGGCTGTTTTGAGTGTCTACAAATTGATACCCGAAGCATATAGACAATCGTTCAGAAATGTAAGAAAGCAACCAGGTCTTATATCAGACTTATATCAAGTTTAAAAGAATTAAACAGAGCAACGTCTATAGATGAGTGAGAGCATTAAAGATAGAAAAGACATATGAGGCTCTTAGAGAAATTATTCTGCCGGCGGAGTTTAAAAACTCACTTCCAGAAGTGAAAAGAACTTATGTTGAGGAACACAAAGTTCAAACAGCGAGAAGAGCTGCAATGCTGGCAGATGAATACACAGTGCATAAATTGAAATCTAGCTTCCGACAGCAATTTCATTCCATGAGGGATAGATATTGGGAAAGAGGGAGATCCTTCAATGAAAAACAAAAAGTAGATCACACTGGGAACAGTTTATAACCCATGAAAAAAGAAACTCAAGAAGGTGGAAAAGAGATGAAAGACCAAGTGTTTTCACTGTAATAAGGTGGGTCACACAAAGTCATCGTGTTGGGGGCTTAGGAAAGGCACTGGGAAAAAGGATCTGGTAAAAGAGGCTCAACCAGTGGGATTAGTTGAGGTAGTGAAGGAAATCCCGAGAGAAGTTGAGGAGCTGAAGGAGAGTGCACAGCCAAAGCATGGGCTGGGTAGTAAGATAGCGCCTGATCTTTTCAAAGACTTCACCTGTGTGGGTAAGGTTTATTCAGAGGGAGTAGGCAAATAATTCGGTTACGTTCACCTTAGTGATGGAAAGGGATAGGCATGAACCTCGGGCCAGTGGTTTTAGCTGGGGGAAGGGTAATTATGAGGCTATTAGGAGAGAATTAGGAAACATAGGTTGGACTAGGAGATTACAGGGACTGGGAACGTCCGACATGTGGAGTTTTTTCAAGGAGCAGCTACTGCGAGTCTGTGATAGGTATGTCCCTGTCAGGCAAGGAGGAATTGGTAGGGCTAGGGAACCGTGGTGCACCAAAAAAGTTTCTTTGTTGGTTAAAAAGAAAAAGGAGGCTTATGTTCGGATGAGACGTGAGCACTCGGGTAGTGCACTAGAAAGCTTTAGATTGGCTAAGAGGGAGTTGAAGAGCGAGCTTAGAAGGGCTAAAAGGGGACATGAGAAGACTTTGGCGGATAGGGTTAAAGAGAATCCTAAGGCGTTCTATAGGTATGTCAAGAACAGAAGGTTGGTTAGGGCAAGTTTAGGGCCAGTTATAGATGGCAGAGGGAAGTTATGTGTGGAACCGGAGGAGATTGGTGAAGCATTGAACCAATATTTCTCTTCGGTGTTCACGCAAGGGGACATGAATATAGCTGAGGAGGACACTGGGTTGCAAGGGAGTAGAATAGACAGTATTACAGTTGATAAGGAGGATGTGCAGGATATTCTGGAGGGTCTGAAAATAGATAAATCCCCTGGTCCGGATGGGATTTATCCAAGGATTCTCTGGGAGGCAAGAGAAGTGATTGCAGAGCCTCTGGCTCTGATCTTCAGGTCGTCGTTGGCCTCTGGTATAGTACCAGAAGATTGGAGGTTAGCGAATGTTGTCCCATTGTTTAAGAAGGGGAACAGAGACTTCCCCGGGAATTATAGACCGGTGAGTCTCACTTCTGTTGTCGGCAAGATGTTGGAAAAAATTATAAGGGATAGGATTTATAGTTATTTGGAGAGTAATGAATTGATAGGTGATAGTCAGCATGGTTTTGTGGCAGGTAGGTCGTGCCTTACTAACCTTATTGAGTTTTTTGAGAAAGTGACCAAGGAGGTGGATGGGGGCAAGGCAGTGGACGTGGTATATATGGATTTTAGTAAGGCGTTTGATAAGGTTCACCATGGTAGGCTTCTGCAGAAAATGCAGATGTATGGGATTGGGGGTGATCTAGGAAATTGGATCAGGAATTGGCTAGCGGATAGGAAACAGAGGGTGGTGGTTGATAGTAAATATTCATCATGGAGTGCGGTTACAAGTGGTGTACCTCAGGGATCTGTTTTGGGGCCACTGCTGTTTGTAATATTTATTAATGATCTGGATGAGGGTATAGTTGGGTGGATTAGCAAATTTGCTGATGACACCAAAGTCGGTGGTGTGGTAGACAGTGAGGAAGGGTGTCGTAGTTTGCAGGAAGACTTAGACAGGTTGCAAAGTTGGGCCGAGAGGTGGCGGATGGAGTTTAATGCGGAGAAGTGTGAGGTAATTCACTTTGGTAGGAATAACAGATGTGTTGAGTATAGGGCTAACGGGAGGACTTTGAATAGTGTGGAGGAGCAGAGGGATCTAGGTGTATGTGTGCATAGATCCCTGAAAGTTGGGAATCAAGTAGATAAGGTTGTTAAGAAGGCATATGGTGTCTTGGCGTTTATTGGTAGGGGGATTGAATTTAGGAGTCGTAGCGTTATGTTGCAACTGTACACAACTCTGGTGCGGCCGCACTTGGAGTACTGTGTGCAGTTCTGGTCCCCACATTACAGGAAGGATGTGGAGGCTTTGGAGAGGGTGCAGAGGAGGTTTACCAGGATGTTGCCTGGTATGGAGGGGAGATCCTATGAGGAGAGGCTGAGGGATTTGGGATTGTTTTCGCTGGAAAGGCGGCGGCTAAGAGGGGATCTTATTGAAACATATAAGATGATTAGAGGTTTAGATAGGGTGGATAGTGATAGCCTTTTTCCTCTGATGGAGAAATCCAGCACGAGGGGGCATGGCTTTAAATTGAGGGGGGGTAGTTATAGAACCGATGTCAGGGGTAGGTTCTTTACCCAGAGGGTGGTGAGGGATTGGAATGCCCTGCCAGCATCAGTAGTAAATGCGCCTAGTTTGGGGGCGTTTAAGAGATCCGTAGATAGGTTCATGGACGAAAAGAAATTGGTTTAGGTTGGAGGGTCACAGTTTTTTTTTTTAACTGGTCGGTGCAACATCGTGGGCCGAAGGGCCTGTTCTGCGCTGTAATGTTCTATGTTCTATGTTCTATGTTCTAAGTTAAAATATTGAGAAATATGAGAGCTAGTCTGTCTCTAATAGTAAGAGATGAAAATATTTGCACTCCTTCTGAAATATTGCCCGAGAGAGTGGTAATCTGTGGAATAAATGGAGAGAGGAGTAGTGTTCCCCTATGTAAGATAAGGCTAGAAAGTCTAATCAAAACTGAGGAAATGACAGAGGGAGTGATGGAAAATTTGGCGATTCCAGGAATACAGTTTATCCTTGGAAACAATATCGCTGGATCACAGGTGGGAGTGATGCTCATTGTAGTGGAAAAGCCAAAAGAAAACCAGGGAACTGAGAAGTTAAAAGAAAAATACCCTGGAATTTTGCCGGACTGTGCGGTGATAAGATCCCACAGCCATAAGTTAAAACAGGAAGGGAGGACAAAAGAGAAAGATGAAGGAGCTGAGGTCCAGTTAGCAGACAAGATGGTAAAGGAAAAACCTAAGCAGGTAGAGGATCAGGCAGGGGTGTTTAGTTCTAAAGGATTACTGGAGTTACAGCAGAAAGATGAGATGATAAAGGATTTATATCATAAAGCCTACTCGGAATGTATTCCAGAATGCTATTACCATAAGGATAAAATCTTAGCAGAAATGGAGACCTTGGCAGGTTAGCGCAGATGAGAAATGGGCGGAAGTTCACCAGATTGTGTTGCTAGAATACAGACAGGAAGTATTGCGGATAGCACAAAAATGATCTGTAGGAGATCATCTAGGAGTGAGGAAGACTCAGGCTAAGGTACAGAAGCATTTTTATTGCTCTGGATTATATGAAGATGTGGCTGAATTTTGCTGTACCTGTCATACATGTTAGATGGTAGGAAAACCACAGGCGATAATAAAACCAGCGCTCTTGATGCCAATTCCCGCATTTGAAGAACTTTTTACACGGGTTAAAATTCATCGTGTGGGTTCCTTCCCTAAAACCGAAAGTGGGAACCAGTATTTGCTAACCACAATGGATGTGGCTACCAGGTTTCCAGAGGCAATTCCATTAAGGAATATCATGCAAAAAAGGTTTTGTAGGAGTTGCTTGCTTTCTTTATCTGTTATGGATTACCCAGGGAGATTCAGTCAGACCAAGGGTCTAATTTTACTGCCAAATTAGGTCATGAATAGTTTAGGCATCAGACACTTTATATCGAGTGCGTACCACCCTGAATTCCAGGGAGCATTGGAAAGGTGGCAAAAGACCCTAAAGACCATGTTGAGGGCATATTGCCAGGATTACCCAAATGATTGGGATAAAGGTATCCCATTTATATTATTTGCTAATAGAAATGCTCCAAATAAATTGACTCAGTGTACTCCATTTGAATTGATATTTGGACATGAAGTAAGAGGACCTTTAAAATTAATTAAGAAAAAGCTGGTCGGTCTGAAGTCACAGATCTCACAGTTGGATTATGTATCTGAGGTGAGAGAAAAATTAAACAGAGCAGGTGAATTAGCTAGTTAACATTTAAAGGTGGCACAGCACCTAATGAAGCAAGAAGCAGATAATAAATCTAAAATTCGTATGTTTGCCCGTGGGGATAAAGTATTGGTGCTATTACAAGTGGTAGGAGATCCCTTCAAAGCAAGATTTAGTGCTTCCTATCAGATTGAGAAGAAGTTAAGTCAGGTGAATTATCTGGTAAAGATGCCAGATAGCAAAATAATTTATAGGGTATGTCATGTGGACATACTGTAACAGTACTATAACAGGGAAAGGGAACTGGAGAAACAGATATCAGTTACTACCACTCAGAATGAGGAATCAAATCTCGATTATTTGGATTTTGATGTGCCTGAGCATAAATTGAATAACGAAGAACACTTAAGGAATGGAATAGGGTAGTGAGCTATCTGTCTCAGGAATACAGAACTGAATTGAAAGAGTTGTTACAGTGCTTTGAGGACCTATGTAGAAATAGAATGGGGAGGACTAATGCCATAGTACATGAGGTTGACGTAGGGAATGCTGTTCCGATAAAACCACACCCCTATCGGCTTAATCCTCAAAGCAGCGCAGGTTCAGAAGGAAGCGGAAATGATGCTACGAGAAGGTGTCATAGGGCCAAATCAAAGCGAGTGGAGTTCGCCGATCATGTTGGTCCCCAAACCTGATGGTACCCAACGATTCTGTGTAGATTACCGGAAGGTCAACACTATGATGAAATCTGACACATACCCAATTCCAAGGCTGGAGGATTGTGTGGAAAAAGTAGGACAAGCCACTTACATCACAAAGTTGGACTTACTTTGTGGTTACTGGCAAGTACCTTTGTTGGAAAGAGCAACAGTTGCTTCTGCTTTTGTAACCCTAAATGGTCTATATCAATTTAAAGCAATGCCCTTTGGGATGAAAAACACACCAGCCACATTTCAAAGGTTTATGAACAGATTTATTGCAGGATTAACTAATTGTGCTGTCTACATAGATGACTGAGTGATCTATAGTCATTCCTGGAAAGATCACATGGAGCATTTGGCAGAGCTTTTTGAGAAACTACGGAAGGCAAAGTTGGTCATAAATTTGGCAAAAACAGAATTTGCAAAGGCGGACGTGACATTCATAGAATCATAGAAACCCTACAGTACAGAAGGAGGCCATTCGGCCCATCGAGCCTGACCGACAATAATCCCACCTCAGGCCTTAGCCCACAAACCCCACACATTTACCCCGCTAATCCCTCTCATCTACACATCCCGGGCAATTTAGCGTGGCCAATGCACCTAACCTGCACATCTTTGGAGTGTGGGAGGAAACCAGAGCACCCGGAGGAAACCCACACAGACACGGGGAGAACGTGCAAACTCCACACAGACATTGACCCAAGCCGGGAATTGAACCCAAGCCCCTGGAGCTGTGAGGCAGCAATGCTAACCACTGTGCCACCGTGTTGCCCCGCCGCTCTTCGAACACAACATCGGTTACGGACAATTGACACCGAAAAACGTGAAGACGAAAGGCCATCGAGGAATTTCCAAGACCATCCTCGAAGAAAGAAGTGCTACAATTTTTAGGATTGAGCAGATTTAGCGTAGTGGCATCATTGATGGATTTGTTAAAAAAGAACATGAAATTACGCTGGTCAGAACAATGCGAAGAGGCATTTGAGAATTTTACAAGCAGTGTTAACCACCACACCCACTTTCACCACGCCAAATTTTTTGAAACCCTTCAGAGTCACCATTGATGCCAGCGATGGTAGGTGTTGGAGTTGTGTAGGAGGATTGTTGAATTGAAAGGCCAATTGGTTATTTTTCAAAAAAACTCTCTCCACCAGAAAAAATATTCAACCATTGAAAAAAAGTTATTGCGTTTGGTAATGGCCTACCAACATTTTAATGTTTACGTTGCAAACAATGCATCAGAGACGATTGTGAATACCGATCACAATCAAAGAACAAAGAACAAAGAACAGTACAGCACAGGAAACAGGCCCTTCGGCCCTCCAAGCCTGTGCCGCTCCATGGTCCAACTAGACCAATCGTTTGTATCCCTCCATTCCCAGGCTGCTCATGTGACTATCCAGGTAAGTCTTAAACGATGTCAGCGTGCCTGCCTCCACCACCCTACTTGGCAGCGCATTCCAGGCCCCCACCACCCTCTGTGTAAAAAAACATCCCTCTAATATCTGAGTTATACTTCGCCCCTCTCAGCTTGAGCCCGTGACCCCTCGTGATCGTCACCTCCGACCTGGGAAAAAGCTTCCCACTGTTCACCCTATCTATACCCTTCATAATCTTGTACACCTCTATTAGATCTCCCCTCATTCTCCGTCTTTCCAGGGAGAACAACCCCAGTTTACCCAATCTCTCCTCATAGCTAAGACCCTCCATACCAGGCAACATCCTGGTAAACCTTCTCTGCACTCTCTCTAACAGATCCTTTGACATTTCTGGAAAGATTTTAAGGACAAGATCACCAGATTATTTCATTGAGGTCTCATGTTACAAAGAGCATTTTAGCAGAGGAACAGGCACTTCGGCCCTCCAAGCCTGCGCCGATCATGATGCCTGCCGAAACTAAAACCATACGTACTTACAGGGGGATATTTTACCAGTTTTTGTCTAAGTGCCGGGCAGGCATGGAACAGGGGGAGTTCCAGATGTTTTTTGGACGGGTTTACAGGCCGCCACCATGAACACTCTGGCTGCAAAATTTTGAGCGAGTCCGTTGCTCGCTGCAGAAGCCTGTGAGCGGGGCTTAAACCAAAGCCTGCAGCTCCGATTGGAGCCTCCAACTGCGCACGCACAGTAAAAAAAATAAAATAAAGCAGCTCCCCTGCCAGGTCCCTCCCGGACTGGGTAATACCTACCCCTGGCCCCCATGGACATTGGACCACCCTTCCAACATTACTGACTCCCCCTTATCCCCCCACCGCAATCGCAGGGAGAGTGGCGTCGCCTCCACATCCCCAGCCGATCGCGGGCAGAATGGCAGCAGTCCACCTCTATCCTGGACCCATCTGCACATGGCCCCCAACTCCCCCTGGCTCTGATGGCTGTCTGACCTCTCCCTCTTCCCTCATCATAGAGGCACAGATCCCATACCCACCATCAGCACACCTGCAAGTGCTCACTTGCCTTCCCCCTCAATGGTAACAAGCAAACTGCATGTAACTTACTAAAATGCTCTGCCAAACCTAACAAAGGGCAGCTCCATAAAAACCCAAGGATGGACAGATAGGCAGTGTAGGAAAAAATGTTGTCTAAGAAGGCAGCCCCCAGATTTGTGGAATCAGACCTGGCTAGGTTGCTGGCAACGGGCAGCACCCTCTTCCCTCCAGCAGGACGTCATCCAAGAGGAAGTGAGGAGGCAGTGGCTACCTCTGTTAGTGTCATGGCACTGGCCAAGAGAACAGGGAAGCAGTGCCAAAAAATGGTCAATGACCTCATCCGGGCAGCAAGGGTGAGTGTTTAACCCCATGTAGCATCTTCCCCTAAACCACCCCTAGATCCTCCCACCCCCAGCACCCTACATGCTTTCTGCTCCTAACCCCCAAGCACCTCCTTCCTCTGCTGCACCTCCCTCCCCCGCCAGGGGTATCACAGCCTTGCCCTCTGAGGACCATCCCCTGATACTCTGCAAGAGTCACGCCATCATTTTTCTCATCTCGCCTTCTGTCCCGACAGGAGAAGAATGCCCATAATTGCCAGGAGAGGGCAAAGACATGAGCCTGACCTCCATGTTTTCAACCCCTTTGAGGAGTGGGCGCTGGAACTATTGGGAGAGGAGGCCATCGGGCCATCAGCGATAGCATGGTCGAACTGAAGTCGAGGTGAGCATCTGTCAATCCTACACTCAATTTCTAGGGGGCGTAGCTTTAAGGTGCGAGGGGCAAGGTTTGAAGGAGATGGACGAGGCAAGTTTTTTTACACAGAGTAGTGGGTGCCTGGAACTCGCTGCCAGGAGAGGTAGTGGAAGCAGATACGATAGTGACTTTTAAGGGGTGTCTTGACAAATACATGAATAGGATGGGAATAGAGGGATATGGTCCCCGGAAGGGTAGTGGGTTTTAGTTCAGTAGGGCAGCATGGTCGGTGCAGGCTTGGAGGGCCGAAGGGCCTGTTCCTGTGCTGTAATTTTTTTTTGTTCTTTGTTTTATGTTCAATGGAGAAAGGTCAAGTAAGTTTCTTGCAGCCCAGATTCCTCTCTCTCCCTTGCACTTGATCTTGCGTCCTGTGTTGCAGGAAGGGATCCTGACGTGCCGGGCCATCTGGCATCGTGGGCCCTACTGCTGCTCCCACCCATCCTGCCCCTGACAGCTCCGAAGACTCCTCGGAGGAAGCGGACGAAGGGACCTCCGAGTGCGGCACCTTTTTGGCGTCAGCTTCCACGTCACAACTCACCATCTCAGATACTCTCACATCGGTGGGTCCAGTTAGTGGTGAGGCATCTGGGTCACTCTCTGGTGAGTATGACACCTCGAGTGGAGAAGAGAATGTCTGAGGCCCCTGGCAGGCGGGGGCCTGCTGGAGGCGAGGATTCAGCTGGCCCCAGGATACGTGCTGGGCCTCTGAGATCACTTCTCCCTCAGCTGCTGGAGATGCAGCAACAGAGGCAGGGAATGCAGGAGGGGCTGATGGCCACATTGGACCGACTGCGTGGCTGCTGGGAGGTGTGCCAAAGCTTTCAGATGGACCAGCTATTGCCTGTCTTGCATGGCCCACAGGCCAACACTGCAAGGATGGCATCCGCGGTGGATTGCCTGGGGCAGGGAATCCCCACCATGAGTGGCAGGCTCCAAGCAATGGCCGAGTCACAGCGGGCCACAGCAGAATCCCAGTGGGCCTGAGAGACTCCAACAGGTTTCTCGAGATTCTGTGGCCCATGGCTGAGGGGCTCGAGAGCTTGCAGGAGACCCAGCGGGACAGCGCTGAGACACAGCCAGCTATGGCAGCAGCCCTTGAGAGTGTGGCCCAGTCACAGAGGGTCATGGCTGAGGGGCTGCAGAGTGTGGCCCAGTCTCAGAGGGCACTTGCTGCAGCCATTGACAGGTGGCCCCGACTCAGCTGGCCATCGCAGAGGGCTCGACCACCATGGGTAGGACGCAGGTGGTCCTCCAGGACTGGCAGGGCCAGGTGACACTGGAGCTCACTGCAGAAGCACCTGGTGATCAGGGCCTCGCCACCCTCGCATGCCTCCTTCTTGCTGTCTCTAGCGGCTGGGTAGTGTTGCTTGGTGTGCTCTTCCTCTTCGTCCTCCTCCGGCTGGTCGGCCTCCATGTCCTCCTCCAGCAGAAGGTTTCCTCGCTGCCGTGCCGGGTTGTGAAAGGTACAGCACACCATCACAATGCAGGAAGAAATCAGGGGGCTATATTGTAGGGCACCATCAGAGCGGCCCAGGCACCTGAACCGCATTTTGAGAAGCCCTATGCATCGCTCCACTATTGAACCGGTGGCAACATGGGCCTCATTATACCTGGTCTCTGCAACAGTCTCAGGCCTCTGCACAGGCAGCATCAGCCAAGTCCGAAACAGGTAACTCATGCCCCCCCACAAGCCATCCCTGCACCCTGGGCTCCTCCTCAAAGACCTCCAGGATAACTGAGCTCCTCAAGATGAAGCTGTCATGCACGCTGACAGGGTGTCTGGCGCAGACGTGCATGATGTTCATCTTATGGTCACTCACCAATTGCACATTTAGGAAATGGAGCCCCTTTCTATTCATGAATCGTCATGGATTCTGAACCGGGGCCTTGAGGGTGACGTGGGTGCAGTCTACAGCCCCCTGCACATTTGGCATTCCTGCAATGGCCGCGGATCCTGTAGCTTGTGCTTCCTGTTGCCTCTGGTCCAGGTCAAGTTTGAGATCCTGGCCAGCCCGGGCATACAGGGCATCCATGACCTCCTTCACACAGGTGTGGACAAGCTGACTGGGACATGCCCCATACACCTCCAAGGACCTGGAAGGAGCCGGTGGCATAAAAGTTTAAAGCGGCTGTCAATTTCACAGCCGCTGAGAGTGGGTGCCCCCCGGCCCTGCCAGGGCCTGGGGTCACGGTCTGTGTGGAGTTTGCACATTCTCCCCGTGTCTGCGTGGGTTTCCTCCGGGTGCTCTGGTTTCCTCCCACAGTCCAAAGATGTGCAGGTTGGGTTGATTGGTCATGCTAAAATTAACCCTCGTGTCAGGGGGATTAGCGGGGTAATTATGAGAGGTTAAGGGAATAAGGCCTGAGTGGAATCGTGGTCAGTGCAGACTCGATGGGCCGAATGGCTTCCTTCTGCACTGCAGGGATTCTATGGCCTGCAACAAATTGCATGGGTTTTGCACTGTCTCCTTTCGGAGTCAGAGCTGTTGGCGGTACGCGATATCCGGCAGTTGTTCAAAGGATACTCGCATGCGGAACTGCCAGAGTCCCCGCTCCCTCCTTCCCCGCTCCCCCCCCCTCCCCCCGGGATGAATGGCAACCACGTCCTGCCTCAGGTGGCTGTCTCCCTCTACTCCTGCGAGTGCTAAGGCCCGGGCCTCCTCTGCCCGCAATTCATCCTCCTGCTCCTCCTCCTCAGCTCCAGCAGCAACCAAAAGAACAGCAAGATCAATCAGTTGCATCGCAAAAGCCATCTCGTCAATCTGAAGGGGTGGGAGGGAATTTGGAGAAGGGCAGAGACAGATGGAGAGGTTAAGAAACTCTGCTTGCCCCTAGCCCAGCAACACAGCTCCCCGCTCCCCCCCCCCCCCCCCATCCTCCCTCAGTAACACACACCCAGAGCCCATGCAGTAGTGAGCACCGACACTGCTGCTTGGAAAGTCCTGAGACTGCAGCACTGCCATTTCAAAGGGTTTCCAGCACATCCCCCAGCTGGAAGACTGCTGCATGCACTAGGACATGGCAGCATCCTGAGGACCTGAGTTCAGAACTGAGACCCAGGTTCATGCTGAAAATCGGACACCGTGCTGAGCAACAGACCACCCCCCACACGCTCGCAGACTCCTCCCGACCCAAAACGCAACATGGCTGCCACGAAGCAACCCCCTGTGAGCAGCATGGAGCCGGCCGATGGTAGGCACTTACCTCCTCACTAACCCTTGCTGATGGAGCGCCAGAAGCTGACTTTTAAAGAGGAGGTGTTTTCCAGACTGAGCCGGCTGGGGCGAACAAGATGTGCCCATGAATTAGGGTGTGCATTGCATTGAGATGCATGCAAAAATATTTAAATTGACGTTGCACCCGTTTTGGACGGGCTCCCAATCACGCTGATTTTATTTTCCTTCGTAAAGTGGGAACTGGCACGAAAACGGGCGCTGATCGCACAAATCACCTCATGCCCCACTTTACCTTTTTTTTGCCCCTGAAAATGGGCACAATGCGATGGTAAAATTCCATCCAGAGTCCATATCCTTCCATTCCCATCCTATTCATGCATTTGTCTAGTTTCCCCTGAAATGCCGCTATCGTACCTGCTCCCACCACCTCCCCGGGCAGCGCAGTCCAGACATTCACCACCCTCTGTGTAAACAACTTGTCTCGCACATCTCCTCTAAACTTTTCCCCACGCACCTTAAACCTATGTCTCCTAGTACTTAACTTTTCTACCCTAGGAAAGAGCATCTGACTATTCACTCTGTCCGTGCCACTCATAATCATGTAAACCTCTATCAGGTCACCCCTCAACCTCCATCGTTCCAGTGAGAACAAATCGAGTTTACCCAATCTTTCCTCATAGCTAATACACTTCAGACCAGGCAACATCCTGGTAAATCTTTTCTGTACCCTCTCCAAAGCCTCCACATCCTTCTGGTAATGTGGCGACTAGAATTGTACACAATATTCCAAATGAAGCCTAACTAAGGTTCTGTACAGCTGCAGAAAGACCCACCAATTTTTATACTCAATGCCCTGACCGATGAAGGCAGGCTAATTGTTTGCTTTCTTGACTACCTTATCCACCCGCGTTGTCACTTTCAGTGATCGGTGGACATGTACACCCAGATCTCTCTGCCTGTCAATACTCCTAAGGGTTCTACCATTTACTATATAATTCCTATGTGCATTGGACCTTCCAAAATGCATTATCTGAGATTTGTCTGGATTAAACTCCATCTGCCATTTCTCTGCCCAAGTCTCCAACCGGTCTAAATCTTGCTGTATCATAAGAACATAAGAACATAAGAAATAGGAGCAGGAGCAGGCCATCTAGCCCCTCGAGCCTGCCCCGCCATTCAATAAGATCATGGCTGATCTGACGTGGATCAGTACCACTTACCTGCCTGATCCCCATAACCCTTAATTCCCTTACCGATCAGGAATCCATCCATCCGCGCTTTAAACATATTCAGCGAGGTAGCCTCCACCACCTCAGTGGGCAGAGAATTCCAGAGATTCACCACCCTCTGGGAGAAGAAGTTCCTCCTCAACTCTGTCTTAAACCGACCCCCCTTTATTTTGAGGCTGTGTCCTCTAGTTTTAACTTCCTTACTAAGTGGAAAGAATCTCTCCGCCTCCACCCTATCCAGCCCCCGCATTATCTTATAAGTCTCCATAAGATCCCCCCTCATCCTTCTAAACTCCAACGAGTACAAACCCAATCTCCTCAGCCTCTCCTCATAATCCAAACCCCTCATCTCCGGTATCAACCTGGTGAACCTTCTCTGCACTCCCTCCAATGTCAATATATCCTTCCTCATATAAGGGGACCAATACTGCACACAGTATTCCAGCTGCGGCCTCACCAATGCCCTGTACAGGTGCATCAAGACATCCCTGCTTTTATATTCTATCCCCCTCGCAATATAGGCCAACATCCCATTTGCCTTCTTGATCACCTGTTGTACCTGCAGACTGGGCTTTTGCGTCTCATGCACAAGGACCCCCAGGTCCCTTTGCACGGTAGCATGTTTTCATTTGTTTCCATTGAGATAGTAATCCCATTTGTTATTATTTCCTCCAAAGTGTATAACCTCGCATTTATCAACGTTATACTCCATTTGCCATATCCTCGCCCACTCACTCAGCCTGTCCAAATCTCTCTGCAGATCTTCTCCGTCCTCCACACGATTCACTTTTCCACTTATCTTTGTGTCGTCTGCAAACTTCGTTACCCTACACTCCGTCCCCTCCTCCAGATCATCTATATAAATGGTAAACAGTTGCGGCCCGAGTACCGATCCCTGCGGCACGCCACTAGTTACCTTCCTCCAACCGGAAAAACACCCATTTATTCCGACTCTTTGCTTCCTGTCGGATAGCCAGTCCCCAATCCACTTTAACACACTACCCCTAACTCCGTGTGCCCTAATCTTCTTCAGCAGCCTTTTATGGGGCACCTTATCAAACGCCTTTTGGAAATCCAAAAACACCGCATCCACCGGTTCTCCTCCATCAACTGCCCTAGTCACATCTTCATAAAAATCCAACATGTTCGTCAAGCACGACTTTCCCCTCATGAATCCATGCTGCGTCTGATTGATCGAACCATTTCTATCCAGATGCCCTGCTATCTCCTCTTTAATAATGGATTCCAGCATTTTCCCTACTACAGACGTTAAGCTGACTGGCCTATAGTTACCCGCCTTTTGTCTCCTTCCTTTTTTAAACAGCGGCGTAACATTAGCCGTTTTCCAATCAACCGGCACTACCCCAGGATGCAACGAGTTTTGATAAATAATCACTAACGCATCCACTATTACCTCTGACATTTCTTTCAATACCCTGGGATGCATTCCATCCGGACCCGGGGACTTGTCCACCTTCAGTCCCATTAGTCTACCCAGCACTGCCTCTCTGGTAACATTAATTGTATTAAGTATTTCTCCTGCTGCCAACCCTCTATCGTTAATATTTGGCAAACTATTTGTGTCCTCCACCGTGAAGACCGACACAAAAAACTTATTTAAAGACTCAGCCATATCCTCATTTCCCACTATTAACTCCCCCCTCTCGTCCTCCAAGGGTCCAACATTCACTCTAGCCACTCTATTCCTTTTTATATATTTATAAAAACTTTTACTATCATTTTTTATATTAATTGCTAGCCTAATTGCTAGTTTTCTGACAATTCTCTTCACTATCCGCAACTCCACCAATCCTTGTGTCATCTGCGAACTTACTAATCAGACCAGCTACATTTGTACACTCATATGTGAAAATATTATCGCAGATGCTTTATCGCGAGTTTAAAAGAAAAATGTTTTTTTCAGATAGAAATGGTAGTGTTCAATGTTATATATAAATAGAATTAGTGTAAATTGTGAAACTCTAGATTAATGAACTATGGATCTAGTAATATAATGAAGCTAAGGTATAAAAAAAAATGAAGCCATCTTTTCATGTTGGTGCTTCATTTTTTCTTAAGGGGGGGGGGGTGTTGCAGAGTTGTGTAGAGTAATTGTAGATTGATGTTAGTAAAATTGTAAAATGCTCGGGAGAAAGCATTGCATTTGGTCCCTTTAAAAGGTGGTGCTGTTTCTGTGCTTAGAGAGTTAAAGAAAAATGCAAGTACAGAGAACCGCAAACGGAAACATTTGTATTGAAAGGCCAAGCTGCAGTTTTTAAACAAGAAAACAGGCTTTTTGAATTTAGCCTATCAGTTTGAATTAGGCACTTAGATACCAAGAACCAATTAAATTTAAATCTGATGGTTTTGACAACCTAGGACCAATCCTATTGTCATCACAGTATAAAAGCAGAGGGCAGCGGGACACAAAGGAGAGAGCAACTGCCAGAGCTCACAGCTCTCGGCTAAAAGCACCATCCAGATAGCAAAGGTACCAAAGAAGAAAGAGGTTTCAGACAGAAGAATCAACAGAGAAAGCCCAGAATATTCCGGAAGACACAAAACCTGGTTGTAATTTAGAGAGTAACTAAATTCTATGTTTTGTTAATGGGTGAGAATTGTATTCATTGGAACAGCAGACCATTAGAATCTTAATTTATTTGGGAATAGTCAATAGTTAGAAGGGATTTATTCAGTTTGTTAATAGTTTAGTAAATTTGCTTACTGTTAGTTAGATAAATAAATTGTTATGTGTTGATTTTAGAGAGTGTCAGGGATTTATTTTGTATTTAATCACTAGAAGTTGCTGAAGAGCAGGTCACACCACTTTGCACGGATTTTCTACAGATTATAAAGTGAGGTATGCCTCTTTGGATGTTTTGGTCTTGGTTCTCAGTGGGGGAGATCAACCTCTGCTTTATAACACTAGAATGTTTGTTTTAATCTGAACTAATGCTGTTCTGCTATTCTTAGTGTTCCCAGGGATTTTGCAGAGTAGGGCTTGATTAGGATAATTGACAGGGAACAAATCATATGATTGGGTGGAGGTAAGCTTACACAGAAGAATCGAGTCAGATGCTGCTTTGAATTTAGAGAGAGCAGCGCCTCTCTTTTGCTCTCTCTGAAGTTGGAGACTGGAATCTGTCAGGAAATAAGTCTCTTTCTCTGGAAATTGCTTTATGAGCGTGGATCTTTCTCTGAGAGTTGCTGTTTTGGAAGCTGCAGATAGAGGTATCTCCTTCTGTCTCTGAATTCTGGAGACTCGGAGCTGCCAGAGACTAGGTTACTTCTCTGGAGTTCTGCTGTTTGATGGTATTCTTCTCTGGAAACTGCTGCCTGGATTGAAGTATTAAAAGGCTGTAAATCTATCACCATGTGCACATGCTTGTTTTTTGTGCTCATTCTGAAGAAGGGTGTATGTCTATGGGAATATTAGTAAATATATAAACAATCTCAGTTGTTTGGGTTTAATCTCAGTTGTTTGGATTTAGTATCGGTTGTTTGGGTTTAATCTCAGTTGTTTGGGTTTAATCTCAGTTGTTTGGGTTTAATCTCAGTTGTTTGGGTTTAATCTCAGTTGTTTGGGTTTAATCTCAGTTGTTTAGGTTTAATCTCAGTTGTTTGGGTTTAATCTCAGTTGTTTGGGTTTAATATCAGTTGTTTAGGTTTAATCTCAGTTGTTTGGGTTTAATCTCAGTTGTTTGGGTTTAATCTCAGTTGTTTGGGTTTAATCTCAGTTGTTGTGGGTTTAATATCAGTTGTTTGGGTTTAATCTCAGTTGTTTGGGTTTAATCTCAGTTGTTTGGGTTTAATCTCAGTTGTTTGGGTTTAATCTCAGTTGTTAATATCAGGGATTTGTTCCCAGGAGCAGGCTGAGGGTAAGAGAGTGGGTTTTCTGACTTTAATTAATTATTTATTTTTTCCGTTAATTTTGGGTTTAAAATCGGAGGTTTTTTTCAAAACCGGAAGTCGGGCCAGGAGAGGCCTGGGGAAGTTTTTGGAGGGTTTAAAAGCGCACCAAAGTATACAGCGGGCAGCATCGTAGCGGGCAGCAGAGTGAGTGGGAAGTTGAGTGAGCTGTCAGGGCTTTGGCTCACAGGGCTTGGACGAGCAGGGGTGAGTTTTTGTTTCCTTACACTCTTATTAACTTTTCACTGTCTTACTTGACATAAAGTGTCCAGTATGAGTGTGAAACCAGTGTGTTGTTCCCAGTGTAGGATGTGGGAGGTCCTGGAGGCATCTGGCCTCCCGGACATCCACATCTGTGAGGGGTGTGTCGAGCTGCGGTTCCTGAGGGACCGTGTTAGGGAGCTGGAACTGCAGCTCGAGGATCTTAGGCTGATGAGGGAGAATGAGGAGGTGATAGACAAGAGCTATCATCAGGTGGTCACACCAGGGCAACGGGAGGAGGCCAAGTGGGTGATGGCCAGGAAGGGTAAGGCTAGGGTGGTTGAGAGCACCCCAGTGAATTTGCCCCTGCACAACAAGTACTCCTGCTTGAGTACTACTGGGGGGGACAGCCCGCCTGGGGGAAGCAGCAGTGGCCGTGTCTCCGCAGTGGAGTCCAGCCCTGTAACTCAGAGGGCTAAGGAAAAGAGGAGGAAGGCGGTATTAATCGGGGACTCGATGGTGAAGGGGACAGACAGGCGTTTCTGCGGAGGTAGGCGGGATTCTCGCATGGTGGTCTGCCTCCCTGGGGCCGGGATCCAGGATGTCGCTAGTCGCGTCCCGGAAATCCTGAGGTGGGAGGGAGAGGAGCCTGAGGTAGCGGTACATATTGGTACCGCTGATGTGGGTAGGAAGGGAGAAGGGGTCATGAAAAGGGAGTACAGGGAATTAGGGAGACAGCTGAGAAAGAGGAAAGCAAAGGTGGTAATCTCAGGATTACTGCCTGTGCCACGGGAAGGTGAGGGCAGGAATGGAGTGAGGTGGAAGATGAATGTGTGGCTGAGGGACTGGTGCAGGGGGCAGGGATTCAGGTTCCTGGACCATTGGGACCTCTTTAGGGGCAGGGGTGATCTGTATACAAAAAACGGGTGGAACTTGAATCACAGGGGGACCAATATCCTGGCCGGTAGGTTGGCTAAGGCTACTGGGGAGAATTTAAACTAGATAGGTTGGGGGAGGGGAGCTAGAAGAGTTGACTAGGATCAAGGAACTAATTGATGGGGGGGAGGATGCAGGGGTAAGGGGAATTACAAAATTAATGGTAGAGGAGAGGGTGCAAGTGAATGAAGGCGGTAATTTAGATAAGGGAGTAGAGGGAGAGGGTGTTCGCGACTCATCAAAGCGGGTCCAGATAAAAGCTGGAATAAGGACACTTTGCCTGAATGCACGAAGCATTCGGAACAAGGTAAATGAGTTGATGGTGCAAATCAGCACGAGTGGGTACGATCTAGTGGCCATTACAGAAACGTGGCTGAAAGGTGACCAGGACTGGGAGATGAATATCCAGGGGTATCAGGCGTTTAGGAAGAATAGACAGGAAGGAAAAGGTGGTGGGGTCGCGCTATTAATAAGAGATAATATCAGGGTAGTACTGAGGGATGACATAGGCTCTGAGGAACAAAACGTGGAATCATTATGGGTAGAGATGAGGAATAGTAGAGGGAGAAAGACACTAGTAGGTGTGGTATATAGGCCCCCAAATAATAATGTTGAGGTAGGGAGGGCTATAAACAAGCAGATAAGGGATGCGTGTAAAAACGGAACGGCAATAATCATGGGGGACTTCAACATGCACATTGACTGGCAGACTCAAGTCGGTAAGGGTGGAATGGAGGAAGAGTTCTTAGAATGCTGTCGGGATAGTTTCCTTGAACAGCATGTTACGGAACCGACGAGGGAACAAGCTATTTTGGATCTGGTATTGTGTAACGAGGTAGGTAGAATTAAGGATCTTATTGTGAAGGACCCTCTTGGGTCTAGTGACCACAATATGGTCGAATTTCTGATTCAGATGGAAGAGGAGAAAGTTTGGTCCCAAACGAGTATCCTCTGTTTGAACAGAGGGAAATATGATAGGATGAGGGATGAATTGGCTAAGGTAGACTGGGAGAGCAGGCTGGCAGGTAGGATAGCTGAGGAACAGTGGAGGATTTTTAAGGAGATCCTTTTCAGTTCTCAGCAAAAATATATTCCAGCAAAAAACAAGGATTGTAAGAAAAGGGAGAACCAGCCATGGATAACGAAGGAAATAAAGGAGAGTATTAAAATAAAAACAGCTGCGTACAGAGTGGCCAAAAATAGTGGAGAAACAAGTGATTGGGAAAAATTTAAGAAACAAAAAAGAGAGACTAAGAAAGCGATAAAGAAAGGAAGGATAGACTATGAAGCTAGGCTAGCAATTAATATAAAAAATGATAGTAAAAGTTTTTATAAATATATAAAAAGGAATAGAGTGGCTAGAGTGAATGTTGGACCCTTGGAGGACGAGAGGGGGGAGTTAATAGTGGGAAATGAGGATATGGCTGAGTCTTTAAATAAGTTTTTTGTGTCGGTCTTCACGGTGGAGGTCACAAATAGTTTGCCAAATATTAACGATAGAGGGTTGGCAGCAGGAGAAATACTTAATACAATTAATGTTACCAGAGAGGCAGTGCTGGGTAGACTAATGGGACTGAAGGTGGATAAGTCCCCGGGTCCGGATGGAATGCATCCCAGGGTATTGAAAGAAATGTCAGAGGTAATAGTGGATGCGTTAGTGATTATTTATCAAAACTCGTTGCATTCTGGGGTAGTGCCGGTTTTTTTTTTTAACTGGTCGGTGCAACATCGTGGGCCGAAGGGCCTGTTCTGCGCTGTAATGTTCTATGTTCTATGTTCTATGTTCTATGATTGGAAAACGGCTAATGTTACGCCGCTGTTTAAAAAAGGAAGGAGACAAAAGGCGGGTAACTATAGGCCAGTCAGCTTAACGTCTGTAGTAGGGAAAATGCTGGAATCCATTATTAAAGAGGAGATAGCAGGGCATCTGGATAGAAATGGTTCGATCAATCAGACGCAGCATGGATTCATGAGGGGAAAGTCGTGCTTGACGAACATGTTGGATTTTTATGAAGATGTGACTAGGGCGGTTGATGGAGGAGAACCGGTGGATGCGGTGTTTTTGGATTTCCAAAAGGCGTTTGATAAGGTGCCCCATAAAAGGCTGCTGAAGAAGATTAGGGCACACGGAGTTGGGGGTAGTGTGTTAAAGTGGATTGGGGACTGGCTATCCGACAGGAAGCAAAGAGTCGGAATAAATGGGTGTTTTTCCGGTTGGAGGAAGGTAACTAGTGGCGTGCCGCAGGGATCGGTACTCGGGCCGCAACTATTTACCATTTATATAGATGATCTGGAGGAGGGGACGGAGTGTAGGGTAACGAAGTTTGCAGACGACACAAAGATAAGTGGAAAAGTGAATCGTGTGGAGGACGGAGAAGATCTGCAGAGAGATTTGGACAGGCTGAGTGAGTGGGCGAGGATATGGCAAATGGAGTATAACGTTGAGAAATGCGAGGTTATACACTTTGGAGGAAATAATAACAAATGGGATTACTATCTCAATGGAAACAAATTAAAACATGCTACCGTGCAAAGGGACCTGGGGGTCCTTGTGCATGAGACGCAAAAGCCCAGTCTGCAGGTACAACAGGTGATCAAGAAGGCAAATGGGATGTTGGCCTATATTGCGAAGGGGATAGAATATAAAAGCAGGGATGTCTTGATGCACCTGTACAGGGCATTGGTGAGGCCGCAGCTGGAATACTGTGTGCAGTATTGGTCCCCTTATATGAGGAAGGATATATTGGCATTGGAGGGAGTGCAGAGAAGGTTCACCAGGTTGATACCGGAGATGAGGGGTTTGGATTATGAGGAGAGGCTGAGGAGATTGGGTTTGTACTCGTTGGAGTTTAGAAGGATGAGGGGGGATCTTATGGAGACTTATAAGATAATGCGGGGGCTGGATAGGGTGGAGGCGGAGAGATTCTTTCCACTTAGTAAGGAAGTTAAAACTAGAGGACACAGCCTCAAAATAAAGGGGGGTCGGTTTAAGACAGAGTTGAGGAGGAACTTCTTCTCCCAGAGGGTGGTGAATCTCTGGAATTCTCTGCCCACTGAGGTGGTGGAGGCTACCTCGCTGAATATGTTTAAAGCACGGATGGATGGATTCCTGATCGGTAAGGGAATTAAGGGTTATGGGGATCAGGCGGGTAAGTGGTACTGATCCACGTCAGATCAGCCATGATCTTATTGAATGGCGGGCCAGGCTCGAGGGGCTAGATGGCCTACTCCTGCTCCTATTTCTTATTTCTTATGTTCTAATATTGCTTTGAATTGGAACAAGAGAGATAGCATGCTGTTAAGAATTACACTTTGTCATGTTTAAATATTTTAATTGGTAAAAATTATGCTAAGTTTTTTTGTTGTTTTCTAACTGTATTCTGAAGTTAAGTTTGTTTTGATAAAAGTTTCCTAGTGGGTCACTTGAATCATAGCTCGAGCGAAATACCTTATGCTCACCCCATTGCCAAAATCAAAAGTAAAAGCTGGGGCTTCAGCTGACTTCATAATATACCCTGGAGTTTCTGATCTGGTCCCTAACAATAAGGATATAGATTAAGTTTGAACGATTATGGCAAACTGTTCTGCAATCTCTCCACCCACTAACTGGGATCTAAGCCATCCAGACCAGGCAATTTATCCACTTTAAGCAGAGCCAGCCTTTGCAGTACGTCCTGCTGATAAATTAGTTAGATTATAATTAGATTCCTTATTGGACAAAGGTATTTATGTGTGTAGGGTTCGATTTCAATTCCAACTGGGATTCTGTTGTGCTTAGAGAGAGCTACAGCGTGAAAAATAAATATAGTTGTAGGCGTTGCTTAGCAACTAGAGGTCCACTTCACAGAGAGAGACAACTTTCTTTTGTTCCTTAGTTTTTAACTGAAAGACAGAATGGATGCAGGTGGAGACAGGTAACAGAGGAATGAACAGCTCTCTCAACTCAGCCAGGAGAAGCTGAACAGGACTAGGCAGTTGCATAATGCAGGCTTCCTAAGAAACAAGATAGAGTCCAGATAACCAGGGAACTGGGACAGAAAGAAGATTTCTGACAACTGGAGTTAAGAAACCAGAGACCAAGTAATTGTTCAGAAGAATTCAAAGACGATTAAACATAGGACTCTAAGTTAGGGACAATTGCATTTAATTAGATTTCAAGTGGGACAGCAAACCTTCAGAGACAGCTAACACATTTGACGTAATTTTAATAAGGATCTGGGAATTGGAAATTGAAGTTTAAAAAAAAGATATCCTGAAAGGACTTGTTGCAAAATTCTGGTGTGGATTCCCAGTTAAAAGTGGAGTGGAAGCAGAGCGAAATGAAACATCTGGACTGAATTTCGGAAAGAACAAAGAAAATTACAGCACAGGAACAGGCCCTTCAACCCTCCAAGCCTGCACCGACCATTCTAAAACCCCCTACCCTTCCGGGGACCATATCCCTCTATTCCCATCCTATTCATGTATTTGTCAAGACGCCCCTTAAAAGTCACTACCATATCCACTTCCACTACCTCCCCCGGAAATGAGTTCCAGGCACCCACCACCCTCTGTGTAAACAATCTGCCTTGTACATCTCCTTTAAACCTTGCCCCTCGCACCTTAAACTTGTGCCCCCTAGTAATTGACTCTTCCACCCTGGGGAAAAAATTTCTGACTATCCACTCTGTCCATGCCTCTCATAATCTTGTAGACTTCTATCAATTGTTTCTCTGGAGTAAAGGGAAATACAGTGTCATCAGGGAGGAAATTAGACGGGTAAATTGGAAGGAGGCATTCTTGGGGAAAAGTACCGAAGGAAAGTGGAGGATTTTCAAGGAATGTTTGTCTGGAGCTCTGCATGACAACGTTCCGATGAGACAGGGGGGTGTTGGTAGGGTACGGGAACCGTGGTGCACGAAGGTTGTGATGAACCTGGTGAATAAGAAAAGAGAGGCGTACAGAAGGTTCAGAGAGCTAGGAGGTGTTAAGGATTTAGAGGAGTATACGGGATGTAGGAAGGATCTTAAGAAGGAAATTAGGAGAGCGAGAAGGGGTCATGAGAAGGCCTTGGCGGGTAAGATTAAGGAGAATCCCAAGGCTTTCTACAAATATGTCAAGAGTAAAAGGATGAGATGTGAAGGCATAGGACCCTTAAAAGGTGAAGGGAGAAAAGTTTGTGCGGAACCGTTAGAAATGGCGGAGCTGCTTAATGAATACTTTACCTCGGTATTCACGGTGGAAAGGGATCTGGGTGGTTGTACTGCTGGTTTGCGGTGGACAGAAAGGATCGAGCATGTGGACATAAAGAAAGAGGATGTGTTGGAACTATTGAATGGCATCAAGGTTGGTAAGTCGCCGGGACCGGATGGGATGTACCCCAGGTTACTGTGGGAGGCGAGGGAGGAGATTGCGGAGCCTTTGGCGATGATCTTTGCATCGTCGATGGAGACGGGAGAGGTTCCGGAGGATTGGAGGATTGCAGATGTGGTCCCTATATTCAAGAAAGGGAACAGGGACAGCCCGGGAAATTACCGACCGGTGAGTCTAACCTCAGTGGTTGGTAAGTTGATGGAGAGGATCCTGAGAGACAGGATTTATGATCATCTAGAGAAGTTTAGTATGATCAAAAGTAGTCAGCACGGCTTTGTCAAGGGCAGGTCGTGCCTTACGAGCCTGGTTGAGTTCTTTGAAAATGTGACCAAACACATTGACGAAGGAAGAGCGGTGGATGTGGTCTATATGGACTTCAGCAAGGCGTTCGATAAGGTCCCCCATGCAAGACTTCTTGAGAAAGTGAGAGGGCATGGGATCCAAGGGGCTGTTGCCTTGTGGATCCAGAACTGGCTTGCCTGCAGAAGGCAGAGAGTGGCTGTGGAGGGGTCTTTCTCTGCATGGAGGTCAGTGACCAGTGGAGTGCCCCAGGGATCTGTTCTGGGACCCTTGCTGTTTGTCATTTTCATAAATGACCTGGATGAGGAAGTGGAGGGATGGGTTGGTAAGTTTGCTGACGACACCAAGGTAGGTGGTGTTGTGGATAGTTTGGAGGGATGTCAGAAGTTGCAGCGAGACATAGATAGAATGCAAGACTGGGCGGAGAAGTGGCAGATGGACTTCAACCCAGATAAGTGTGTGGTGATCCATTTTGGCAGATCCAATGGGATGAAGCAGCAGTATAATATGAAGGGTACCATTCTTAGCAGTGTAGAGGATCAGAAGGACCTTGGGGTCCGGGTCCATAGGACTCTTAAATCGGCCTCGCAGGTGGAGGATGCGGTCAAGAAGGCGTACGGCGTACTGGCCTTCATTAATCGAGGGATTGAGTTTAGGAGTCGGGAGATAATGCTGCAGCTTTATAGGACCCTGGTTAGACCCCACTTGGAGTACTGCGCGCAGTTCTGGTCACCTCATTACAGGAAAGATGTTGAAGCCATTGAAAGGGTGCAGAGGAGATTTACAAGGATGTTGCCTGGATTGGGGGGCATGCCTTATGAGGATAGGTTGAGGGAGCTTGGTCTCTTCTCCCTGGAGAGACGAAGGATGAGAGGTGACCTGATAGAGGTTTACAAGATGTTGAGAGGTCTGGATAGGGTAGACTCTCAGAGGCTATTTCCAAGGGCTGAAATGGTTGCTACGAGAGGACACAGGTTTAAGGTGCTGGGGGGTAGGTACAGAGGAGATGTCAGGGGTAAGTTTTTCACTCAGAGGGTGGTGGGTGAGTGGAATCGGCTGACGTCGGTGGTGGTGGAGGCAAACTCGTTGGGGTCTTTTAAGAGACTTCTGGATGAGTACATGGGATTTAATGGGATTGAGGGCTATAGATAGGCCTAGAGGTGGGGATGTGATCGGCGCAACTTGTGGGCCGAAGGGCCTGTTTGTGCTGTGGCTTTCTATGTTCTATGTTCTAATTCGCCCCCTCAACCTCCGTCATTCCAGTGAGAACAAACCAAGTTTCTCCAACCTCTCCTCATAGCTAATGCCCTCCATACCAGGCAACATCCTGGTAAATCTTTTCTGTACCCTCTCCAAAGCCTCCACATCCTGGTAGTGTGGCAACCAGAATTGAACACTATATTCCAAGTGCGGCCTAACTAAGTTTCTATAAAGCTGCCAACTTTTAAACTCAGTGCCCTGGCCGATGAAGGCAAGCATGCCGTATGCCTTCTTGATTACCTTCTCCACCTGCATTGCCACTTTCAGTGACCTGTGTACCTGTACATCCAGATCCCTTTGCCTATCAATACTCTTAAGGATTCTGCCATTTACTGTATATTTCCTATCTGTATTAGGCCTTCCAAAATGCATTACCTCACATTTGTCACATTAATCACAGATTAAACTCCATCTGCCATCTCTCCGCCCAAGTCTCCAACTGATCTATATCCTGCTGTATCCTTTGATGGTCTTCATCGCTATCCGCAAATCCACCAACCTCTGTGTCGTCCACAAACTTACTGATCAAACCAGTTACATTTTCATCCAAATCATTTATAGATATTACAAACAGCAAAGGCTTGTCACAGCCCTCCATTCAGAAACACACCCTTCCACTGCTACCCTCTGTCTTCTTTGACCGAGCCAGTTCTGTATCCACCTTGCCAGCTCACCTCTGATCCCATGCAACTTCACCTTCTACACCAGTCTGCCATGAGGGGCCTTGTCAAAGGCCTTACTGAAGTCCATGTAGACAACATCCACTGCCCCACCCTCATCAATCATCTTTGTCACTTCCTCGAAAAACTCAATCAAGTTCATGAGACACGACCTCCCCTTCACAAAACCATGTTGCCTCTCACTAATATGTCCACTTATATTCAAGTGGGAATAAATCCTGTCTCGAAGAATTCTCTCCAATAATTTCCCTATCCCTGATGTAAGGCTCACCGGTCTGTAATTACCTGGATTATTCTTGAGACTCTTCTTAAACAAAGGAACAACACTGGCTATTCTCCAATCCTCTGGGCCCTCCCCTGTAGCCAGTGAGGATACAAAGATTTCTCTCAAGGCCCCAGCAATTTCCTCCTTTGCCTCCATCAGTATTCTGGGGTATATCCCATCAGGCCCTGGGGACTTGTCTACCTCAATGTTTCTCAAGAACCCCAATACCTCCTCCTTTTTGATCTCAATTATCTACACACCCTTTCCAGACTTCTCATCGATCAAGTCCTTCTCTTTGGTGAATACCGACGCAAAGTACTCATTTAACACCTCAGCCATTTCCTCTGGCTCCACGCATGGATTCCCTCCCTTGTCCTTGTGTGGGCCAACCCTCTCCCTGGCTACCCTCTTGCTCATTATATACGCATAAAAAGCCTTGGGATTTTCCTTAATCCTGCTGGGATTAAAAATGCTTTTTCGTGACCCCTTTTAGCCCTCCTTACTCCTTGCTTAAGTTTCTTTCTACTTTCCTTGTATTCCACACTTGCTTCGTGTGTTCCCAGCCCCCCAGCTTTGACAAATGCTTCCTTTTTCTCTTTGACTAGGCTCACAATATCTCTTTTTATCCAAGGTTCCCAAAACTTGCCATACTGATCCTTCATCCTTATAGGAATGTGCTGGTCCTGAATCCCTATCAATTTACACTTGAAAGCCTCCCACATGCCAGATGTTGATTTGCCCTCAAACATCTCCCCCCAATCTACATTCTTCAGTTCCTGCCTAATATTGTTGTAATTAGCCTTCCCCCAATTTAGCACTTTAACTTGAGGACTACACTTATCTTTATCCATCAGTACCTTAAAGCTTACTGAATTGTGGTCACTGTTCCCGAACTGCTCCCCTACTGAAACATCGACCACCTGTCTAGGCTCATTCCCCAATACCAGGTCCAGTATGGCCCCTTCCCTAGTTGGACTATCTACATACTGTTTCAAGAAGCCCTCCTGGATGCTCCTTACAAACTCTGCCCCATCCACGCCCCTGGCACTAAGTGAGTCCCAGTCAATATAGGGGGGGTTAAAATCTCCTACCAGAACAACCCTGTTACTTTTACACCTTGCCAAAATCTGCCTACATATCTGTTCCTCTATCTCCCGCTGGCTGTTGAGTGGCCTATAGTGAACCTCCAACATTGTGACTACACCCTTCCTATTCCTGAGCTGCCCGTTAATGGACAACATTATTATTAAAGAAAATCTTACAGCCTGTGTGTGGAAGAGGTGTTTGGAAACTCATATAATAAAAACCTAGAAGGATTCTGAAGATAATTCCACAGATGCAAACTGGGTTCAGGGAAGGGTGTGGGTTGGATCAAAGTCAATCTGTGTGTGTTAATGAGACCATTGCAGCTTCAAATGTACCACCATCCAAGTTAAGCCTAAAACCTGTGTTTATTTGTTAAGCTAACAGGGGAGTAAGCCAGTGTGGTGTAACAATCACCCTTTTTCTTGTTATATTTAATTAGCGGTCCTGTGACACTGTTCCTCTACATTTGATGAAAACAAAAGTAAAATTTACTGTATTTTGAGCCAGCATTCCATTCTGGAATCTTCCCATCCAGTTATAATATCAACTGGGATTGTAACAATAGGACAACAGTAAATACAATGCCTTATATTTACCGACAGGGCATCAGTGGGTTACAGTGCTTTGTGTTCATCAATATGGCAGAAGTGATTACAGTGCATTCTGTTCATCTAAAGTACAGGAATAATGACAATACTCTCTGTTTATATGGAGGACAGCTGTGCATACAGTGCACACTGTTAATCTATAAAACAGCAGTGATTACCCTGCTCTGAGTTTATCTATAGGACAGCAGTGAACGCAGTCCTCTGTTTATCTATATAACAGCAATGATTTAAATGCTGTTTTTAAATATAGAACAACAGCAATTACAAAGTACTGTTTTTATCTACAGAGTAGCAGTGAACACAGTGGCCTGTTTCTATAAAGGCAGTGATTAGAGTGCTCTGTGTTTGTATATAGGACAGAACTGACTACAATGTACTGTGTTTATCCATGAGCACAATGTTCTGTGCTTATATATAGTTCAGCAATGAATGCAGCTCCCTATGTTTATATGTAGGACAGGAGTGATAACAAACGTTCTTTGTTTATATATAGGAAGGCATTAATTACAATGGGCTATGTTTACAAATAGGACAATTACAGTGCACTCTGCTAATCTGTAGGATGCTAGAATGTAACCGGTGTCAACTTTGTATTGGATGTACTGTGACCAATGGGAACATGATATAAGGGTCAGCTGACCCAGTAAGCCATGGAACCAATTGCAGAGTGATGTAATAGTCAGCTGACCAGCTGATTCACTATAAATGAGAAACGATGTAGAATTGGGGGGAGCTTGGAGTGGCCCAGGTTTGGAGTAATGATGTTTCTTTATTAATCCCTTTCTTTGATTTATAAGTTGGAGTAAGTTTTATTGTATTTTTATTGTCTGCATTTTGAAGAGTTCCTTCTGAGGAAACATTGGCAGCAGAGGAAAACCCATCGTAACTTGGTGTTTGTTTTTGAAGAAGTGCTGCAGCCATGGCAGGAGGTAGAAGTAAACCGGTGGGATTGGACTGTCCCTCTGTCTTTTCAGATGCTGAACCATATCGGCAATGGAAGGCAGAGGTGGAAATGTGGACCCTTATCACCACAATACTGAAAACAAAGCAGGATGTGGCATTAGCTTTGTCACTCCCAATTAGGAGCAAGATAAGAAGCAAAGTATTTTCTGATTGGACAGCAGATGCCCTGAATAAAGAAGAAGGGCTACAGCTCCTGATACAATATTTAGATAAGTTTTTCCAGAAAGAAGAGTTCTTGGAGAATTATGAAGGATGGGTGATGTTTGACAGGATTAGAAAATAAGACACCCAGTCCATGGAAGAGTACATCATGGATTTTGATAGGGGCCATAACAGGCTAATGAATTTTAATTTGGAGATTCCAGATGCAGTATTGGCCTTTAAATTGTTGGATTGTGCATGTCTGTTGCAAATGGATACTCCTTTAGAAATGACTGGAATACAATTAAGGGGAACAGAGGCCCTCTTAGATCAAATGGCAGCATCATTAAAAATGTTTTTTGAGAAACAATCCTTCCCTGCACCTTGTTCAATGCAGACTGGAATGCCATAGCGCCCAGAACGGAGAAGTCAACGGTGACTCAACACGTGCCAGACCAAATGGTACACGAAGGCCTTTAAACAGAGACAGTTACATTAATAACAAATCTAGTGTCGAAAACTGTTATAATTTGAATATGGGGAAAGAAGAGGCACATGGGATACTGCTAAAAGACGTTTGAATCGAAGGAATGCTGGAGGGATTGTGAATCGCTGTTTCCAATGCAATTTCCCCAAACCATTACATTGTAAACTGCCCGAAACGAAGAAATCGTGTCTTTGAAACCACATGTGACACAGAATACGGGGAAACTGACAGTGACGAGGATAAGGACCAGGAAGACATTGTTTTGATGGCAGAAAAGCTAAGTCCCATAATGAGCGTCCTGATGATTCTTACAACTGTGCTGTTTTAGATAGTGGATGTACGTCCACTGTCTGCGGCCAAGATGGGCTAGATTTTTATTTAGGGTCTATTGATCATAAAGACCAAAATAAAGTAAAAGAACATGATACTTCCACCTGCTTTAGATTTGGAGATGACAACGCTAGTGTCCTCAAAGGGTGATACTTTCCTGTAAGATTGCGGGAATCAGTTTATTTCTAAATACAGATGTAGTTTCCAGTGATGTACCTTTGTTGTTACAGTAAGAAGTTTAACAACACCAGGTTAAAGTCCAACAGGTTTATTTGGTAGCAAAAGCCACACAAGCTTTCGAGGCTGTTAATAAACCTGTTGGACTTTAACCTGGTGTTGTTAAACTTCTTACTGTGTTTACCCCAGTCCAACGCCGGCATCTCCACACCTTTGTTGTTAAGCAGGTCTACGATGAAGAAAGCTCAGCTGACCATCGATTTGAAACAGGATAAAGCTGTGGCATTTCGGAAAACTGTGGACCTACGTTTTACAAGATCTGGCCATTATTGTCTTTCCTTAAGTGAACCAAAATGATCAGACCAAAGGATTCATGAGGCATTAGTGGCGCTAACAGACAACGATGGATAAAATGAAGATTATTCTGAAACTCCATAAGCAATTTGGTCATCCAGTACCACAGAAACTGAGAGCGCTGCTGCAGGATGCAGGTGTGCTGGACAAAGGATATAATGATCTCATTGAACAAGTATCAACCCAGTGTGAAATTTGCATAAAATATAGAAGGACACCCCCGTGTCCAGTCATGAGTCTATTGCGAGAATGAGATTTGAATGATGTAGTGGAGATGGAGCTAAAGATATGGGACAAGGACAAAGGTGCCTATCTATTACACTTTGTGGACATGGCCCCCCTGGTTTAGCATATCCACGGTGATTTACAGCAAAGATAAAAAAACCATTATAGATAAAATTATGAACTACTGGATTTGAACAGGATTGAGGGCACCGTCTAAATCTTTGATGGACAATGGGGGCGAATTCGCAAATGATGATTTTTGTGTGAAAATTTAAATATTGTAAGAATGCACAATGCAGCAGAGAGCCCATTCAGCAATGGCCTCTATGAAATGAATCACAGTTATAGATATGTTGCATAAAAGTTTGGCGGATCAACCAGGCTGTAAATTGCAGGTTGCATTAGCATAATGCATGCAAAAAATTTGTTACAAATGGTGGGGGACTATAGTCCATACCAGTTGGTATATGGAAAGAATCCAAAGTTACCGTCAGTATTAATAGATGCTCTCCCGGCACTAGAAGGGACAAGCATTAGCTCCATGTTTTCTGCACACTTAAATGCTATGCATGCAGGGAGAAAGGCCTTCATTAAGGCTGAGGTTTCAGATCGGATAAGAAGGGCCTTCAGGCATTGCATAAGACCATCGGGGATATATCTTGAGAAAGGCACTAGGGTCTACTATAAAAGAGAGGGCAAAAAAGAGTGGAAAGGGCCCGGGAAAGTGATAAGAACAGATGGCAAGGTAGTTATAGTACAACACGGTAACCAGACAGTGCGAGCCCACTCTTCGAGAGTAGTGGGGCTTGGGTATGAATTTGGAGCATCTGAGCAAGATGCAGAAGTGCAGGAGGCACCTTGTACCTCACATGCGCATACCCTGAGTTATTATCAGGATCAGTCAAATATAGATGGAAGGGAATCTGATGATCAACAAAGTACCAGTGAAGCGGGGGATGAAGCTGCTACTTCAAGGTTCAGCTACCCAAAGTAGGCACAGTGGTATCATACATACCCTAAGGGTCAAGCGAGTGGAGGGAGGCCACTATAAGCAGGAAAGGCCTCAGGAAAGTACAAACACTGGCTCAACATCCAAGAGCGAGGGCAAGAAGCCAAAGCTATAGATTGGGAAAATGGGGTGGACAGATGGAAGCAAAAAAAGTGAGACCTAAGTCCTGAGGATGAGACAGTAAGCATTCGTGAACCCAGGAAAAAGTCACAAATTTGCGACCGAAGGTGTCAACAGAGAACAACGGTCTGAGAGCAGCAGCCCTGACAGAAACAGACACGGCAGTAGAGGTCGAAGCTTAAGGAGGAAAGCTACGAATCAACTATTTACCAAACACATAGGCGATCTGGAGGAGGAGACCGAGTGTAGGTTAACAACGTTTGCGGATGACACATGATGAGTGGGAAAGCAAATTGCGTGGAGGACACAGAGATTTGGATAGGCTAAGTGAGTGGGCAAGGATCTGGCAGATGGAGTATAACGTTGGTAAGTGTGAGGTATCCATTTTGGAAGGAATAATAGTAAAATGGACTGTTATTTAAACGGTGAAAAATTACAACATGCTACTGTGCAGAGGGACCTGGGGGTCCTTGTGCATGAATCACAAAAACTCAGTTTGCAGGTGCAGCAGGTGATCAAGAAGGCAAATAGAATGTTGGCCTTTATCGTGAGAGGGATGGAGTATAAAAGCAGGGAGGTCATGCTGCAACTGTACAGGGTACTGGTGAGGCCGCACCTAGAGTACTGTGTACAATTTTGGTCCCCTTATTTAAGAAAGGATATATTAGCTTTGGAGGGGGTACAGAGAAGGTTCACCAGGTTGATTCCGGAGATGAGGGGGTTAGCTTATGAGGGGAGATTGAGTAGACTGGGCCTGTACTCATTGGAGTTTAGAAGGTTGAGGGGAGATCTTGTAGATCTTGTATAAGATAATGAAGGGGCTAGACAGGGTAGAAGCAGCGAGGTTATTTCTACTTACAATGGAAACAAGAACTAGGGGGCATAGCCTCAAAATACAGGGGAGTCAATTTAGAACAGAGTTGAGGAGGAACTTCGTCTCCCAGAGGGTAGTGAATCTTTGGAATTTTTGCCCAATGAAGCAGTAGAGGCTACCTCGTTAAATGTGTTTAAGTCACAGATTTTTAACCATTTAAGGGAATTAAGGGTTATGGGGAGCGGGCGGGTAAGTGGAACTGAACCCACTATCAGATCAGCCATGATCTTATTGAATGGCAGAGCAGGCTTAAGGGGCTAGATGGCCTACTCCTGCTCCTATTTCTTATGTTCTTATGTTTATTATGTTCAAACTAGTGATAGGAATAGGAGTAGAAGTCCTCATGATAGGGAAGTATTGATAGCTGCAAACAAAATGGAGCTGCGGAAGTAAGAGAGGCCAAACAAAGGGAGCTGGACAGTTGGAAGGAGTTCGGGGGGTTCACCAAGGTACCAGATGAAGGGCAGCCTGCTTTGTCCCATAGGTGGGTTTGCACAAAGTTTTGCAAGATGGAACGTATAAAGCTAAAGCCAGATTAGTAGCCCATGGGTATGAGGAACATTTGGATGGGAGAGACATTAGGGTTGATTCACCCACAGCAGAGAAAATGACACTGAAATGTTTTTTTTGCTGTTTTAGCATCTCATAATTGGATGTGTAAATCATAGAATCATAGAAACCCTACAGTACCGAAAGAGGCCATTTGGCCCAACGAGTCTGCACTGACCACAATCCCACCCAGGCCCTACCCCCATATCCCTACATATTTTACCCACTAACCCCTCTATTGATATCAAAGCAGCATTTCTACAGGGTGAAACATTTCAAAGAAATGTTTTTTTGAGGCCACCCAAAGAAGCAGGTAATACACAGGGACATTTGTGGAAATTAAATAAATGTGTATATGGATTGAATGATGCATCAAGGGTTTGGTATTTCTCTGAATGATCTGTATTATTGAAGACTGGCTGTGTCCAGTTAAAAGCAGATCCAGCAATGTTTTACTGGAAGGCTAAAGGAAAATTAGCTGGAATTTTTATAATGCATGTGGATGATTTCTTATGGGGTGGCTCAGAAGAATTTGAAAAAATAATAACTGAGAAGCTGATAACAGAATTTAAAGTAGGGAGTCAAGCAGCTGGTGCTTTTCGATATCTTGGTCTTGATATCCAACAAAGTACATCTGGGGTAACGATGAGTCAACAGGGATATCTAAACAGTATCAATCCCATTCCCATCACCAGAGAGAGGTCAATGGAAAAAGAGGAACGGGCCAATGAAAAAAAGAGTTGTTGAGTATGATAAGACAGCTAAATTGGCTATGCACACAGACAAGACCAGATGGGAGCTATAATGTCCTAGAGCTCAGTAATATGTTGAGGCGCGCCACAGTCAGAGAGATCTTGCAGGCGAATAAAACATTTAAAAAGTTAATATTAGGGGAGTGTGTAATGAAATTCCCAGCACGAGGAGAACTGGAAGATATGAAATTGGTTGTGTTGTGAAATTGGATGCTTCACGTGCCAATCTACCAGATGGACGTTCAAGCGGTGCTGGATTCATAATATTCCTGTTAGATAAGGAAGGAAAATGTTGCCCCTTGGCCTAGGAAGCAAAGAAAATATAAAGGGGAGTCAAAAGCACATTGGCGGCTGAAACCCTGGCGTTAGTGGAGGCGTTGGATATGGGGATATATTTGTCTGACACATCAACAGAATTATTTTTCATCGGGTAAGAAAGTACCAACAAAAAGTGTAGCGGAAAAACGATTAAGAATTGATTTGGCCAGCATTAAGCAAATGCTGGAAAACAAGGAAGTTTCCAAACTTAGCTCGGTCGGTGCAAATCTACAGGTATTCGACTGTTTTACAAAAAGGGGCGGCACAGTAGCATAGTGGTTAGCACTGCTGCTTCACAGCTCCAGGGTCCCGGGTTCGATTCCCGGCTCGGGTCACTGTCTGTGTGGAGTTTGCACATTCTCCTCGTGTCTGCGTGGGTTTCCTCCGGGTGCTCCGGTTTCCTCCCACAGTCCAAAGATGTGCGGGTTAGGTTGATTGGCCAGGTTAAAAAATTGCCCCTTAGAGTCCTGGGATGTGTAGGTTAGAGGGATTAGTGGGTAAAATATGTGGGGGTAGGGCCTGGGTGGGATTGTGGTCGGTGCAGACTCGATGGGCCGAATGGCCTCCTTCTGCACTGTAGGGTTTCTATGGTTTCTATGGGTGCAGGTACTGGAAAGTTATTAACAATACTGGAGGGTGGTTGTCTCAAATTATTTTGAAAAATTTTTTAAAAATAAAGGGAATTTGTTAGAATGTAACCGGTGACAACTTTGTATTGGATGTAATGTGACCAATGGGAACAAGATGTAAGGGTCAGCTGACCCAGTAAACCATGGAACCAATTAATGTAATGTAATAGTTAGCTGACCAGCTGATTCACCATAAATAAGAAACTATGTAGAAAGAGGCTTGGAATACAAAAGCAGGGATGTACTTCTGAGGCTTTATAAAGCACTGGTTAGGCCCTATTTGGAGTACTGTGAGCAATTTTGGGCCCCACACCTCAGGAAGGACATACTGGCACTGGAGCGGGTCCAGCGGAGATTCACACGGATGATCCCAGGAATGGTAGGCCTGACATACGATGAACGTCTGAGGATCGTGGGATTATATTCATTGGAGTTTAGGAGGGTGAGGGGAGATCTAATAGAAACTTACAAGATAATGAATGGCTTAGATAGGATGGACGTAGGGAAGTTGTTTCCATTAGCAGGGGAGACTAGGACGCGGGGGCACAGCCTTAGAATAAAAGGGAGTCACTTTAGAACAGATGAGGAGAAATTTCTTCAGCCAGAGAGTGGTAGGTCTGTGGAATTCATTGCCACAGAGGGCTGTGGAGGCCGAGACGTTGAGCGTCTTCAAGACCGAAATTGATAAATTCTTGATTTCTCGAGGAATTAAGGGCTATGGGGAGAGCGGGTAAATGGAGTTGAAATCAACCATGATTGAATGGTGGAGTGGACTCGATGGGCCGAATGGCCTTACTTCCGCTCCTATGTCTTATGGTCTTAATTGTGGAGAGCTTGGAGCGGCCCAGGGCGAGGCCCCAAGTTTGGAGTAATGATGCTTCTTTATTAAACCCTTTCTTTGATTTATAATTTGGAGTAAGTTTTGTTGTATTTTTGTGATCTGCATTTTTGAAGAGTTCCTTCTGAGGAAACATTGGACAACAGTAATTGCACTGCTCGGTGTTTATAGGAACGCAACCATCACAGTGTTGTGTTTATCGGTTGGACAGTAGTAATTACAGTGCTCTGTGTTTATAAGGTAAAGTGATAAATAAGTGATAAGGCGGCACGGTAGCACAGTGGTTAGCACTGCTGCTTCACAGCTCCAGGGTCCCGGGTTCGATTCCCGGCTCGGGTCACTGTCTGTGTGGAGTTTGCACATTCTCCTCGTGTCTGCGTGGGTTTCCTCCGGGTGCTCCGGTTTCCTCCCACAGTCCAAAGATGTGCGGGTTAGGTTGATTGGCCAGGTTAAAATTGCCCCTGAGATGCGTAGGTTAGAGGGATTAGCGGGTAAATATGTGGGGGTAGGGCCTGGGTGGGATTGTGGTCGGTGCAGACTCGATGGGCCGAATGGCCTCCTTCTGCACTGTAGAGTTTCTATGATTTCTATGAATTCGGCAACATAGAAACATAGAAAATAGAAGCAGGAGTTGGCCATTCGACCCTTTGTGCTTGCTGCACCATTCATTTTGATCATGGCTGATCATCAAGTTCAATATCCTGATCCTGCCTTCTCCCCATATCTCTTACCCCTTCAGCCCCAAGAGCGATATCTAATTTCTTCTTGAAATGACACAATGGGGCCGATTTTACCAAATCGGGACTAAGTGCCGGGTCCGGTTGTCAAACGGATCCGCGCCCGGCAGCCGTGCTCCAGCGCGCCCATACGCCTTTTTTTGGTGCCGGGCTATTGGGCAAGGCCGAGCGCTGTTGGAGCGGCCGGAGCTGCAGGCAGCGCGCCCCGGCGCGAAAGGCAAAGCAGCACAGACAGCAGAGAGGATGAAAGGGATTCCCTTTGGAGGATAATGTCCACGTTATAATCACAGGAACTAAAAACCTGACAGTCCAAAATCTGGGATAATATTACAGGACAGGGATGGGGGGATATACATTTTGAAATATTATCCCAGATTTTGGACTCAGGTTTTTAGTTCCTGTGATTTGGACATTATCCTCCAAAGGGAATTCCTTTCATCCTCAGGTCTGTGCTGCTTTGCTTTTCAACGGGGGGGCGGGGTGGATGGAGAAGGGGAGTGACGTGTCTGCCCCTGGGGGGGAGGGTGGATGGAGAAGGGGAGTGATGTGTCTGCCCCTGGGGGGGAGGGTGGATGGAGAAGGGGAGTGACGTGTCTGCCCCTGGGGGGGAGGGTGGATGGAGAAGGGGAGTGATGTGTCTGCCTCTGGGGTTGGGGGTGGGGATCCCTCCTCCAGTGGGGAGGAGGGATCGGTCGCAGACTGACAGCGCCCCCCCACCCCCAGGGGCAGGCACGTCACTCCCCGCCCCAGGGAAAGGTAGAGCAAGGCCAGGAACATGCAGGAGGCTGTCGACGGACTGCAGATCAGAAGGATGGTGGAGGGATCAAGCTAGGTTGGGGGTGTGCCTTCCAGAGCGGTCCGATCCCAGGGGGGTGGGGGTCTGCCGGCAGGGCCTGCCTCCCAGGGGGGTCTGCGAAGGATGGTCGGGGAGGGCGGGGGGGTTGGCTTCGGCGGTTCCCCTGCTGAATTGGAGTCCCATTCAGACTTTTATTTAGCAGGCCGTTTAATGTGCGGACGCGAAATGGGCCGCAACCTGGTAAAGTCGAATTCGTCGGTAAAGTTGGGCGCGAGCTTCATTAAGTCGATTTAAATGCATGCAAATGCATTTAAATCGTCGCGCCGGCCGATTTGGGCACGTGCCAGACCCGCGCCCGGATCGGGGCTCGGTAAAGACTCTATCTGCCATGAGTCGGGTGCAGATCGTGTTTTAGGCCCGATGCCCAACTTTACCGCGATTTCGCGCCCGAAAATTTTGGTAAAATCGGGCCCAATGTTTTGGTCTCAACCACATTCCATGGTAGTGAATTCCAGAGATTCACCAATCTCTGGGTGAAGAAATTTCTCCTCACCTCAGTTCTAAAAGGGTTATCCCTCATCCTCAAACTATGACCCCGAGTTCTGGATTCCTTGAACATTGAGGGCGATTCTCCCATTGCGACCCACAACTTTTCTGGCAGGTCAGGCTGGGAGATGTGCGTCGTCGGCCTCTGCCACTCTGCATGGGGATAGGTCTGGGCTGGAGGGAGACCATCGATTGGGGGCGGGCTGCCTCCGGGGGGAGGATCTGACCCCGGGGAGAGGGGGTTCAGCGGGGGGGGGGGGGGGTCTGCTGGGGCGAGGGGGGATTGCCACTGCTGGGTGCGGGGGGGGGCTGGACATCGGGGCACTCCAGGGCGGGGGGGTCAGGGCGGGCCTGGGAATTGTTGTGGAGGCCGCAATTGGGGGGGGGGGGGGGGTTGGAGGGGCAGCACTGCGAGGGTCCCGGGCTGCCCAGCAAATGGGGAGACTGACAGATCAGGACCACCACGCATGCACAGAGTGAATAGGCTCCCCTCCTCTCCCCCCCCCCCCGGGTTTTAATGAGAATCATGACGGGGACCTCTGCAGTGCACAGAGTGCAGAGATTCGAGTGAGAAGTTGAACTGAGAAAACAGTCGTGATCTGGAACAGTTTTCCCACCAATTCAGCACTTTTTTGGGAGAATCACCCCCATTATTTCTGAAACTACCCTGTCTACTCCTGTTAGAATTTTATAAGCTTCTATGAGCTTCTATAAGCTTCTAAACTCCAAAGAATACAATCCTAACCAACGTAGTTTTTCTCGGGACAGACCTGCCATCCCAGGAATCAGCCTGGTAAAACTTTGCTGCCTCTATAGCAACGACATCCTTCCTCGGATAACGACACCAAAACAGCACACAATACTTCAGGTGTGGCCACACCAACGCCCTGTACAGTTGCAGTAAAACATCCCTATCCCTGAACTCAAATCTTCTTGCTGTGAAGGCCAGCATTCCAATTGCCTTCTTTACTGTCTGCTGTTTAACTTGCGCGCTTACTTTCAGCCACTGATGTACAAAGACACCAAGGTCTTGCTGAGTATCCACCTCTCTCAATTTACACCCATTCAAATAATAATCTGCCTCCTTATTATTGCTACAAAGTGGTTAACCTCACATTTATCCACATTATACTGCATCTGCCCTTCACTCGGCCTGTTCAAATCACACTGAAGCATCTCTGCATCCTCCTCACCGCTCACCCTCTCACCAAACTTTGTATCATTTGGAGATAATACATTTAGTTCCCTCTTCCAAATCATTAATATATAATGTGAACAGTTGGGGTCCTAGCACAGATCCCTGCGGAACCCCGCAGGTCACTGCCTGCCAGTGGGAAAAAGACCCATTTTTGCCAACTCTTTGCTTCCTATCTGCTAACCAGATTTTCATCCATCTCCAAACACTATCTGCAATCTTATGCGCTTTAACTTTACATCGTAGTCTGCCTTGTGAGACCTTGTCGAAAGCCTTCTGAAATTCTAAATAAAACATATCCATTAGTTTTCTTCGGTCAACTCTGCTTTTACATCCTCAAAGTTCCAACAAATTTGTCAAGCATGATTTCCCTTTGTAAATCCATATTGACTTTGTCTAATTAAACCACTACTTTCTAAATGCGTATATGGTCCCAGATGACCGCAAGGTGCCCCCCACACCACCTTTGATGGGGAGAGCTAACTGGTGGTGATTTTAACCTTGAGGATCACCACTGCTCAGGAGAGGGGCAAGGTTGAGATGGTGGGGCCTTCATGAATATATAGGACAGCAGTGATTACATTGTTCTGTATTTATATATAGGACAGGAGTGATTAAAATGCACTGTGTATCCGTGGGGAAGCAGAGAATGCAGTGCTCTGTATTTACCTATTGGACAGCAGTGAATGCAGTGCTCTGTTTACCTATAGGACAGCAGTGAATGCAGTGCACTGTGTTTATCTTCAGAACAACAGTGAATACAATACACTGTTTATGTATATGATGGTATTTGCTACCAAATAAACCTGTTGGACTTTAACCTGGTGTTGTGAGACTTCTTACTGTGCCCACCCCAGTCCAACGCCGGCATCTCCACATTATCTATATGATAACAGTGAATACACTGTTCCGTATTTATCTATATGACAGCGGTGATTACAATGCTGTGCTAACCTATAAAACAGCAGTGATTACCGTGCTCTGTGTTGATATATAGGATAGCGGTGATTACAATGCAATATGTTTACCTAAATGACAGCAGTGATTACCCTGCTTTTTTAAAATCTATAGGGCAGCAGTGTTTAGGTCCTGTGTATATCTATCGGACAGCAATGATCACAGCGCTGTGTGTTCAGTCAACAAGCCAGCCTCTGGATCGTAGAATACTAGATCAGATCTCCTATCCCCTTCCTTCATCCCCTTTTCCATTCCTTCATTTCCCTTCTTCGGCAATTTCCTTCTTTATATCCGAGCAGGCATGTTGTTTCCTTAGTATCACCCATTAGCTCTAGCTAGCAGCAATAAATCCCTCCCTGAATTCACCCTCCTTTTTCTTCCACACAGCTGAAATCTGTGGTCTTGTTCAAGATCAGCAGCTTTGTGAGACAGTGGGTGAGCATTTTTGAGGCAAAATGAAACTGCTCCCACTGTGTCTTCAGCTGTCACTGAATCCCAGAGCCCACTATAATAGAAGCTGCCCTGACCTTGAAAGAAAGAGAGACCGGCTCGAGTGTTCAGCACTCTCTGCTGTTGCGTATCAGTGTTCACAGAACATGGAACCAAACTGTGTGGCCATGAGGGGTTCACCACTTTGTGCAAACATGGACCCAAACTTCATGTAATTGTTAACAAGTGATTGAATGGTGGCCTTTTTTAAATTAAATATTATCAGCTGTGCTAAACCTTCAGGACAGACTGAGGGGATTCAGCACTGTGTGGAGTGACGGAGAGAAATTGAAGTTGGAGGAGGAGGAAGGAAATGTGAGGACATGGAGTGAGGCTGGGGAATGAGGAAGAAAGACAGAATTAACAATGAGTGCTGTCTAGTATGGCTGCAGTTCTGATGTAATGGAGCTGGTCATGTTTGAGGAGTGTCTAAAGCCACACAGTATCAGCAGCCATGTTCCTGACACTGTCTCCTGTTCGATAGATCAGGGATTAATTTGATAAAAATTATTCATCAACAGACTTAAAATTGACCTTCT
The DNA here is from genome assembly GCF_964213995.1 of Mustelus asterias. NCBI lineage: Eukaryota > Metazoa > Chordata > Chondrichthyes > Carcharhiniformes > Triakidae > Mustelus > Mustelus asterias. The sequence continues at coordinate 232,551 of NC_135828.1, read as the reverse complement.
GGCAACATTCTAGTATCTTCCAGCCATAACCATTAAGAATTCTCCCCTTTCCCCTGATCTGGTTATGAAATTGTGGAAATGTCAGCCTATTCTTGCACTTCCCACACTGACCTGACCCACTGACCAAACTCTTTCTAATGCATTCTAAAATCTTTGTCCCTTTTTCCAGTTCCTCTTTGTGCATTCTATCTTTTGCATCTTTTTGGACCTATTGTATTGAACTAACTTGCTGTATTTTTTGACCAGTGAACAGAAAGAGTTAAAATGGATAGTATAGTTGATGAATATGTTAAGAGATGTAAATATATGGTAATCTGTATATTGATTTCCAAATGATTTTTGATTAAGAACAAAGAACAGTATAGCACAGGAACAGGCCCTTCAGCCCTCCAAGCCTGTGCCAATCATAATGCCCTAACTAAACAAAAAAAACCTTCTACCCTTACTCAGTCCGTGTCCCTCTATTCCCTCCCTATTCATGGACCCATCCAGATGCCCCTTAAATGTTGCTAATGTGTCTGCTTCCGCCACCTCCTCTGGCAGCGTGTTCCAGGCACCCACCACTCTCTGCATGAAAAACTTCCCCCACACATCTCCCTTAAACTTGCCCCCTCTCACCTTGAACCTGTGCTCTCTTGTAATTGACACTTCCACCATTGGAAAAAGCCTCTGACTGTCCACTTTGTCTATACCCCTCATAATTTTGTAGACCTCTATCAGGTCTCCTCTCAGCTTCTGTCTTTCCAGTGAAAACAATCCTAGTTTATTCAACCTCTCCTCATAGCCAACACCCTTGAGACCAGGCAACATCCTGGTGAACCTTCTCTGCACTCTCTCCAAAGTTTCCACGTCCTTCTGGTGGTGTGATGACTAGAACTGCACATAATACTCCAAATGCAGCCTAACCAAGGTTTTATATAGCTACAACATGATTTCCCAACTCTTGTACTCAATGCCCCAGCTGATGAAGGCAAGCATGCCGTATGCCTTCTGAATCACCTTGGCCACCTGTGTTGCCACTTTTAGGGAACTGTGGACCTGCACGCCCAGATCCCTCTGTACGTTAATGTTCCTGAGGGTTCTGCCATTTACAGTATAATTCACACTTCAATTTGATCCTCCAAAATGCATCACCTCGCGTTTGTCCGGATTAAACTCCATCTGCCATCTCTTTGCCCAAGTCTCCAATCTATCTATATCCTGTTGTATCCTCTGACAATCCCTGGCACTATCAGCAACTCCACCAATCTTCGTATCACCCGCAAACTTACTAATCAAACCACCCACATTTTGCTCCTGATCGATTTTTTATATATATACGACAAACAACAGGGGTCTCAGCGCTGATCCTTGCAGAACACCACTAGCTACAGATCTCCATTGTGAAAAACATCCTACCACCGCTACTGTCTGTCTTCTGTAACAAAGCTAGTCCTATATCCATCTAGCCAGCCCACTCCGAATCCCATGTAATTTTAGTTTTTGTATCAGTCTGCCATGTGGGACCTTGTCAAAAGCCTGACTAAAATCCATATAAACTAAATCCACAGCCCTTCCCTCATCAATTATCTTTGTCACCTCTTCAAAAACTCAATTAAGTTGATGAGACATGACATGATGAGATTAAGTGCCAGCAAACTTGAAGCCTGTGGAATAAAAGCAACAGTAGAAAAATGGATATGAAATTGGTTGAGTGTTTGAAACAGAGTATTGGTGAATGGTTGGGCTTTAGACTGGGGGATAGCATCAGTGAGGTTTCCCAGAGGTTGGTTCTAGGACCACTGCATTTCTTGATATATGTTAATGACCTAGACTTGCATATACAGAGCACAATTTTAAAATTTGGAATTGACACACAACTTGGAAGTATGGTGAATCATGAGGAGGATAGTGATAAACTTCAAGAGGATGTAGACAAGCTGGTGGAATGGACAGACAAGTCGCAGATGTAGTTCAATGCAGAGAAGTGTAAAGTTTTACTTCTTGGTAGATAGAATGGTGAAAAAACAAAATAAAATGAAGGGTATAACGCTAATATGAATACAGGACTAGAGAGGCCTTAAGATATATGTTCATACATTGAAAGTGACAGGACAGATTGAGAAATTGGTTGAAATGCATATGTGATCCTTGTCTTTAACAATAGAGGCATAGAGTACAAAAGCAAGGAAGTCATGATGAACATGTTTAAAACACTAATTTGACCTCAATTGGAATACTGGGGGCGATTTTCTGGCTTTATTTGGTGTAGGTACAAATCCCATGAGGACGTGAATGAGATTACCATACATTAATATCTATTTAAATGTTCAGAATCAGCTGAATGCCATATATTCCGAGAACGTGAGATGTTCCCACCCCCAGCGTGATGGAACCATTACTGGTCTCTAGTAGTGCCAGGTTGGCACAGCCAAGGAGTGGGATCAGAAGGGGGAGGGCCAAAGGAATGGGCCTGTGGGTGACCCCAGAGTCGGTGTTCACTTGGGGAGAGGGGGGGGTGTTCGGGGTAGTGGATGGCATGATGATGCCAGCAATGTGAGGGGAGGTGTGGGGGCCAGAGATGGAGGGGAGGAGGGGGGGGGGGTGGTCTTAAACCTTAATTTGCGATCGGGATATCCTTAAAACATGACGCCCCAATCTCTGAGGAGCCAGACTTGCCAGCATTTTTAGGCTCCGCCTCTCTATGATGGCGCAAAACACACCCCCTTGCATAAAGATGACATATTGTCAGAAAATCGGGATCGTGCTGACGGAGTTAGCGAGAATTGCATCGGGTTTCCTGCCTAAGATGACACTTTGGGTGGAATTTTCCAAAAAAATGGGCATTGTGTCCAACACTGAAACTGAAGCTGAGAGCCAAGACAAAACATGTGGTCATCTCTGGTACGTTGCCGGTGCCACGTGATAGCGAGTTGAGGAACAGGGAGCGAGTGCAGTTAAACATGTGGTTGCAGGGATGGTGTAGGAGGGAGAGTTTCAGCTACAAAGAACAAAGAACAGTACAGCACAGGAAACAGGCCCTTCGGCCCTCCAAGCCTGTGCCGTTCATTGGTCCAACTAGACCAATTGTTTGTATCCCTCCATTCCCAGGATGCTCATGTGACTATCCAGGTAAGTCTTAAACGATGTCAGCGTGCCTGCCTCCACCACCCTACTTGGCAGCGCATTCCAGGCCCCCACCACCCTCTGAGTAAAAAAATATCCCTCTAATATCTGAGTTATACTTCGCCCCTCTCACCTTGAGCCTGTGACCCCTCGTGATCGTCACTTCTGATCTGGGAAAAAGCTTCCCACCGTTCACCCTATCTATCCCCTTCATAATCTTATACACCTCCATTAGATCTCCCCTCATTCTCCGTCTTTCCGGGGAGAACAACCCCAGTTTACCCAATCTCTCCTCATAGCTAAGACCCTCGATACCAGGCAACATCCTGGTAAACCTTCTCTGCACTCTCTCCAATGCCTCCACGTCCTTCTGGTAGTGCGGCGACCAGAACTGGATGCAGTACTCCAAATGTGGCCTAACCAGCGTTCTATACAGCTGCATCATCAGACTCCAGCTTTTATACTCTATGCCCCATCCTATAAAGGCAAGCATACCATATGCCTTCTTCACCACCTTCTCCACCTGTGTTGCCACCTTCAAGGATTTGTGGACTTGCACACCTAGGTCCCTCTGTGTTTCTATACTCTTGATGACTCTGCCATTTATTGTATAACTCCTCCCTACATTATTTCTTCCAAAATGCATCACTTCGCATTTATCCGGATTAAATTCCATCTGCCATCTCTCTGCCCAATTTTCCAGCCTATCTATATCCTGCTGTATTGCCCGACAATGCTCATCGCTATCCACAAGTCCAGCTATCTTCATGTCATCCGCAAACTTGCTGATAACACCTTCTTCCAAATCATTTATAGATATCACAAATAGCAGAGGTCCCAGTACAGTGCCCTGCGGAACACCACTGGTCACAGACCTCCAGCCGGAAAAAGACCGCTACCCTCTGTCTCCTATGGCCAAGCCAGTTCTCCACCCAACTAGCCACTTCTCCTTGTATCCCATGAGCCTTAACCTTCTTAACCAACCTGCCATGTGGGACTTTGTCAAATGCCTTACTGAAATCCAAATAGACAACATCCACGGCCCTTCCTTCGTCAACCGTTTTTGTCACTTCCTCAAAAAACTGCACCAAATTTGTAAGACCATAAGACCATAAGACATAGGAGCGGAAGTAAGGCCATTCGGCCCATCGAGTCCACTCCACCATTCAATCATGGTTGATTTCAACTCCATTTACCCGCTCTCTCCCCATAGCCCTTAATTCCTCGAGAAATCAAGAATTTATCAATTTCTGTCTTGAAGACTCTCAACGTCTCGGCCTCCACAGCCCTCTGTGGCAATGAATTCCACAGACCCACCACTCTCTGGCTGAAGAAATTTCTCCTCATCTCTGTTCTAAAGTGACTCCCTTTTATTCTAAGGCTGTGCCCCCGCGTCCTAGTCTCCCCTGTTAATGGAAACAACTTCCCTACGTCCATCCTATCTAAGCCGTTCATTATCTTGTAAGTTTCTATCAGATCTCCCCTCAACCTCCTAAACTCCAATGAATATAATCCCACGATCCTCAGACGTTCATCGTATGTCAGGCCTACCATTCCTGGGATCATCCGTGTGAATCTCCGCTGGACCCGCTCCAGTGCCAGTATGTCCTTCCTGAGGTGTGGGGCCCAAAATTGCTCACAGTACTCCAAATGGGGCCTAACCAGTGCTTTATAAAGCCTCAGAAGTACATCCCTGCTTTTGTATTCCAAGCCTCTTGAGATAAATGACAACATTACATTTGCTTTCTTAATTACGGACTCAACCTGCAAGTTTACCTTTAGAGAATCCTGGACTAGGACTCCCAAGTCCCTTTGCACTTTAGCATTATGAATTTTGTCACCGTTTAGAAAATAGTCCATGCCTCTATTCTTTTTTCCAAAGTGTACGACCTCGCACTTGCCCACGTTGAATTTCATCAGCCACTTCTTGGACCACTCTCCTAAACTGTCTAAATCTTTCTGCAGCCTCCCCACCTCCTCAATACTACCTGCCCCTCCACCTATCTTTGTATCATCGGCAAACTTGGCCAGAATGCTCCCAGTCCCGTCATCTAGATCGTTAATATATAAAGAGAACAGCTGTGGCCCCAACAGGCACGACGTGGATAATTGGAACACATTCTGGGGAAGGTGGGACCTGTACAAACAGGATGGGGTGCACCTGAACCAGAGGGGCACCAATATCCTGGGAGGGAAATTTGCTACGGCTCTTCAGCGGGGTTTAAACTAATTTGTCAGGGGGGTGGGAAAAGGAGTTGTAGTCCGGAAGTTAGTGAGGTATTGGGGAAGGTATCAAGGTCAAGGGTGGGTAACAGTAGACAGGAAGGTGGGTTGAAGTGTGTCTATTTCAATGCAAGGATCATCCAGAAGAAGGTAGATGAACTTGGGGCGTGGATTGGTACTTGGGACTACGATGTTGTGGCCATTACGGAGACATGGGTAGAACAAGGACAGGAATGGTTGTTGGACGTTCCGGGGTGTAGATGTTTCAGCAAGTGTAGGGAAGCTGGCAAAAGAGGTGGAAGAGTAGCATTGTTAATCAAGGGTAGTTTAACGGCTGCGGAAAGGCACTTCGAGGGGGATCTGCACACTGAGGTAATATGGGCTGAAGTTAGAAATAGGAAAGGAGCGGTCACGTTTTTAGGAGTTTACTATAGGCCCCCAAATAGTAATAGAGATGTGGAGGAAGAAATTGCTAAGCAGATTATGGATATGTGTGGGGGTTACAGGGTAGTTGTCATGGGGGACTTTAACTTTCCAAATATTGATTGGAACCTCTGTAGGTCGAATAGTTCGGATGGGGCAGTTTCTGTGCAGTGTGTGCAGGAGGGTTTCCTGACACAATATGTGGATAGGCCGACAAGAGGTGGGGCCACATTGGATTTGGTACTGGGAAATGAACCGGGCCAAGTGTTAGATTTGGTTGTGGGAGAGCACTTTGGAGATAGTGACCACAATTCGATGTCTTTTGTTATTGCAATGGAGAGGGATAGGGCCGTACGGCAGGGCAAGGTTTATAATTGGGGGAGATGTAATTATGATGCGATTAGGCAAGAATTAGGGGGCATAAGATGGGAACAGAAACTGTCAGGGGAAGGCACTAATGAAAAGTGGAACTTTTTCAAGGAACAAATACTGTGTGTCCTTGACAGGTATGTCCCTGTCAGGCAGGGAGGAAATGGCCGAGTGAGGGAACCATGGTTCACGAAAGAGGTGGAATGTCTTGTAAAAAGGAAGAGGGAAGCTTATGTAGGGATGAGGAAACAAGGTTCAGATGGCTCGATTGAGGGTTACAAGTTAGCAAGGAATGAGCTGAGAAAGGGGCTTAGGAGAGCTAGGAGGGGACATGAGAAGTCCTTGGCGGGTCGGATCAAGGAAAACCCCAAGGCTTTTTACTCTTATGTGAGGAATAAAAGAATGACCAGGGTGAGGTTAGGGCCGGTCAAGGACAGTAGTGGGAACTTGTGTATGGAGTCAGTAGAGATAGGAGAGGTGATGAATGAATACTTTTCTTCAGTGTTCACCAAGGAGAGGGGCCATGTTTTTGACGAAGAGAAGGTGTTACAGGCTAATAGGCTGGAGGAAGTAGATGTTCGGAGGGAGGATGTACTAGCAGTTTTGAATAAACTGAATGTCGATAAGTCCCCTGGGCCTGATGAAATATATCCTAGGATTCTTTGGGAGGCAAGGGATGAGATTGCAGAGCCTTTGGCTTTGATCTTTGGATCCTCACTGTCCATGGGGATGGTGCCAGAGGACTGGAGAGTGGCGAATGTTGTTCCTCTGTTTAAGTATGGGAATAGAAATGACCCTGGTAATTATAGGCCGGTTAGTCTTACTTTGGTGGTTGGTAAGTTGATGGAAAAGGTCCTTAGGGATGGGATTTACGACCATTTAGAAAGATGCGGATTAATCCGGGATAGTCAGCACGGATTCGTGAAGGGCAAGTCGTGCCTCACAAATTTGATGGAATTTTTTGAGGAGGTAACTAAGTGTGTTGATGAATGTAGGGCAGTTGATGTCATATACATGGATTTTAGTAAGGCGTTTGATAAGGTCCCCCATGGTCGGCTTATGATGAAAGTAAGGAGGTGTGGGATAGAGGGAAAGTTGGCCGATTGGATAGGTAACTGGCTATCTGATCACAGACAGAGGGTGGTGGTGGATGGAAATTTTTCGGACTGGAGGCAGGTTGCTAGCGGAGTGCCACAGGAATCAATGCTTGGTCCTCTGCTATTTGTCATTTTTATTAATGACTTAGAGGAGGGGGCTGAAGGGTGGATCAGTAAATTTGCTGATGACACCAAGATTGGTGGAGTAGTGGATGAGGTGGAGGGCAGTTGTAGACTGCAAAGAGACATAGATAGGATGCAAAGCTGAGCTGAAAAATGGCAGATGGAGTTTAACCCTGATAAATATGAGGTGATTCATTTTGGTAGGACAAATTTAAATGTGGATTACAGGGTCAAAGGTAGGGTTCTGAAGACTGTGAAGGAACAGAGAGATTTTGGGGTCCATATCCACAGATCTCTAAAGGTTGCCACTCAAGTGGATAGAGCTGTGAAGGCGGCCTATAGTGTGTTAGCTTTTATTAACAGGGGGTTGGAGTTTAAGAGCCGTGGGGTTATGCTGCAACTGTACAGGACCTTGGTGAGACCACATTTGGAATATTGTGTGCAGTTCTGGTCACCTCACTATAAGAAGGATGTGGAAGCGCTGGAAAGAGTGCAGAGGAGATGCTGCCTGGTTTGGAGGGTAGGCCTTATGAGGAAAGGTTGAGGGAGCTCGGGCTGTTCTCTCTGGAGCGGAGGAGGCTGAGGGGAGACTTAATAGAGGTTTATAAAATGATGAAGGGGATAGATAGAGTGAACGTTCAAAGACTATTTCCTCGGGTGGATGGAGCTATTACAAGGGGGCATAACTATAGGGTTCATGGTGGGAGATATAGGAAGGATATCAGAGGTAGGTTCTTTACGCAGAGAGTGGTTGGGGTGTGGAATGGACTGCCTGCAGTGATAGTGGAGTCAGACACTTTAGGAACATTTAAGTGGTCATTGGATAGGCACATGGAGCACACCAGGATGATAGGGAGTGGAATAGCTTGATCTTGGTTTCAGATAAAGCTCGGCGCAACATCGTGGGCTGAAGGGCCTGTTCTGTGCTGTACTGTCCTATGTTCTATTAATAATTTAAGAAAGACATGCAGGCTTTAGAGGGATGGAGCAAATATTCATGAGAATTGTTCTAGGCAAGAGAAACTTCAGTTACGTAGAAGGATTGAGAAGGCATTTGTTCAAGGTTTTTAAAGTCCTGAGCAGTCGAGACAAAAGCAAATGGAGACAAACTGAGTCCATTGGTCGTGAACCAGAGGACACTGGTTTGAAATAGTTGGCAGTGTGGTTAAGATGCAACATGTACTGTTGGACAGTGTGTTGGAGGCAAGTTCAATCACGGCATTCCAGAGAAAATTGGATAAAGACCGGAAGGGAATATTTGACAGGGTTATGAGGAAGAGAGTGGTAGCTGAATTGCTCTTTGAGTGCCAGTATGGACATGACAGGCAGAATGTCTTCATTTGATTCCAAGATTAGATGACATCTATTATAAGCTTCCTTTTGTGATGGAAAGGATATGGGTTGGAATTTCAGCTTACAGTTAATTAGGACCCTCAGGTTGGGAATGGTTTGGTTCAGCCTCAGACAGTTGCCAGGGGGATGGAGCTGATGGCAGGTCCAAAGACAATGGCTTTAGTCTTCCCAATATCTTTTTGGAGGACATTTCTGCTCATCCAAACAATCTTGGCTGGGATTCTCCCAACTTGCTGGAAAATGGGAGTAAATCCCGCTGGTGATTTTCAGAATGAATCTCCGACACGCTGTACATCACAGAGTACCTCAGCGTGATTCACTCTGAAAATCAGTGGGCGGGCCTATTCCCACTTGAGAAGCCGGCAGCATAGTGCTAAGCAGGCCACTGCACATGCGCCGATCTGTCAGCGCAGAGATCGGCGCATGTGCAGTGGCCCCGCATTGCCCGCCTCCCGATCGCTGGCCAACCTCTTAAACCCCATCGCTGGCCTTCCAAACCCCCAACCCCAATTGCCTCCTGCACCTCCCTGGGCCAGCCCTGATGTCTCCCCTGTCTCAGCCAGTTGCCCCGATCTCCTGGTCCCCCGGCCAGCCTCAATCGCCCTCTTCCTTCCCTCTATCACCAATCCTCTTGCAGAGTGGCAGTGAGTTGCCCAGCCCCCAATAGGCCCATCCCCTTGGCACTGTCCAAAGACCCATGAGCAGTGCCAAAGTGCCCCTTGACAGTGCCAGGGTGCAAGGCTGCACTCCTTACCCCCAACCTTCTTGGAGGGGGCCTCCATGGCCTCTGTTCCCTCCAGTGGGGTTGGGCTGTCTGTTCCCCATTAGTAGGGAGCAGGAGTAAATCCTGCTGGTGTGAACCACCCCTGGTGGGGCAGGAGACGTTTGCGGACCGGAGACTTCAGTCCCGGGCCTGCTAATCGAATGCAAATGCCAATTTCCGTACTATAACCAGCTCCACGCTGATTTCTGGCATGGAGCTGATGATGCCGAAGATCCTAGCGCTGGAGATTTGCAGAAGCTGTGACGTCCATCAGGAAGCCAGAGAAACGGCCGCTGCTGATGTAGCGCAGCGTGTGGGAGAATCCCCCCCCCATGTCTGAGTTGTTTGCACTCTTTATGCAGAGTGAAGTGGTGGTGCTCAGGTAAAACTGGGAGTCTAATGTTGTGTTTTCATATAATGTGGCCTCAGAGCATTCGAAACAAAATGGATGAATCAGTTGCACAGATATATGTAAACGGGTAGAGTCATAGACATTTACAGCATGGAAACAGACCCTTTGGCCCAACTTGTCCATGCCGCCTCTTTTTTTAACCCCTAAGCTAGTCCCAATCCCTCTATTTCACGGTGGAAAGGGATCTGGGTGGTTGTACTGCTGGATTGCGGAGGACAGAAAGGATCGAGCATGTGGACATAAAGAAAGAGGATGTGTTGGAACTATTGAATGGCATCAAGGTTGGTAAGTCGCCGGGACCGGATGGGATGTACCCCAGGTTACTGTGGGAGGCGAGGGAGGAGATTGCGGAGCCTTTGGCGATGATCTTTGCATCGTCGATGGAGACGGGAGAGGTTCCGGAGGATTGGAGGATTGCGGATGTGGTCCCTATATTCAAGAAAGGGAACAGGGACAGCCCGGGAAATTACCGACCGGTGAGTCTAACCTCAGTGGTTGGTAAGTTGATGGAGAGGATCCTGAGAGACAGGATTTATGATCATCTAGAGAAGTTTAGTATGATCAAAAGTAGTCAGCACGGCTTTGTCAGGGGCAGGTCGTGCCTTACGAGCCTGGTTGAGTTCTTTGAAAATGTGACCAAGCACATTGACGAAGGAAGAGCGGTGGATGTGGTCTATATGGACTTCAGCAAAGCGTTCGATAAGGTCCCCCATGCAAGACTTCTTGAGAAAGTGAGAGGGCATGGGATCCAAGGGGCTGTTGCCTTGTGGATCCAGAACTGGCTTGCCTGCAGAAGGCAGAGAGTGGCTGTGGAGGGGTCTTTCTCTGCATGGAGGTCAGTGACCAGTGGAGTGCCCCAGGGATCTGTTCTGGGACCCTTGCTGTTTGTCATTTTCATAAATGACCTGGATGAGGAAGTGGAGGGATGGGTTGGTAAGTTTGCTGACGACACCAAGGTAGGTGGTGTTGTGGATAGTTTGGAGGGATGTCAGAAGTTGCAGCGAGACATAGATAGAATGCAAGACTGGGCGGAGAAGTGGCAGATGGACTTCAACCCGGATAAGTGTGTAGTGATCCATTTTGGCAGATCCAATGGGATGGAGCAGCAGTATAAAATGAAGGGTACCATTCTTAGCAGTGTAGAGGATCAGAAGGACCTTGGGGTCCGGGTCCATAGGACTCTTAAATCGGCCTCGCAGGTGGAGGATGCGGTCAAGAAGGCGTATGGCGTACTAACCTTCATTAATCGAGGGATTGAGTTTAGGAGTCGGGAGATAATGCTGCAGCTTTATAGGACCCTGGTTAGACCCCACTTGGAGTACTGCGCGCAGTTCTGGTCACCTCATTACAGGAAAGATGTTGAAGCCATTGAAAGGGTGCAGAGGAGATTTACAAGGATGTTGCCTGGATTGGGGGGCATGCCTTATGAGGATAGGTTGAGGGAGCTTGGTCTCTTCTCCCTGGAGAGACGAAGGATGAGAGGTGACCTGATAGAGGTTTACAAGATGTTGAGGGGTCTGGATAGGGTGGACTCTCAGAGGCTATTTCCAAGGGCTGAAATGGTTGCTACGAGAGGACACAGGTTTAAGGTGCTGGGGGGTAGGTACAGGGGGGATGTCAGGGGTAAGTTTTTCACTCAGAGGGTGGTGGGTGAGTGGAATCGGCTGACGTCGGTGGTGGTGGAGGCAAACTCGTTGGGGTCTTTTAAGAGACTTCTGGATGAGTACATGGGATTTAATGGGATTGAGGGCTATAGATAGGCCTAGAGGTGGGGATGTGATCGGCGCAACTTGTGGGCCGAAGGGCCTGTTTGTGCTGTGGCTTTCTATGTTCTATGTTCTATACCCATCTTACCCATGTAATTGTCTAAATGCTTTTTAGAACATAGAACATATAAAAAATACAGCACAAACAGGCTCTTCGGCCCACAAGTTGCGCCGGTCATGTCCCTACCTACCTAGGCTTATATATAGGCTTACCTATAACCCTCAATCCTATTAAGTCCCATGTACTCATCCAGAAGTCTTTTAAAATACCCTATCGAGTTTCCCTCCACCACCACTGACGGCAGCCGTGTCCACTCACCCACCACCCTCTGAGTGAAAAACTTACCCCTGACATCTCCTCTCCACCTACTCCCCAGCACCTTAAACCTGTGTCCTCTCGTAGCAGCCATTTCAGCCCTGGGAAAAAGCCTCCGAGAATCCACCCGATCGATACCTCTCAACATCTTGTACACCTCTATCAGGTCACCTCTCATCCTTCGTCTCTCCAAGGAGAAAAGACCGAGCTCCCTCAGCCTATTTTAAAAGACAAAATTGTATCCGCCTCTACTACTACCTCTGGCACCGCCCTCTGTGTGAAAAAATTGCCCCTCTGGACACTTTTGTATCTCTCACCTTAAACCTATGCCCTCTAGTCTTAGACTCCCCTACCTTTGGGAAAAATATTGACTATCCAGCTGATCTATGCTCCTCATTATTTTATAGACTTCTATAAGGTCACTCCTCAGCCTTCTATGCTCCAGAGAAAAAAGTCCTAAGCCATCCAGCCTCTCTTTATAACGCAAACCATCAAGTCCCGATAGCATCTTTGTAAATCTTTTCTGCACTCTTTCTAGTTTAATAATATCCTTTCTATAATAGGGTGACCAGAACAGCACACAATATTCCAAGTGTGGCCTTACCAATGTCTTGTACAACTTCAACAAGATGTCCCAACTCCTGTATTCAATGTTCTGACCAATGAAACCAAGCAGGCTGAATGCCTTCTTCACCACTCTGTCCACCTGTGACTCCATTTTCAATGAGCTATGTACATGTACCCCTAGGTCTCTTTGTTCTGTAACTCTCCCCAACGCCCTACCATTAACTGAGTAAGTCCTGCCCTGGTTCAGTCTACCAAAATGCATCACCTCGCATTTATCTAAATTAAACTCAATCTGCCATTTGTCAGCTCACGAGCCCAATTGATCAAGATCCCGCTGCAATCCGAAATAACCTTCTTCACTGTCCATTATTCCACCAATCTTGGTGTCATCTGCAAACTTACTAACCATGCCTATTAAATTCTCATTCAAATTATTAATATAAATGACAAATAACAGTGGACCAGGTACTGATCCCTGAGGCACACCGCTGGTCACAGGCCTCCAGTTTGAAAAACAATTCTCTACAACCACGCTCTGGCTTCTGTCAAGAAGCCAATTTTGTATCCATTTAGATAACTCACCCTGGATCCCGTGAGATTTAACCTTATGCAACAACCTACCACGTGGTACCTTGTCAAAGGCCTTGTTAAAGTCCATGTAGACAACATCAACTGCACTGCCCTCATCTACCTTCTTGGTTAACCCTTCAAAAAACTCAATCAAATTCGTGAGACATGATTTTTCATTCACAAAGCCATGCTGACTGTCCCTAATCAGTCCTTGTGTCTCTAAATGCCTGTAGATCCTGTCTCTCAAAATACCTTCCAACATCTTGACCACCACAGATGTGAGGCTCACTGGCCTGTAGTTCCCAGACTTTTTCCTTCAGCCCTTTTTAAACAAAGGCACAACATTTGCCACCCTCCAATGTTCAGGCACCTCACTTGTGACTATCGATGATTTAAATATCTCCGCTAGGGGACCCGCAATTTCCTCCCTAGCCTCCCACAATGTCGTGGGATACACTTCTTCAGATCCTGGGAATTTATCTACTTGATGCACTTTAAGATTTCCAGCACTTCCTTCTCTGTAATATGTACACTCCTCAAGATATCACTATTTATTTCCCTAAGTTCCCTAACATCCATGCTTTTCTCAACAGTAAATACTGATGAGAAATATTCATTTAGGATCTCACCCATCTCTTGTGGATCTGCACGTAGATGACCTTGTTGATCCTTAAGAGGTCCTACACTCTTACTTGTTACTCTTTTGCCCTTTATGTATTTGTAGAAGCTCTTTGGATTCTCCTTTGCCTTATCTGCCAAAACAATTTCATGTCCCCTTTTTGCCCTCCTGATTTTTCTCTTAACTCTACTCCTACACCCCTATACTCTCCAAGGGATTCACTTGATTCCAGCTGCTTATGCATGTCATGTGCGTCGTCCTTCTTCTTGACCAGGGCCTCAATATCCCGAGTCATCTAGAGTTCCCTATTTCTGCCAGCCTTGCCCTTCACTCTGAGGAATGTGCTTACCCTGAACCCTGGGTAACACATTTTTGAAAGCCTCCCACTTACCAGACGTCCCTTTGCTTTCCCACAGACTCCCCCAATTAACTTTTGAAAGTTCCTGCCTGATACCATCAAAATTGGCCTCACCCCATTCTCTCAGAATACTCTTCAGTGAAGTCTCTCTGCTGCCTCAAGAAACCTGTCTCATGAGCTGCATCAAGAAATGGCTCTAGACACTGGATACCGCAAAGGCTATGGGCCCTGACAATATTCTGGCAATAGTCCTGAAGACTTGTGCTTCAGAACTTGCTGTGCCTCTTGCCAAGGAACCTTGTAAGCAACAACGCTGGTAGCCACCAGGTATGCGGAAATTTGCCCGGGCATATCCTATATACAAGAAACAGGACAAATCCAACACAGCCAATTGCCGCCCCATTAATCTTCTCTCAATCAGCAAAGCAATGGAAGGGGTTATCAACAGGGCTAACGAGCAGCACTTATTATAGCCTGCTCATGGAAATTCAGTTTGGATTCAGCCAGGGTCACTCAGCTCCTGACCTGATTAGTCTTGGTTCAAACATGGACAAAAAAGTTGAATGCCAGAAGTGAGGTGAGAGTGACTGCGCTTGACATCAAAGCAGCATTTGTCCAAGTATGGCACCAAGCAAAACTGGAGTCAGTGGGAATTGGGAAAACTCTCCACTGGTTGGAGTCATGCCTGGCACAAAGGAAGATGGTTGTGCTGGTTGGAGGTCAATCATCTTAGCTATAGGAGATCACTGCAGGAGTCCCTCAGGGTAGTGTCCTAGGCTCAACCCTCTTTAACTTTTTCATCAATGACCTTCTCTCCAACATAAGGTCACAAATGACGGCACTAGCCATATAAATACTGTGACTACCGGAGCAGGTAAAAGGCTCGGAAACCTGCGATGAATAACTCACCTGCTGACCAACCCCCCCCTCCCCCACACAAAGCCTGTCCATCATCTATAAGACACAAGTCAGGAGTATGAATACTCTCCACTTGCCTGGATGAGTGCCGCTCCAACAACACTCAAAAAGCTTGACCAAGCAAAAACCATCCAAGAGAAAGCAGCCCGCTTGATTGTTACCCCTTCCACAAACATTGAATCCCTCCACCACTGACAAACCGTGGCAACCATGTGTACCAGATACAGAGGCAACCATCAACAAGATACAATGCAGGAACTCCCCAAGGTTCCTTGAGCAGCATCTTCCAAACTCATCACTACTACCTAGAAGAACAAGAGTAGCAGACACCTTGGAACACCATCAACTGACAGGCCTCCCAACAGCCAATGGGAGGTAGAGGAACAGATATGTGGACAGATTATGGAAAGATGTAAAAACAACAGTGGAGTTTAAATACGAGGTGGTGCATTTTGGAGGAGCAAATTTAGGTGTGAATTATACTGTAAATGGCTGAACCCTTAGGAACATTAACATACAGAGGGATCTGGGCAGGCAGGTCCACGGTTCCTTAAAAGTGACAATAAAGGTGGCCAAAGTGATTAAGAAGGCATATGGCATGTTGCACCTATACCAAACTTTGGTTAGGTTGCATTTGGAGTATTGTGCGCAGTTCTGGTCACCACACTACCAGAAGCAGGTGGAAACTTTGGAGAGAGTGCAAAGAAGGTTCACCAGGATGTCGCCTGATCTTGAGGGTGTTGGCTATGAGGAGAGGTTGAATAAACTAGGATTGTTTTCACTGGAAAGATGGAGGCTGAGGGGAGACCTGATAGAGTCTACAAAATTATGCGAGGCATAGACATGGTGGATAATCAGAGGCTTTTTCTAAGGCTGAAGTGTCAATTACAAGGGGGCACAGGTTCAAGATGAGGGGGGACAGTTTAATGGGAGATGTGCGGGCAGAGTGGTGGGTGCCTGGAACACGCTGCCAATGGAGTGGCAGAAGCAGGCACATTAGCAACTTTTAAGAGGCATCTGGATGGGTACATGAAGAGGGAGGGAATAGAGGGATACAGATCGAGTAAGGGCAGAAGGTTTTTTTAAATTTAGTTACGGCATCATGATCGGCATGGGCTTGGAGGGCCAAAGGGCCTGTTCCTGTGCTGTACTGTTCTTTGTTCCAACAGGGTTATTGTGGTGGGTGATTTTTAACTTCCCCTATATTGACTGGGACTCCCGTAGTGCCAGAGGCTTGGATGGGGGGAATTTGTTAGATGCTCCACAAGAGTTTCTTGAAGAAATATGTAAATAATTCAACCAGGGAAGGGCCATACTGGACCCGGTATTGGGGCACAAACCTGGCCAGGTGATTGAAGTATCAGTGGGGGAGCATTTTGGGAGCCGTGATCATAATTCCGTAAATTTTGTTATTTATGGATTAGGATAAGAGTAGCCCTCGGGTGAAAGTACTAAATTGGGGGAAAGGTAACTACGACAATATTAGACAGGAACTGGGGAATGTAGATTTGGGATGGCTATTTGAGGGTAAATCCACATCTGTCAAGTGGAAATCTTTGAAAGGCTAATTGATTAGAGTTCAGGACCAGCATGTTCCTGTGAAAATGAAGAATAAGTATAGCATGATTCAGGAACCTTGGATCTCAAGAGAAATTCTGAGCTTAATCAAAAAGATAAAGGAGGCATACGTAAGGTTCAGGAATCTGAAGGCAGAGTTATTGAAGAATGTAAAGAAAGCAGAAAAGAACTTAAACCTGAAATGTCCTTTGCAAATAGGATTAAGGAAAATCCCAAGGCATTTTAAACAGATACAAGGAGCAAAAGTGTAGCTAGGGAAAGGGTCGGTCCACTCAAGGACAAAAGGATGGAGCCAGAGATGAGGTCCTTAACGAATACTTTGCATTGGTTTCACAAAGGAGAAGGACATGGTGGATGGTGAGTCTCGAGAGGAATATGTTGATATTCTGGGGCACGTTGATATCAAAAAGGAGGAAGTGTCGGGTGTTTTGAAAAGCATTAAGGTAGATAAGACCCTGAGACCTGATGGGGTCTATCCCAGAATACTGAGAGAGACAAAAGAGGAAACTGCTTGTATTAAATTTTTGTATCCTCCAGTCACAGGAGAGGTCCCAGAGGACTGGAGAATAGTAAATGTTGTTCCTTGGTTTAAGAGGGGCAACAGGGATAATCTGAGAAATCTGGTGAGCCTTACATCAGTAGAAGGGAAATTACTGGAGAAAATGTTTAGGGGCAGGACTTAATCACATTTGGAAAAATATGGATTTATTAGCGATAGGCAGCATGGCTTTGTGCAGGGGAGGTCATGTCTCACAAACTTGATTGAGATTTTTGAGGAAGTGACAAAGTTGATTGATGTGGGCAGGGCATTGGATGTTCTCTGCATGGACTATAGCAAGGTCTTTGACAAGGTCTCTCATGGCAGGTTGATACAGAAGGTGAAGTCGCATGGATCCGTGGTGAGCTGGTAAGATGGATACAGAACTGGCTTGGTTATTGAAGACAAAGAGCATTGGTGGAAAGGCATTTTCCTGACTAGAGATCTGTGACCAGTGGTGTTCCGCAGGAGTCAGTGCAGGATCCTTGTTGTTTGTAATATATATAAATTATTTGAAGGCAAATGTCGGTGATCTGATTAGTAAGTTTGCAGACGACACAATTTTAGGGGAGCTGCCGATAGTGAGGATTGCCAAAGGATACAGCGAGATAAAGAGAGGCTGGAGACATGGGGAGAGAAATGGCAGATGGAATTTAATCTGGACAAGAGAGGTGATGCATGTTGGAAGGTCTAATGTTGGAGAGAAGTATACAGTAAATGGCAGAACCCTTAGAAGCATTAACATACAGAAGGAGCTAGGCATACAGGTCCACAGCTCTCTTAAAGTGGCAACACAAGTGGATAAGATGGTGAAGAAGGCATATGGCATGCTTGCCTTCATCAGTTGGGGCATAGAGTATAAAAATTGGCAAGTCATGTTGCAGCTGTATAGAACTTTAGTTAGGCCACATTTGGAATATTCCATACAGTTCTGGTCGCCACACTACCAGAATGATGAGTAGACTTTGGAGAGGGTACAGAAGACGTTTACCAGGATGTTGCCTGGTTTGGCTATGAGGAGAGAAAGGATAAACTTGGTTTGCTTTCACTTGAAAATTGGAGGCTGAGGGGTGACCTGATAGAAATTTACAAAATTATGAGAAGCATGGATAGTCAGAATCTTTTTCCCAGGGTAGAAATGTCAAGGGGACATAGGTTTGAGGTAAAAGGGGGAAAGTTTAAAGATGTGAGAGGCAAGTTTTTTACAGAGTGTGGTAGGTACCTGGAATGTGCTGTCAGAGGAGGTGGGAGAAGTAGATACAATAGCAACGTTTAAGAGGCATCTTGACAGATACCTGAATGGGCAGGCAATAGAGAGATATGGACCACGTAGAGGCAAAAGTCTTTAGTTTAGAAACGTGTCATGTGTCAGTGCAGATTTGGTGGGCCAAAGGACCTGTTCCTTTTTTAAAATTCATTAGTTAATTTGTGGGACATAAGCGTTGCTGGCTGGCCAGCATTTATTGCCCATCCCTAATTGCCCTTGTTCGGAGGGCAGTTGAGGGTCAACTGCATTGTTGTGGCTCTGGAGTCACATGTGGACCAGACCAGATAAGGACAGCAGATTTTTTTCCCTAAAGGACATCAGTGAACCGGATGGGTTTTCCCAACAATCGACAATGGTTTCATGGTCATCAGTAGATTTTGAATTCCAGATATTTTTTATTGAATTTAAATTCCACCATCTGCCATGGTAGGATTTGAACCCGGGTCCCCAGAACATTCGCTGAGTTTCTGGATTAATAGTTTAGCAATAATACCACATGGCCATTGCCTCCTGTGCTGTACTGCTCTTTGTTCTTTGTTCCCATCCAAGTTACTCACCATCCTGACTTGGGAATATATTGCTGTTCCTTCACTGTCACTGGGTCAAAATCCTGGAGTTCCCTCCGTAACTTCACTGGATATACCAACACCTCGGGAACCATGGCAGTTCAAGAAGGCAGCTCAACCTCGCCTTCTGAAGGGCAACTAATGATGGGTAATAAATGCTGGTCGAACCAACGACACACATCCTGTAAATGAATAAAAATAAAATCAAGAGGTGATGTTTAGGTTCTAACTTATTGGAATTGATCATTGTCCGGCACTTGTGTGGAACAAATTTTACTTGCCATTTGTCAGACCAGCCTGCATATTATACATGTCTTGCTCTGGAAAGAGAACAGAGCCAACATTTCGAGTCTGGATGAGTCTTTGTCAGAGTTCTACCTGAGCATCTGTCAGCAGGTTATTGTTGAGTAAGTGCCATCAGGTAGCACTGTTGACGATCCCCTCCATCACTTTGCTGATGATTGAGAGTAGACTGATGGGATGGTAATTGGCTGAGTTGGATTTGTCCTGTTTCTTGTGTACAGGACATACCTGAACAATTTTCCACATAGCCGGGTAGAAGCCAATGTTGTCGCTGTACTGGAACAGCTTGGCTACGGTGCAGCAAGTCTTAGAGCACAAATCTTCAGTACTATTGCCGGAATATCGTTAGGGCCCATAGCCTTTGCAGTATCCAGTCCTTCAGCCATTTTTTGATATCACGTGGAGTGAATCAAATTGGCGGAAGACTGACATCTGTGATGCTGGGGAGCTCCAGAGGAGGCCGTGATGGATCAAACAGTCAGCACTTCTGGCTGAAGAGTGTTGTGGATGCTTCAGCCTCATCTTTTGCTGGGTTCCTCCATCATTAAGGATGTGGTTATTTCTGGAACCCCCCTCCTCCAATGAGTTGTTTAATTATCCACCACCATTCACGCTAGATGTGGCAGGACTGCAGAGCTTCGATCTGATCTGCTGGTTGTGAAATCTCTTGGCTCTTTTGTTTGATGCTTATGCTGTTTGGCACACAAGTAGTCCTGTGTTGCAGCTTCATCGGGGTAACCTCATTTTCAGGTATGCCTGGTGTTGCTCTTGGCATGCCCTCCTGCGCTCTATATTGAACCAGGGTTGACTCCTTGGCTTTATGGTAATGGTTGAGTGGGGGATACGCTGGGCCATGAGGTTGCAGATAGTGATTGAGTGCAATTCTGCTGCTGCTGATGGCCCACAGCTAGATCTGTTCTAAAGTCTTTAGCACAGTGGTAGTACCAGACAACAGAATGGAGGGTGTCCTCAATGTGAAGATGAGACTTTGTCTCCACAAGGACTGTGCAGTGGTCATGCCTGCTGATCCTGTCATAGACAGATGTATCTGTGGCAAGCAGGTTGGTGAAGATGAGGTTAAGTACATTGGCAGCAGTGTGTACCATCAGTAGCACCAAGACTCCTTCAAAAGCACCTTCCAAACACTACGACCACGACAACTTAGAAGGACAAGGGCAGCAGATGCATGAGAACACCAACCCCTGTAAATTCTCTCCAAGCCACATGCCATCTTGATTTGCAGCTAGACCACCAATCCTTCACTGTTGCTCGGTTAAAGTCCTGGAACTCCTTTCCTAACAGCACTGTGGGTGTACCTAGACCAGCTGGAATGTAGCAGTTATAGTAAGTGGCTCAACAAAAGCTTTGGAAGGGAATTGGACATGGGCAATGAAATCTGGCATTGCCAATGATGCTCACATTTCATGTGTGAATATTAATTTTAAAAATCAGTCTCAATATAAACAGGGTTTGAATAGACACATATGTAGAATCAGTCCTTTTTTTTTACAGGGAGAGAGTCAATCTTGATAAACAAAAATAGAATCAGACTCAATATACAGAACGTGTAAATCAGCCTTGATGTAAACAGAGTGTGATTCATTCTCGATGTACAGGGATAGAATCAGTTTCAGCCCTGATGTACACAGGGATTTGAATCAGTCTAATGTACACCGGGAGAGAATCAGTTTCAATTTACACAATGATTGAATCAATGTCAATAAACACAGAACAAGAATCAGTCTTGATATACACAGATGTAGAATCAGACCTGATATACAGAGAAAGATTCAGTCTTGGTAAACATACACAGATAAAATCAATGTTCAGATATACATGGAGTGAATCAGTCTTATAAATAGGGAAAGAATAAGAATCAATGTTCACAAGAAGAGAATTTCACTGCATATCCGTAAGGATTGAATCAGCCTCAATTTATACATACAGAATCAGTACCAGTATAAAAAGGCCACTCCCATAGCCAAGCTGTTCCAGTACAGCTACAACACTGGTATCTACCCAGCTATGTAGAAAATTGCACAGGTATCTTCTCAACACAAAAAAAGGACAAATCCAACTTAGCCAATTACTGCCCCATTAGTATATTCTCTATTGTCAGTAAATGGATGGAGGTAAACTCTGCCAGGAGAAGCATGAGAGGAACCAGCTCTCTCAGTTTTGCTAGAAGAAAAACCATACAGTGGATTAATGTGCAAGAAAGCAAGCTCCAGAGGAAAGAGAGACATGGAAACATAGAAGCTAGGAGCAGAAGAAGGCCATTTGGCCCTTCGAGCCTGCTCCGCCATTCATCACGATCATGGCAGATCGTCCAACTTAATAGCCAACTCCTGCTTTCTCCCCATAATCTCTGATTCCATTCACCCCAAGTGCTATATCCAGCCACCTCTTTGAATACATTCAATGTTTTGGCATCAACTACTTCCTGTGGTAATGAATTCCACAGGTTCACCACTCTTTGGGTGAAGAAATGTCTCCTCATCTCTGTCCTAAATGGTCTACCCTGTATTCTCAGACTGTAATCCCTGGTTCTGGACTCCCCCACCATCAGGAACATCCTTCCTCCATTTACCCTATCTAATCCTGTTAGAATTTTATAAGTCTCTATGAGATCCCCCCCCTCATTTGTTTGAACTCCAGCAAAAACAATCCTAACCTAGTCAATCTCTCCTCATACATCAGTCCCGTTATCCCCGGAATCTGCCTGGTAAACCTTTGCTGCACTCCCGCGAGAGCAAGAACATCCTTCCTCAGAAAAGGAGACCAAAACTGCACACAATACTCTAGGTGTGGCCTCACCCAAGGCCCTGTATAACTGCAACAACAGATCCCTGCTCCTGTACTCGAAACCTCTCGCAATGAAAGCCAACATACCATTTGACTTCTTTACTGCCTGCTGCGGTAGAGGACCTACATTTGTCTTCACCAACTTCCTTCTCTTCACATTTCCACAGAAACTTTTAGTGTCAGTCTTTATGTTCCCTGCAAGCTTACTTTCAAACTGTATTTTCCCCTTCTTAATCAATCCCTAGGTCCTTCTTTGCTGAATTCTAAACTGCTCCCAATCCTCAGACCTATTATTTTTCTTGGCCAATCTGTATGCTTCTTCCTTAGATCGAATACTCTCTCTAATTTCCTTTGTAAGCTATGGATTGGCCCTCTTACCTATTTTGCTTTTGTGTCAGACAGGATTAAACAGTTGCTGCAGTTCCCCCATGCGTTCCTTGAATATTTGCCATTGCCTATCCACTGTCATCCCTTTACATAACTCTCCCCAATCTATCAAGGCCAACTCACACGTCACATCCTCATAGTTTCCTTTATTAAGATTCAGCACCCCAGTCTCCGAATCAACTACTTCACTCTCCCTCTTGATAAAAAATTCTGTCATGTCATAGTCACTCATCCCCAAGGGGTCTCGTACAACTAGATTGGCAATGATTCCCTTCTCATTACACAGTACCCAGTCTAAGATGACCTGCTCTCTAGTTGGTTCCTCCACATATTGGTCAAGAAAACCATCCCGTGTACACTCCAGGAATTCCTCCTCTACGGCATTGTGGTTAATTTGATTTGCCCAATTTACGTGCAGATTAAAATCACCCATGATCACTGATATTCCCTTCTCACATGCATCACTAATTTTGTGCTTAATGCCATTCCCAACATCACCACTGCAGTTTGGGGGTCTATATATGACATCCACTAATGTTTTTTGCCCCTTGGTATTTCTCAACTCTACTAAGGGATCATTGGTTCAGGAAAATATTGTTCATGGACCCCAGACAAAGCTGAGAACAAATTGATTGATAAGGATGCTAAAGAGATGTTTCCTGAAGCAATCGTACAGTTTGGAATGTCTTATTATGAATTTGAACAAATTATAAAGTAATTGGGAAGAAAGTATGGGTTGGATATCAGCATTTGTTTAAGTGAAAGTCAGTCAAGACAACAAAATCCTAAAAGGGTTGGTGCAAAATCCTGGAACTGACTCACTGTTAAAAGTGAAACAGAAGCTTTGTTCAAAAGTGTCATTTGTAAAATTTGGATTGAACTCCGGAATGCAAACCACTAAGTGAAAGTATTACTGTGAGTGAAGGTTTTAAAGTATGTTTGACCACAGCCACCTTGTGTGTTTATAAAAAAAAAGATTGTGTGATAGAATAGAATCTCTACAGTACAGAAGGAGGCCGCTTGGTCCATCGAGTCTGCACCGACCACAATCACACTTAGGCCCCATTCCCGTAATCCTACACATTTGCTCTGCTAATCCCCCTGATGCTAGAGTCAATTTAGCATAGCCAATCAGCCTAACCCGTACATCTTTGGACTGTGGGAGGAAACCGGATCACCCGGATGAAACCCACGCAGACACGGGGAGAACGTGCAGACTCCACACAGACACGCGAGGCTGGGGGTGGGTTTGGAGGCAAGATGAAGAGCTCCCCACTTCAGGGCAACTACTACATTCTGCAGGTAATCCCTTAATAATCTGTCCCTCTGTTCTGCCATTCACACATTATGATCACTTAATGGACACTTTTAGCACCTTTCTTAGCTTTCGTCATCCTCATTTACATTTCCTTTGTCCAATTACAGCACCTCCCCCACCCTCATAGTATAAATCTCTGCTGATTTTCTTTGCTCTTAGTTCTGATGAAGGGTCATCCAGAATCTATTCGCTCTCCACAGACGCTGTCAGACCTACTGAGATTTTCCCATTTTTTGTTTTTGTTAAACATGATTTCCCTTTTCTAAATGAATGTTGACTCCACCCCATCCTAAGATTATTTTCTAAGTGTCCTGCTATCACATCCTTGATTATATATTCTAGCATTTAATGAGTGGCACAGTGGTTAGCACCGCTGCCTCACAGCGTCAGGGACCTGGATTCGGTTCCTGGCTTGGGTGGCTGTCTATGTGGAGTTTGCACATTCTCCCCATGTCTGCTTGGGTTTCCTCCGGGTGCTCCAGTTTCCTCCCTCACTCCAAAGATGTGCAGGTTAGGTTGATTGGCCGTGCTAAATTGCCCCTTAGTGTCCTGGGATGCGTAGGTTCAAGGGATTAGCGGGGTAAATGTGGGGTGACTGGGATAGGGCCTAGGTGAGATTGTTGTCGGTGCAGGCTCGATGGGCTGAATGGCCTCCTTTTGCACTATATAGGGTTTCTATGATTCTATTCTATGATTTTCCCTACTATGGATGTCAGGTTAACATGTTCTTCATTTTCTCTCCTCCTCCTTTCTTAAATAGTGGGGTTACATTTGCTACCTTCTGATCTGAAGGAGCCATTCCAGAGTCTATAGAATTTTGAAAGATGACCACTACAACCACCAACTTATACCAGTCCCTTAGTTCTCCATTATTTCTGGGAGGTTTATGGTATTTTTCTCTGAGAAGACAGACACTAGGGCCCATAAACTTCTGGATTCCCTAGCATTGGATTTGGGGGTTACCCCAAAGATGTGCTGATGAATCACTCTTGGGACTTCCCAGGTAAACATCTGGATGGCAATTGTTGAGAAGCGCTTAACTTCCCTGGGCAATTGCGCTGTACTGTAAACGATTCAAATAAATGATTTAAATTGCAAACTTCAAATGGATCCACCAACGTTATGCTAATAGTTAGTCCAAAAATGTTAGAAATGAGACCTCTTCAGACTTCTGGGTATCTATTTCAAACAGCAGCCTGATCACCTCATGGGGCATTCCCCCTAATCATCCCTCCCAACTCTCCACACCCACATCCACAACATCCCAGGCTCCCCAATGCCCCACAAAGCACCCCCCCCCACCCCACCCAACTTTCATCCTGTCCTCTACTACTGGACAATCAGGTCCCAGAGTGGAACCCTGACTCAATACAATGTAACTTTGAGATATGGATGAACAGAATCACAGGACTGCCAATTAACTTTTAACAAAAGAATAAAACATTTAATAAACAAGAAAAGATTAACTATAATATTCTATTCCTTCACCCCACCTATCTCATTCCACAAGTACACAGATTTATAAGGATACCACAGGTTACAAAATATATCTTTTACCATAATGTTCTCAATAAGTACACAGTCCATGTAATCCAATAGGCCAACTGTGGTCAACACACTACACTCTGAAACAAAGTGACAGATTCAGCAGAGATAACTTCCATGGATTTTTCATCAAATCCCTCCAGATGCTTATCACACTGTGAACCAATTAGTCTCACTAGAAGTCTGGCTTCAAGAGCTTCCAAACTCCACTCATGAAAAAGCATACCTAAAAATCTTTTCCCAGACAATGCTTTCTCTCGGATGCCTAATAAAGGATCCACTTCCAAGATTTCAATCTCTCCTTTCAGTATTCCTCTGCCTTTGATTGCCATGTGTGTTCAAACTTCCATGCAATCTCTGGATACCCAGCCATGCCAATCAAACACTACTGCTTCACAGGCTGTATTCGGATATCACCACACTTTTGATTTACCTCAGATGTCTGGTTCCTCACTTTTAATCTGGATCTTCCAGCTGTCTCTTTAACTTAGAACACTTTCTCTGCTTTTTTACTTTAACTTCAGTGAACTGGACCTTGTTCAACTTCTTGTTCTTTGTTCCTTTAATTTATCTATCTTCCTGAGAGATAACTTTTGCCCCAACTCCCTGGTTTCTGGATTTTCATTTGTATTTTTGGGAATTCTACTTTTTACAGCTCCCTGATCCTGTCTAACATCTCCTGGGTCCAGTTTAAAACTAATCTCAGAGGTTCTTTTTAAGCTACGGTAGTCCCTTCTGGCTAAACAATAGCCTAGTTTTTCTTTAAACCCTATTCATTTTCATGTTATAAGCCCTTTAATTACAAAGCAGGCACAGTTTAAAATGACCAAACCCCACAGATATGCAGGCACATTTGTTTAAACTAATCTAAATTTCAACTCTTTCTGACACAGAAATACAAAAGTAAACTCACTTAAAGCTGTACCTTATTTCTAATACCCACAAACACAAATATGGATGACTTAAAACTACCTTTGTTTCCTGACAACCCAACCCCAATCTAGCTGGACCCACACCCCTGGACTCCCACCTCTACAAACTTCTAACCCCCCCACCCACAAAAATGTCCAACCTCCCCAACTGATATCTGACCCCCTCCTCCCCCCCCCGTGATATCTGACTGAACCCCCCACCTAGCCCAATGTCCAACCCCCCAACTCCACCAATGTCCGACCACCCCAATGTCTGATATCTTCTTCGATGCCCGACGCTTGCAATGTCCAAAACACCCCCACCCTCCCAATGTCCAACCTTCCTCACTCTCCCCTCCTGCGATTGCCTCCATCGTCTGCACGCGCCCCCCCCCCCTCCCCCTCCCCCAATCCTTTCCACTTACCTGCTCTCTCAGGACAATCATTTTCACTCAGACTTTTAAACTTATCTGCTTTTCGGCAGCTAGTAGAGTAAAAAAAAAAGGGGCATGTCCTCTTTTACTCTGACATTCTTAGACTTGAATACCTGGACCCCGGGGATGTGCTGCATTGCCCGATCTTGCCTGGTCTGAATGAAAAGGTCGGACAAGACAGGCACTGAAACAATTTGCTGCAATTAAGAGGATACAGGGTGGCAATCCAACATTGATTGCCATTCTGAGAAAGTTACGTCCCAAAGTACTTATTTAGTTTCTCTGCCATTTTCTTATTCCCCATTTTAATCTCTCCTAACTCTGCTTCGAATGTACTCACATTTGTTTTTACTGATCTATTACATCACTTTCAAACTTGACGTAAAATTCTATCATATTATGGTCTCTCTTTCCAAAAGGCACCTTTACAACAAGATTATGAATTAGCCCTTCTCCATCGCACAATACTAGATCTAAAATAGTCCATTCCCTTGTTGTTCCTCAACGTACTGCTCTAGAAAACCATCTTGCATACATTCCAAGAATTTGTCCTCCACGACATTAGTGTTAATTAGGTTTACCTAATTTATATGTAGATTGAAATCTCCCATGATTACTGCATTACTCTTGTTACAGGTTCTCTAATTTTCCATCTGGGGATTTGTGCCAAAATTGCAAGAGCAGTCCCACAAACTAGTCAAACAACAGTCTTACACTGAATCATGCCTTAACCATAATGTCAGTAGAGGTGTTGCACAGTACCCACCCTCAGTGCACAGGGTTAGGGATACACAGGGATAGAATCAATCATAGAAAATCAATCTTGATATATACAGAGAGAGAATCAGTCTTGATATTCACAGGGACAAGATCAGTCTCGATATACAATGGAACAGAATCAGTCTCGATATACAATGGGAGAGAATCAATCTCGATATAGGTGTTAGGGACCAGATCAGAAACTCCAAAGTATATTATGAAGTTAACCTAGATCCCAACTTTTTTTGATTTTGGCATTAGTGCGAGCATAAGGTGTTTTGCTCCAGGTTTGTATCTATTGACCCACTAGGAAGCTTTTATTAAAACAAACTTTATTTAACAGCATAGTTAAAATATAACCAAAAGAATTAATATAACTTTTACCAATTGAAATGCTTAAACATGACAAGGTATAAGTTTTAACCGCTAGCTATCTCTATAGTTCCAATTTAATTAATATCCCATAGACATAAATCCCTCTCAGAATCAGTTAGCACAAAACATATAGGCTTATGTGGGTGCTAGATGCCAGCCTTTTCAACATCTATGGGCAGAGACATACAGAAAGGCACCTGTCTTCTGACCCCCATACAACAGCCTCCAACAAAAGATCTATCTTTAAATAGCAGAGCTTCAAAGGAAGAGACCTATTTTCTGGCAGGTCCCAGACTCCAATCTCCAGAGAGAGACAGAGAGATACTTCTCTCCAAAGATCCCAAGCATCAACTAGGCTTGTTTCTCACTGTAAGCCGAGACCCGCCCAGCCACATGATTTTTCCTGTCAACCAACCCATTCAAACCCCACTTTGAAAAACCCCATGGGAATACACTAAAATAACCAAAATACATTAACCCAGATTAAAACAAACAGTCGAGCAATTAGGATCTATTTATGCTCCTACAGTATCAACATGTGGGGGCCGATTTTACCAAATCGGCTCTAAGTGCCGGGTGCGGTTGTAAATCAGACCCGCGCCCGGCAGCCGCACTCCAGCGCCCCCATACGCCTTTTTTTGGCGTGGGTCCAGTGGGCGAGGCCTAGCGCATTTGCATCTGTCGGAGTGCCGAACCGCGCATGCGCAGCCCGGATCCGACAACACTCAGCGCGCCCGAGCGCGAAAGTCAAAGGTCGCGCTGACAGCCTTTGACTTTCCCTGGTTGGGGGGGGGGGGGGGTGGGATGTGACGTCTCTTCCCTGGGGGGGGGGCGGGGGGGGGGAATCTGATGTCTCTTCCCTGAAGGGGGGGGGAGGTAGGGGGGGGAATCTGACGTCTCTTCCCTGAAGGGGGAGGGGGGGAATCTGACGTCTCTTCCCTGAAGGCGGGGGGGGGGGGGGAGGTAGGGGGGAATCTGACGTCTCTTCCCTGAGGGGGGGAGGGGGATAGGGGAGGATCTGACATCTCTTCCCTGAGGGGGGGAGGGGGATAGGGGAGGATCTGACATCTCTTCCCTGAGAGGGGGGGGGGGGGTAGGGGGGATGTGACGTCCCTTCCCTGAGGGGGGGGGGGTAGGGGGGATGTGACATCTGTTCCCTGAGGGGGGGGGGTAGGGGGGGATGTGACATCCTTTCCTGAGGGGGGGATGGGGAGAGATGTGACATCTCCGCCCCCCCAGGGGCAGAGACGTCACATCCCCCCCTACCTGGCGGGGCCTGCGTCCCAATGTGGTCCGATCGCGGCGGGGGGAGGGGGAGGGGGGGGGGGGGGCGGGCTGCCGGGGTGGTTCGCGGGGGCGGTCCGCGAAGGGTGGTCGGGGGCGATTTGGCGGTTCAGTTGCTGAGTTGAAGCCCTATCGGACTTGAATTCAGCAACATGGTAAATGCGCGGGCGCCGATCGGATCGGAGCCTCGTAAAGTGGGAATCCTTGAGTAAGTTGGGCGAGGGCTTCATTATGCCAACTTAAATGCATGCAAATGCATTTAAATTGGCCCGCTGTCCGATTCGGGTGCGCGCCGGATCAGCGCCCCGATCGGCTGTTGGTAAAGGTGCGATTGGCCTTGGGTCGGGTCTGGACCGTGTTTTAGGCCTGACACCCAACTTTACCACGATTCCGCGCCCGTTTGGTAAAATCGGGCCCGTGGGCTGCCAGTTACAGACAAAGTAGTACCAGGTAAATAGAACTGACTTCTAAAAGAAAATGCTGCACAAAAAACATGATACAAATACATTTCTTAAAGGCACAGTATCGTCACACAGGGATAAGATCAGTCTCGGTGTTCACAGGGAATGAAATACTCTTGATAGACACAGGGAGTGAATCATCTTTATATAATGACCTCCTTTGGTGCCCTAAATGACTAATGAGGGAATCTATACACAGGAGATAAAAATCAGTCTCAAAATGCACAAGGAATGAATCAGTCTCAATATTCAGAGGGAGTCAATCAGTGTTTATGTACAAAGGGATGGAATGTAGGCACTCGACTTACAGAGGAGATCTATTTATTCACTCATGGGATGTAAGCGTTGCTTGCTAGACTAGCATTTATTGCCCATGCCCAATAGAAGGTGGTGATGAGCCACCATCTTGAACCACTGCAGTGCATGTGGTGTAGCTACCCCCGCAGTGTGGTTAAGAAGTGAGTGCCTGATCTTGTATAGATACAGTGAAGCAAATGCAGTATACTTCCTAGTCAGGATGGTGTGTTGCTTGGAAGGGAATTTGCTGGTGATGATGTTTCTTTCCATACATCCACTGCCCTTGTCCATGTAGATATCGCAGGTTTGGAAGGTGCCTTTTCAGATGTGAATTGGTGAGTTACTGAGGGGCATCTAGTAGATGGTACACACTGTGCCCACATGTAGGCCAGAGCACATGTAGTACAATGCCAGTGTGTCAGTGATTGGGGCAGTGAATGTTGAAGATGAGGATAGTGCACTAATCAGAGAGGTTATGGTTTCGTGGTATTTTCACTGGACTAGGTATCTAGGGACCCAGGGTACTGCTCGGGGGACCCAGGGTACTGCTCGGGGGACCCAGGGTACTGCTCGGGGGACCCAGGTTTGAATCCCACCATGGCAGATGGTGAAATTTCAATTCACTTTTTTAAAATTCTGGAATTGCACATTTAATGATGACCATGAAACCATGTCGATTATTGTAAAAACTCATTTGGTTCACTAATGTCCTTTAGGGAAGGAAATCTTCCGTCTTCACATGGTCTGCATGTGATTCCCGACCCACAGCAATGTGGTTAACTCTTAACTGCCACTCAGTTTAAGGATAATTAAGGATGGGCAATGAATACTAGCAACTTGCTAGCAACACCCACAACCCGTGAAAGAATATAAAAAAGTGTTTTTTTTGTCCTGGATGATTTCAAACTTCTTAAGTGTTATTGGAGCTGTACTCAGACAAGTGGAGAGTATTCCATCACACTTCTGACTTGTGCCTTGTAGGTGTGGACAGGCTTTGACAAGTCAGAAGGTGAGTTACTCGCCACAGGATTCCTAGCCTCTGACTGCCCTTGTAGCCACAGTATTTATACAACTGAAAAATCTCAGCAGGTCTGACAGCATCTGTGGGGAGAGAACGGAGTCAACGTTTCGAGTCTCGATGACCCTTTGTCAGAGCTGAGAGCAAAGAGAACCAGAGATTTATACCATGAGGGTTGGGGGGGTGGGGGGAGGGTGCGCGCATGGAATGGGCCAAAGGGAGTGTAAATGAGGATACAGAAGGCTGAGAAGGTGCTAAAGTGTCCATTAGGTGATCAGAATGCATGAACAAAGAACAGTACAGCACAGGAAACAGGCCCTTCGGCCCTCCAAGCCTGTGCCGCTCCTTGGTCCAACTAGACCAATCGTTTGTATCCCTCCATTCCCAGGCTGCTCATGTGACTATCCAGGTAAGTCTTAAACGATGTCAGCGTGCCTGCCTCCACCACCCTACTTGGCAGCGCATTCCAGGCCCCCACCACCCTCTGTGTGAAAAACGTCCCTCTGATGTCTGAGTTATACTTCGCCCCTCTCAGCTTGAGCCCGTGACCCCTCGTGATCGTCACCTCCGACCTGGGAAAAAGCTTCCCACTGTTCACCCTATCTATACCCTTCATAATCTTGTATACCTCTATTAGATCTCCCCTCATTCTCTGTCTTTCCAAGGAGAACAACCCCAGTCTACCCAATCTCTCCTCATAGCTAAGACCCTCCATACCAGGCAACATCCTGGTAAACCTTCTCTGCACTCTCTCCAATGCCTCCACGTCCTTCTGGTAGTGCGGCGACCAGAACTGGACGCAGTACTCCAAATGTGGCCTAACCAGCGTTCTATACAGCTGCATCATCAGACTCCAGCTTTTATACTCTATACCCCGTCCTATAAAGGCAAGCATACCATATGCCTTCTTCACCACCTTCTCCACCTGTGTTGCCACCTTCAAGGATTTGTGGACTTGCACACCTAGGTCCCTCTGTGTTTCTATACTCCTGATGACTCTGCCATTTATTGTATAACTCCTCGCTACATTATTTCTTCCAAAATGCATCACTTCGCATTTATCCGGATTAAATTCCATCTGCCACCTCTCCGCCCTATTTTCCAGCCTATCTATATCCTGCTGTATTGCCCGACAATGCTCTTCGCTATCCGCAATTCCAGCCATCTTCGTGTCATCCGCAAACTTGCTGATTACACCAGTTACACCTTCTTCCAAATCATTTATATATATCACAAATAGCAGAGGTCCCAGTACAGAGCCCTGCGGAACACCACTGGTCACAGACCTCCAGCCGGAAAAAGACCCTTCGACCACTACCCTCTGTCTCCTATGGCCAAGCCAGTTCTCCACCCATCTAGCCACTTTTCCTTGTATCCCATGAGCCTTAACCTTCTTAACCAACCTGCCATGTGAGACTTTGTCAAATGCCTTACTGAAATCCATATAGACGACATCCACGGCCCTTCCTTCATCAACCGTTTTTGTCACTTCCTCAAAAAACTCCACCAAATTTGTAAGGCACGACCTCCCTCTTACAAAACCATGCTGTCTGTCACTAATGAGATTGTTCCGTTCTAAATGCACATACATCCTGTCTCTAAGAATCCTCTCCAACAACTTCCCTACCACGGACGTCAAGCTCACCGGCCTATAATTTCCTGGGTTATCCCTGCTACCCTTCTTAAACAACGGGACCACATTCGCTATCCTCCAATCCTCAGGGACCTCACCCGTGTCCAAAGAAGCGACAAAGATTTCCGTCAGAGGCCCAGCAATTTCACCTCTCGTCTCCCTGAGCAGTCGAGGACAGCTCCAGGGTCCCGGGTTCGATTCCCGGCTCGGGTCACTGTCTGTGTGGAGTTTGCACATTCTCCTCGTGTCTGCGTGGGTTTACTCCGGGTGCTCCGGTTTCCTCCCACAGTCCAAAGATGTGCGGGTTAGGTTGATTGGCCAGGTTAAAAATTGCCCCTTAGAGTCCTGGGATGCGTAGGTTAGAGGGATTAGCGGGTAAATATGTGGGGGTAGGGCCTGGGTGGGATTGTGGTCGGTGCAGACTCGATGGGCCGAATGGCCTCCTTCTGCACTGTAGGGTTTCTATGAAGATGCCATCAGGCCCTGGGGCTTTGTCAGTTTTAATGTTCCCTAAAAAACCTAACACTTCCTCTCTTGTAATGGAGATTTTCTCTAACGGGTCAACACCTCCCTCCGAGACACTCCCGGTTAACACGCCCCTCTCCTTCGTGAATACCGATGCAAAGTATTCATTTAGGATCTCCCCTATTCCCTTGGGTTCTAAGCATAATTCCCCTCCTTTGTCCCTGAGAGGTCCGATTTTCTCCCTGACAACTCTTTTGTTCCTAACGTATGAATAGAATGCCTTAGGATTCTCCTTAATCCTGCCTGCCAAGAACATCTCGTGACCTCTTTTTGCCCTTCTAACTCCCCGTTTGAGATCTTTCCTACTCTCTCTGTATTCCTCCAGAGCTCCATCTGTTTTCAGTTGCCTGGACTTAACGTACGCCTCCCTTTTCATTTTAATCAGATCCTCAATTTCTCTGGTTATCCACGGCTCTCGAATCCTACCTTTCCTATCTTTCCTTTTTACAGGCACATGCCTATCCTGCAGCCTTATCAATAGTTCCTTAAAAGACTCCCACATGCCAGACGCGGACTTACCCTCGAACATCCTCTCCCAATCAACATCCAATGGCAGAACAGAGGTTCAGATTGTTAAAGGACTGCCTGAGGAATGTGGCAGTTGCTCTGAAGGAAGGGGAGGGGGCAAGAAGGAGAGCTGGAATGGAAAGTGGAAAAATGGAGGTGAGAAAGAAGGATGATAAAATGGATGAATTGGATGAAACACATCAAAATAAAATAAATGGAAATAGGGTGAAGGAGGAGAGAGTTCATGCTCTGAAGTTGTTGAACTCAATGTTCAGTCCAAAAGTGCCCAGTTGGAAGATGAGGTGCTGTTAGCTTGCATTGGGGTTTGCTAAAACATTGTAAAAGGACAAGGACGGACATGTGGACAGGAGAGCAGGGTGATGTTGAAGTGGCAAGCGACAGGAATGTCTGAGTCCTGCATGCGGATGGACTGAAGGTGTTCAGCAAAGCGGTCACCCAGTCTGCGTTTGGTCTCTCCGATGTAGAGTAGACCATGTCGGGAGTGGCGAATGCAATAGACCAGATTGAAGGAGGTGCATGTGAAGTGCTGCTTCACCTGAAAGGGGTGTTTAGGCCCTGGGTTGTTGAGCAAGGAGAAGGTAAAGGGAAAAGTGTTGCACCTTCTACAATTGCATAGGAAAGGTGCGTGGGCAGGGATGAGATGTCAGGTGTGATGGAGGAAGGGACCACAGTGGAAAACCACGATTGAGGAAGAAGGAAGACATATCGGCAGCACTATTTTGGAAAGTGGCATCATCAGACAGATGTGACGGAGGGGAAGGAACTGAGAGAATGGGATGGAGTCCTTACAGGATGTGAGGTGTGAAGAACTGTAGTCAAGGTAGTTGTGGGAGTCAGTGGGCTTCTAATAGATACTAGTGGGCAGTTTATCACCAGAAATGGAGACAAAGAGCTCAAGGAAGGGAAGAGAAGTGTCAGAGATGGACCATGTGAAGCTTATATATGGGTGGAAATTGGAAGCAAAAGTGATAAATTTTTCCAGGTCCAGACAAGAGCATGAAGCGACACCAAAATAGTCATCAATGTACCGATGAATGAGTTGTGTGAGGGGGCCGGACTGGAACAGGGAATGCTCCACATAACCCATAAAAAGACAGCCATAACTGGGACCCATGCTGGTGCCCATAGCCACGCCTTTTATTTGGAGGAAGTGAGACGAGTTAAAGGAGAAATTGTTGAGTGAGGGAACTAATTCGGCCAGACAGAGGAGAATGGTGGTGGATGTGGATTGTTCAGTCCTCCGTTCAAGGAAGAAGCAAAGAGCTTCAACTAACTCTTTCTCAGAGCTGTCCTGGTCCCCAGTTTCACTTCATTCTTCGTCTCATCTGATGCATTAACTATAAACTTTTTCTCTTCCTTTTAGATGTTAAGGCATGCAAACTCCAACAACTCATCAATACGAACACCCATCCAGGACCTTCCAGCTCCTTCCATCCCTCGGATCCCATCCCTCCTAACCCCAATCCCTTGCCGCTTATTCACCATGCCATAGAGTCATAGAGGTTTACAGCATGGAAACAGGCCCTTCGGCCCAACTTGTCCATGCTGCCCTTTTTTTTAAAACCTCTAAACTAACCCCAATTGCCCACATTTGGCCCATATCCCTCTATACCCATCGTACCCATGTAACTATCTAAATGCTTTTTAAAAGATAAAATTGTACCTGCCTCTACTACTACCTCTGGCAGCTTGTTCCAGACACTCACCACCCTCTGTGTGAAAAAATTGCCCCTCTGGACACTTTTGATTCTCTCCCCTCTCACCTTAAAAGTGCCTTCTGACCTTCCCATCTCTGAGGCTGACTGTGCTGTACTCAGCAAAGGACTCGGCTCTGTAGCCTTACATCCTCACCTAAACCAATTTCAGGCTCGACATAATGCCGCCTTCGTCTCCATGCCTACTTCTTTGGGCAGGAGTTCTTCCCCCATTCAGCAGATTCTTTCCCCCACCGTTCCCCCTCCACCCAGACCCCTCCCTCTGGCCTCTGACCCACTCTTGATCTTTTCATCGAGAACTCTCTTTGTGACATCGGCTGTCTCAGCTTCTCCGCTCCTCTCAACCACTCTAACTTGTCTCTTTCTGAGCTTGTTGCACTTAGTTCTCTTAGGTCCAACCCTGACCTTGTCATCAAACTCGCCAACAAGGGTGGTGCTGTTGTTGTCTGGTGTATGGACCTCTATCTCACAGAGGCTGAGCGCCAACTTTCGGACGCTTCCTCTTACCTGCCCCGGACCACGACCTGACCACCAAACATCAGGTCACTGTTTCCAGGACTGTCAAGGACGTCATCTCTGGGGATCTTCCCTCCACAGCCTCCAACTCATATGCTCCCAACCCCAGACAGCCCACTTCGACCTCCTTCCCAAAATCCACAAACAGGACTGCCCCAGTAGGCCCACCTTGTCAGCCTGCTCCTGCCTCACTGAACCCATTTCCTCCTATCTTGACTCCATTCTCTCTCTCCTCTTGTCCCTTCCCACCTACATCCACGATTACTCCGATGCCATACGCCATGTCAACGACTTCCAGTTCCCTGACCCAAACTGCCTCCTCCTCACCATGGATGTCCAAACCCTCTACACCTCCATTTTCCACCAGGATGGCCTCAAAGCTCTTTGATTCTTCCTGGAACAGAGGTCTGAACAATCCACATCCACCACCGCTCTCCTCTGTCACTTCCTTTGCCTCTGTCACATCTGTTCTGATGATGCCATTTTCCAAAACAGTGCTGTCGCTTTGTCTTCCTTCTTCCTCAATCGTGGTTTTCCACTCACTGTGGTTGACAGGGCTCTCAACCTCCATCATTTCCGCCAACTCCAGCATGACGCCACCACTCAACACATCTTCTCACTACCACAACCCTCCCATCTGCATTCCGCAGGGACCATCCTCTCCGGGGCACCCTGGTCCACTCCTCCATCTCAACACCTCACCCCATGCCCTCGGCACTTTACAACCTTCTGGTTTGAACACTGAGTTCAACAACTTCAGAGCATGAACTCTCTCCACCTTCACTCCATTTCCATTTATTCTATTTCATTGTGTTTCATCCAATTCATCCATTTTATCATCCTTCTTTCTCACCTCCATTTTTCCACCTTCCATTCCAGCTCTCCTTCTTGCTGGCCCCTCACCCCCCCCTCCCCCGCTTTTCAGGGCAACTGCCACATTCCTCAGGCAGTCCTTTAACAATCTGTACCTCTGTTCTGCCATTCATGCATTCTCATCACCTAATGGACACTTTTAGCACCTTCTCAGCCTTCTGTATCCTCATTTACATTCCCTTTGGTCCATTCCACCCTCCTTCCCCAACCCTCACAGTATAAATCTCTGCTCATTCTCTTTGCTCTCAGCTCTAAAGGATCATCCAGACTCGAAACATTGGCTCTATTCTCTCCCCACAGACGCAGTCAGACCTGCTGTGATTTTCCAGCATTTTCTGTTTCTGTTTCAGATTCCAGCATCCGCAGTATTTTGCTGGTCTAGTTCAGTTTCTGGTCAATGGTACCTCTGGGATCTCGTTAGTGGGAGATTCAATGTTGGTAATGCCATTGAATGTTAAGGGATAATAGTTACATTCTCTCTTGTTGGAGATGGTCATTGCTTGACACTTGTATTGTGAAAATATTACTTGCCACTGGTTGGCCCAAGCCTGAATATTGTCCAGGTCATGCTGCATATGAACATGGACTGCCTCAGTATCTGAGGAGTTGCAAAGGGTCTGAACAGGTGCAATCATCAGTGAACATCCCCACTCCTGATGAAAGGACATAGCCATTTTTTAAAAAGCAACAATCAGGGCCACAGGGGAAAAATGGGTGCATGTAGTATTTGGCACAAAATAAATTAATTAACAGCACAGAAAGATTAATGGGTATGATCTTATCGCCATTTACAGAGACATGGTTACAAGGAGTTCAAAGCTAGGAACAAAATATTCAGGGGTTTGTGACTTTTTGTAAGGACAGGCAGAAAGGAAAAGGTGGTGAAGTAGCTTTGTTAATATGAGATGGAATAAGTACGATAGCAAAAAATGGTCAGGGATCATAAGATGTAGATTCCATATGAATGGAGGTAAGAAATAACAAAGGGAAGGAGACATTGGGAGTCTACATTACCCCTAACAGTAGCTATACTAGAACAGAGCATAAATCAGGAGATCATAAGGCCACGTAAAACAGGCAGTACTTTAATCATGGTTGACTAATTTTCAAGTGGATTGGGAAAATCAATTTGGCAGAGGTAGCCATGAAAAAGAATTCATTGAATGTAGAACATAGAACATTACAGCGCAGAACAGGCCCTTCGGCCCTCGATGTTGCACCGACCAGTTAAAAAATGTGTATTCTGAACAGTTTCCAAGAACAATATGTGTGAATCCAACCAGGGATCAGACAATTTTGGATCTGGTGATGTGAAATGAAGCAAGTTTAATATACAATCTCAATCTCTTTTAATAAAAAATCCCCGAGCAAACTAACCATAACATGGTAGAATTTAGCATTCAGTTTGAGAGTGAGAAACTTCGGTTAGAAGCAACTGTGCTGGACTGGGAAAGGAGTTTAGCAGATAAAACAGTTGATCACCAATGGCTGCTGTTTATGAAAACAGTTCATGGTTCACAACAAAGATATATCCCAGTGAGGAAGAAGGATTCTAGGAAGGGGATAAATTAACCATAGTTAACCAAGAAAGTTAACTGAAGGAAAATAGCTGACAATGTGGCAAAGCTTTGTGGTAAGGCAGAGGATTGGGAAAATTTTAAAAACCAACTAAAGATGATGGAAAATAAAGAGGAAAAGATAAACTATGAGGGTAAACTCGCAAGTAATAGAAAATGGATAGGATGAGTTTCTTTAAATATATAAAAAGGAGAGAGACCAAAGTGATCATAGGGCCCTTAGAGAGTGAGACTAGGGAAATAATAATTGGGGACCAGGAAGTGATGTGGAGATGCCGGCGTTGGACTGGGGTAAACACAGTAAGAAGTCTCACAACACCAGGATAAAGTCCAACAGGTTTATTTGGTAGCACAAGCCACTAGCTTTCGGAGCGCTGCTCCTTCATCAGGTAAGTTCTGTTCACAAACAGGGCATATAAAGACACAAACTCAATTTACAAAATAATGGTTGGAATGCGAGTCTTTGCAGGTAATCAAGTCTTAATGGTACAGACAATGTGAGTGGAGAGAGGGTTAAGCACAGGTTAAAGACATGTGTATTGTCTCTAGCCAGGACAGCTGGTGAGATTGATGATGACATCAACAGTTGATGATGACATCAACAAGTTCCATGCCACCATCAGACTCACCATGGACTACTCTCCGGAATCTGTTGCATTCTTGGACACACACATCTCCATCAAGGACGGTCACCTCAGCACCTCACTGTACCGCAAGCCCATGGATAACCTCACGATGCTCCACTTCTCCAGCTTCCACCCTAAATACGCTAAAGAAGCCATCCCCTACGGACAAGCCCTCCGTATACACAGGATCTGTTCGGATGAGGAGGATCACAACAGACACCTCCAGACACACTGAAAGATGCCCTCATAAGAACAGGATATGGCGCTCGACTCATCGATTGACAGTTCCGACGCACCACAGCGAAAAACCGCACCAACCTCCTCAGAAGACAAACATGGAACAAGGTGGACAGAGTACCCTTCGTCATCCAGTACTTCCCCGGAGCGGAGAAGCTACAACATCTTCTCCGGAGCCTTCAACATGTCATTGATGAAGACGAACATCTCGCCAAGGCCATCCCCATACCCCCACTTCTTGCCTTCAAACAACCGTACAACCTCAAACAGATCATTGTCCGCAGCAAACTACCCAGCCTTCAGGGGAACAGTGACCACGGCACCACACAACCCTGCCACAGTAACCTCTGCAAGACGTGCTGGATCATCGACACGGATGCCATCATCTCGCGTGAGAAAACCATCTACCAGGTACACGGTACATACTCTTGCAACTCGGCCAACGTTGTCTACCTGATAGGCTGCAGGAAAGGATGTCCCGAGGCATGGTACATTGGGGAGACCATGCAGACGCTATGACAACGGATGAATGAACACCGCTCATCAATCACCAGGCAAGACTGTTCTCTTCCTGTGGGGGAGCACTTCAGCAGTCATGTGCATTCGGCCTCTGATCTTCGGGTAAGCGTTCTCCAAGGCGGCCTTCATGACACACGACAACGCAGAGTCGCTGAGCAGAGACTGATAGCCAAGTTCCGCACACATGAGGACGGCCTCAACCGGAATCGTGGGTTCATGTCACACTATCCGTAACGCCCACAACTTGCCTGGGCTTGCAAAATCTCACTAACTGTCCTGTCTGGAGACAATACACATCTATTTAACCTGTGCTTAACGCTCTCTCCACTCACATTGTCTGTATCTTTAAGACTTTATTACCTGTAAAGACTCGCATTCCAACCATTATTTTGTAAATTGAGTTTGTGTCTTTATATGCCCTGTTTGTGAACAGAACTCCCACTCACCTGATGAAGGAGCAGCGGTCTGAAAACTAGTGGCTTGTGCTACCAAATAAACCTGTTGGACTTTAACCTGGTGTTGTGAGACTTTGAACCAGGAAATGCCAGATGAGTTAAATGAATTTCATAACTCAGCATTTTGAAGGCAGTGATATATTGAGACAAAGTCAGCATGGATTTTCAGAAGGGAAATCATGCTTGACGAATTTATTGGAATTCTTTGAGGATGTAATTTGTAGAGTTGGCTGAGGAGAACCAGTGGATGTGGTTTATTTCGACTTTCAGAAGGTTTTCGACAAGGTTTCACATAACAGACTACTAACTAATGTTGAAGCACATGGGATTGCAGATAATGTCTTGAGATGGATAGAAAGCTGGTTCGCAGATAGGAAGCAAAGAGTTGGCATAAATGAGTCTTTTGACTAGTGGGGTTCCACAGGGATCTGTGCTAGGACCTCAATTGTTCACGTTATATATTAATGATTTGGAAGAAGGAACTGAATGTATTATCTCCAAAGATACAAAATTGGGTGGGAGAGTGAGCTGTGAGGAGGATGCAGAGATGCTTCAGTGTGATTTAGACAGGCTGAGTGAGTGGGCATCTGCATGGCAGATGCAGTATAATGTGGATAAATGTGAGGTTATCCACTTTGGTAGCAATAATAGGAAGGCAGATTATTACTTGAATGGGTGTAAATTGAGGTGGATACTCAACGAGACGAGACCTTGGTGTCCTCGTGCATCAGTCACTGAAAGTAAGCGTGCAGGTACAGCAGGCAGTAAAGAAAGCAAATGGTGTGTTGGCCTTCATAGCGAGAGGATTTGAGTATAGGGATAGGGGTGTTTTGCTGCAATTGTATAGGATGGTGAGGCCACACCTGCAGTACTGTGTCTTCGCCATAGGGGGAGCACAGTGAAGGTTTACCAGGCTGATACCTGGGATGGCAGATCTGTCATATGAGGCGAGACTAAGTTGTTTAGGATTATATTCACTGGAGTTTAGAAGAGTGAGAGGGGATTTCATAGAAATGTATAAAATTGTAATAGGGTTAGACAGGGTAGATTCAGAAAGAATGTTCCCGATGGTGGGGGAGTCCAGAACTAGGGCCCATAGTTTGAGGATAAGGGGTAAACCTTTTAGAACTGAGGTGAGGGGAAATTTCTTCACCCAGAGGATGGTGAATGTGTGGAATTCACTCCCACAGAATGTAGTTGAGACCAAAACATTGTCTAATTTCAAGAAGAAATTAAATTTGATTTTGGGGCTAAAAGGATATGGGGGGGAAGGTGGGGATCAGGATATTGAATTTGATGATCAGCCATGATCATAATGAATGGTGGAGCAGGCTCGAAGGGTCAAAGCGCCTTCTCTGCACTAAACCAGTGGAGTGCCCCAGGGATCTGTTCTGGGACCCTTGCTGTTTGTCATTTTCATAAATGACCTGGATGAGGAAGTGGAGGGATGGGTTGGTAAGTTTGCTGACGACACCAAGGTAGGTGGTGTTGTGGATAGTTTGGAGGGATGTCAGAAGTTGCAGCGAGACATAGATAGAATGCAAGACTGGGCGGAGAAGTGGCAGATGGACTTCAACCCGGATAAGTGTGTGGTGATCCATTTTGGCAGATCCAATGGGATGAAGCAGCAGTATAATATGAAGGGTACCATTCTTAGCAGTGTAGAGGATCAGAAGGACCTTGGGGTCCGGGTCCATAGGACTCTTAAATCGGCCTCGCAAGTGGAGGATGCGGTCAAGAAGGCGTACGGCGTACTGGCCTTCATTAATCGAGGGATTGAGTTTAGGAGTCGGGAGATAATGCTGCAGCTTTATAGGACCCTGGTTAGACCCCACTTGGAGTACTGCGCGCAGTTCTGGTCACCTCATTACAGGAAAGATGTTGAAGCCATTGAAAGGGTGCAGAGGAGATTTACAAGGATGTTGCCTGGATTGGGGGGCATGCCTTATGAGGATAGGTTGAGGGAGCTTGGTCTCTTCTCCCTGGAGAGACGAAGGATGAGAGGTGACCTGATAGAGGTTTACAAGATGTTGAGAGGTCTGGATAGGGTAGACTCCCAGAGGCTATTTCCAAGGGCTGAAATGGTTGCTACGAGAGGACACAGGTTTAAGGTGCTGGGGGGTAGGTACAGAGGAGATGTCAGGGGTAAGTTTTTCACTCAGAGGGTGGTGGGTGAGTGGAATCGGCTGACGTCGGTGGTGGTGGAGGCAAACTCGTTGGGGTCTTTTAAGAGACTTCTGGATGAGTACATGGGATTTAATGGGATTGAGGGCTATAGATAGGCCTAGAGGTGGGGATGTGATCGGCGCAACTTGTGGGCCGAAGGGCCTGTTTGTGCTGTGGCTTTCTATGTTCTAAACAACTCTTACCATTATAGGTCCCGTACCAGAGAGAAGTTAAGCAAGTTTTTGCAGCTCGTGGCTCACCGGATTCTTTTGTTTCAGATAATGGGGCAAAGTGTGTAGGTGATTTGTTTTAAGAGTTTATGTGAAGGAATGGAATACATCACTGGTGTACTGCATTTTTTCATCGAGCTTCAAATGGGTTAGCAGAGCGAGTTGTTCAGACACTGAAGGAAGGATTGAAGAAAATGTCAGGTGATATTTTAGGAACCAAGCTTTCAAGGTTCTTCTTCCAGTATCTCTCACACCACAAACAATACAGGACTCTCTCCAGATGAGCAACTAACGGGTAGGAAGCCACAGTCTCACCTAGATCTGTTACATCCAGATGTCAAAGCTTGAGTTTGCAGAAAACAGGAAAAGCAGGAAGGATTATTATGCTAAGGAGTGATTTTTCCATTGGAATAGAACATAGAACAGTACAGCACAGAATAGGTCCTTCGGCCCATGATGTTGTGCCAAGCTTTATCTGAAACCAAGATCAAGCTATCCCACTCCCTATCAACCTGGTGTGCTCCATGTGCCTATCCAATAACCGCTTAAATGTTCCTAGAGTGTCTGACTCCACTATCACTGCAGGCAGTCCATTCCACACCCCAACCACTCTCTGAGTAAAGAACCTACCTCAGACATCCTTCCTATATCTCCCACCATGAACCCTATAGTTATGCCTTTAAGTTTTAGGGCAAATCCTCCATGATTAAATAACCCAGGGATAAGGAAAATGGCCAGCTGGCTGTCAGGAACCTTTACAGCCACATGAATATGCAAGAGGCTGGGAATAACGAGAAGGTCGAGACAGGGATAATCTAATCAACAGGAAACAAAGGAGGAACCATGGCCAGCAGACAAGGAGTAAATAGCCCAGCAGCAAGACAATGAGAACAGAGATCATTCCATCCACAGACAATATCAAGACTCAGCTCGCTGATGGGATTCCAATCAGGCTGACTCAGAGAACATTTAAAAGACATTTAAATATCAATTAAGGGCGGTCCCGACAGTTCCGGCCCTTTTGTTCCAGTCAATCAAAACTACCAATGATCAGAAACTGTTTTGTGTGAGAGAATCACTGGTGCAGGTTTTTAAAAAAGGGACAAGCAAACTCTGGCTTCGCTCTCTTCTCTCTCTTCTCCTGTTCCTGCCTCTCGTTCGTCTCCAGCACACAGCCCGAAGCCTACTGAGCAATTTAAACGAGGATTGTGAGTATCCTCTGGTAATTCACGAAGTTCCCGAGATCATCATAGTGGATGAGGCTTTGGGGAAGGGGGGGGGGGGGCTTTTGCATGCACCTTTCATAGTTTAAGACACTGGTAAACTTGTGTAAAGTAAGCATTTCCGTTGTGCCCGTTTTAGTGTTCCTTCCATAGCTGTAGTCTTATAGAGCATAAGGCATTGTGTGTTGTTTTCCTGGTGTTTGGTGATCTTGACCTTGATGTTTTAACAAATATATATATATATATATATATCTTTGACTTCCATTGGAGTCCATTTTGATCTTTTCAATTTCTCACCAACGATCTCTGACCAAGTCACAATATTAAATATCCCTTACCATAATTCCAGAGTCTAGAACTGAGGGTACTCTGGGCGCTTCGAAACCACCCACTCAGGAAAGGCTGCCAGGTAGTGGAAAGGCAGCAGTTTCCTTTTCTCTCTCTTGGCAGCGCTGCTCTAGTGAAGTAGGCGCAAGGTGGCCATTGTTCCATCGGTGAGAAAGAGAATCACTCG
Organism: Mustelus asterias; assembly: GCF_964213995.1. Classification (NCBI taxonomy): domain Eukaryota; kingdom Metazoa; phylum Chordata; class Chondrichthyes; order Carcharhiniformes; family Triakidae; genus Mustelus; species Mustelus asterias. The sequence goes on along the minus strand of NC_135828.1, from coordinate 188,386 downwards.
GGCATTGGTGGGGTTTGGGTAACGGAGAACCAAACCTGAGATAAGCCCACGAGTGGAGTTAAAAAGGGGATCCCGCTACATGTCCCCTTGTAATAGCTCCATCCACCCAAGGAAATAGTCTTTGAACGTTCACTCTATCTATCCCCTTCATCATTTTATAAACCTCTATTAAGTCTCCCCTCAACCTCCAATGACTATCTATGTGTGGAATTTTGGCAGTAATCATAGAAACCCTACAGTGCAGAAGGAGGTCATTCAGCCCATCGAGTCTGCATTGACAACAATCCCATCGCAGGCCCTATCCCCATAACCCTATTACACCCGTTCCCCCTTTACCAAGGGCCAAAAATGGCTGCCATCAGGACCGTGCCCGGAACGGGCACAACATCAATTTAAATGTATTTGCATGGATTTAAATTGACTTAATGGGTTGCACGCCTAAACTTACCGACACTTCCATCTTTACCACCGCGTTCGGCCATCCAGATTTGGCGTGAAACAGACATGGTCCACAAAGGTCTGATTCAGGCGCTCCAGTTTCTGAGGAGGTAAGTTCTGAGCTTCCAGCAGCTCTCTGACTCAGATCGGTCATGGGGGGGTGGGGGAGGTGGGTCAGATGGCTCTCTGGTGAGGGGGGAGGGAGATGGGTCAGATGGTTTTCCGGTGGGGGGGAGGGAGGCGAGTCAGATGGCTCTCTGGTGGGGGGGCACGGGTGGGGGGGCAGAGGGGTCCACTGTCACTCTGTGTGTGATCGGTGTGGGAGGAGGGGGGTCCGCTGCCACTCTGCGTGCGATCGGTAGGGGACAGGGGGGTCTGCTGCCACTCTGCGTGTGATCGGTGGGGAGGTAGGGGGATCCGCTGCCACTCTGCGTGCGATCGGTGGGGGGAGAAGGGGGCCGCAATCAGTCTGGGTAGCGGAGGGGGGGGGGTGGGGGGATAAGGGGGTCAGTAATGTTGGGGGTGGGGCAATGTCTGTGGGGGCCAGGGGGGAAGCATTATTCGGCCCGGGCGTGATGTGGCAGGAGACGTTTTTCTATTTTTTTTCTGCACATGCGCAGTTGAAGGCTCCAATCAAAGCTGCAGCGTTTCAGGTGCGTTAAGCCCCTCCCACAGGCTTCTGCAGAGCAATTCAGAATTGCTGCTATTTTTTCAGAGTGCGTATGGGGGCACCTGAGAACGGGTCTAAAAGTCGGATCTGAAACACTTCCACATTCCAGTCTGCTCAGCACTTCGAATCAAAATGGTAAAATAGGGCTCTCGGGGGAATTTAGCAAGGCCAATCAACCTAACCTGCACATCTTTGGACTTTTATCCTCGCAATATCCTTACTGACACAATACCCCAATGAAGAATTACCACTATCATAATAGCATGCTAGGCTGCCCCAGTTGCAAATTGATTTCTTCTAATGGATCTCTGGGCATTTGTTAGATGCTTTATCCCCAGCCAGTAATCAATGTTGGCTACCTGGAATAATCTAAACCAAAGTGGTCCAATATTGTTTGTAGTGAAAGTACTTAATGGAAGAGTCATTTGCAGACACCAAGATCACATTTGTCCAATAGGGGCGATTCTCCCAAAAAAAACAAAGTGCCCAATGGGCGGGAAAACAGGAGATTCTCCCGCCCATTTTGTGAGTGTACTTATTCGAATGAATCTCCGACACTCTGTGCTCCACAGAGTTCCTCAGGAGGATTCACGCCGGTAAGTAGGGGGTGGGGCCTCATCTGGCTGAAGAGGCCAGAAAGAGACACGCTAACTGGGCCACTGCGCATGCACCGATCAGTCACTGGGGAGATCGGCACTGCGTACTGGCCCCCTCCTATCGCTGGCCACCCGATTGCTTCCTAGGACCCCCCCGTACCGTCCCGATCGCCGGCATTCCAACTCACCACCCCCGATTGTTGGCCAAATGACCCTCCCCCACCCTCTATCGCCAGTCAACCTGACCCTGCCGCTCCCCTTCTCACCATGCCAGCTCCAAAACCCATCCCCCACATGTAGCCGCGAATGCCCTCCTCTCTCCCAACCCCACCGATCCCAAATGCAAAGTGCACCTCGGTCTCATTGATGGGGACCAGATTTAATCTCCACTGGTGGGAACCTCTCCTGGCATTAGCGAGCCCAGAGAATACTGTCCCAGGCTTGTTAATGAGATGGAAATGCAAATTTCCTTATTGTAATAAGCCTTGTGCTGATTTCCGGTACAAGGCTGATTACATCAAAAAAAAGGACCTGGGAGACTCGTGATTGGTTGGACACCAGTCACGAATTGTGCGACAGGCCCCTCCCCCTCCCTCCCAAGTAGCGCAGCAGGTTGAGCGAATCGCCCCCAACATCTCCAAATTTGGAGATGACACAAAGCTGGTTAGGAGGGTGAGCTGTGTGGAGGATGCAGAGATCCTTCATCGTGATTTGGACAAGTTGATTGAGTGGGCAAATGATTGGCCGATGCAGTGTAATTTGGATAAATGTGAGGTTATTCACTTTGGTAGCAAAAACAGGAAGGCAGATTACGATCTGAATGGCCATAAATTAAGAGAGGGGAACATGCAACAAGACCTGGGTGTCCTCATACACCAGTCACTGAAGGTAAGCATGGAGGTGCAACAGGCAGTAGCAAAGGCAAATGGTATGTTGGTCTTCAAAGCAAGAGGATTCAAGTTCAGGAGCAGAAATGTCTTGCTGCAAATATACAGGGCCTTGGTAAGGCCACACCTGGAGTATTATGTGCTGTCTTGGTCTTGTTCTTTGAGGAAGGATATTCTTGCTCTCGAGGGAGTGCAAAGAATGTTTACCAGACTGATTCCTGGGATGGAGGGACTGCCGTATGAAGAAAGATTGAGTTGATTAGGATTGTATTCGGTGGAATTCGGAACAATGAGGGGGATCTCATAGAAACCTATAAAATTCTAACAGAATGGGACAGGATAGATGCAAGGAGGATGTTCCTGATAGTGGGGAGTGTCCACAGCTAAGGGTCACAGTCTGAGGATACAGGGGAGATCATTTAGGGCTGCGAAGAGAAGAGATTTCTTCACCCAGAAAGTGATCAGCCTATGGAATTCGCTCCCATAGAAAGTAGTTGAGGCCAAAACATTGCATGTTTTCAAGAAGCAATTAGATATAACACTTGAGACAAAGGGGATCAAAGGATATGAGGGGAAGGCAGAATCAGACTACTGAGTTGAATGATCAGCCATGATCATAATGAATGGTGGAGCAGTCTCGAAGGGCCGAATGGCCACCTCCTGCTCCTATTTTTTGTATTCCGATGTCTATCCAGAGCCAGCAAAGGTTCCAAATCACCTGACAGAACGGGATGCTGCTGTAGCAAGGACTTCCAGTGGAATCTACTTCAGGAGAAGGAACTCATGCACAGATACTCAGCCTACTCCTGTGTCCACAAGTTCAACCAGAGTTGACAGAGTCGCCAGTGTTACTGTGCAGATCACAGTATCGTCACATAGCTCATGAAAGACTGATGTATAGTTAAGGATAAACACTGCTTAAAATATATGGCAAAATCCAAATGGATTTCAGCTGAAACTTATTCCAGACACTAACATCCACCTTTTATACAAGAAACAAAGAAAATTACAGCACAGGAACTGGCCCTTCAACCTTCCAAGCCTTCACTGACCAACTGAACTAAAACCCCCTACTCTTCTGAGGACCATATCCCTCTATACCCATCCTATTCATGTATTTGTCCAGATGCCCCTTAAAAGTCACTATCATATTTGCTTCCACTACCTTCCCCGACAGTGAATTCCAGGCACCCACTAAAGTCTGTGTAAAAAAACTTGCCTTGTACATCTCCTTCAAACCTTGCCCCTTGTACCTTAAACCTATGTCCCCTAGTAATTGACTCTTCTACCCTGAGAAAAAGCTTCTGACTATCCACTCTGTATATGCCCCTCATAATCTTGTACACTTCGATCAGGTCACCTCTTAACCTCCGTCATTCCAGTGAGAACAAGCCAAGTTTCTCCAACCTCTCCTCATAGCTAATGCCCTCCATACCAGGCAACATCCTAGTAAATCTTTTCTGTACCCTCTCCAAAGCCTCTACAAACTTCTGGTAGTGTGGCGACCAGAATTGAACACTATACTCCAAGTGCTGCCTAACTAAGGTACTATAAAGCTGCAACATGACTTGCCAATTTTTAAAGTCAATGTCCCAGCCGATGAAGGCAAACATGCCGTACGCTTTCTTGACTACCTTCTCCACCTGCATTGCCACTTTCAGTGACCTGTGTACCTGTACACCCAGATTCCTCTGCCTATCAGTACTCTTAAGGGTTCTGCCATTTACTGTATATTTCCTCTCTGCATTAGACCTTGCAAAATGCATTACCTCACATTCGTCTGGATTAAACTCCATCTGCCATCTCTCCACCCAAGTCTCCAACCGATCTATATCCTGCTGTATCCTCTGACTGTCCTCATCGCTATCCGCAATTCCACAAACCTTTGTGTCATCCGCAAACTTACAAATCAAAGCAGTTACATTTTCCTCCAAATCATTTATATATGTTACAAACAGTAAAAGTCCCAGCACTGATCCCTGAGGAATGCCACTTGTCACAGCCCTCCATTCAGAAACACACCCTTCCACTGCTACCCTCTGTCTTCTATGACTGAGCCAGTTCTGTATCCACCTTGCCAGCTCACCTCTGATCCATTGCGACTTCACCTTCTGTACCAGTCTGCCATGAGAGACCTTGTCAAAGGCCTTACTGAAGTCCATGTAGACAACATCCACTGCCCTATGACTCATCAATCATCTTTATCACTTCCTCGAAAAATTCGATCAAGTCAGCGAGACACAGCCTCCCTTTCACAAAACCATGTTGCCTCTCACTAATACGTCCACTTATTTCCAAGTGGGAGTAAATCCTGTCTTGAAGAATCCTCTCCAATAATTTTCCCACCACTGACATAAGGCTCATCAGCATGTAATTACCTGGATTATCCTTGCTACCCTTTTTAAACAAAGGAACAACATTGGCTATTCTCCAATCCTCTGGGACCTCCCCTGTAGCCAGTGAGGATACAATGATTTCTCTCAAGGCCCCAGCAATTTCCTCTCTTGCCTCTCTCAGTATGCTGGGGTATATCCCATCAGGCCCTGGGGAATTGTCTACCTTAATGTTTCTCAAGACCCCCAATACCTCCTCCTTTTTGATCTCAAAATGACCCAAACTATCTACACACCCTTTCCCAGACTCATTATCCACCAAGTCCTTCTCTTGGTGAATACGGATACAAAGTACTCATTTAATACCCTGTCCATTTCCTCTTGCTCCACAGCTAGAGTTTCTCTCCTGTCCTTGAGTGGGCCAACCCTCTCCTTGGCTACCCTCTTGCTCTTTATATATCTTAAAGCGCATCAAGGTAGATAAATCTGTGGGACCTGATGAGGTATATCCCAGGACATTGTGGGAGGCTAGGGAGGAAATTGCAGGTCCCCTAGCTGAGATATTTGAATCATCGATAGTCACGGGTGAGGTGCCTGAAGATTGGAGAGTGGCAAATGTTGTGCCTTTGTTTAAGAAGGGCTGCAGGGAAAAGCCTGGAAACTACAGGCCAGTGAGCCTCACATCTATGGTGGGTAAATTGTTGGAAGGTATTTTGAGAGACAGGATCTACAGGCATTTAGAGACGCAAGGACTGATTACATATGTGCATTACATATATGTTAAACATTTTTTCAAAACATTTACAAAAAACATTAACCCACCCAAAGAATGTCTGCTGCCTGTTTTCACTGCAGCTAGATAAAAAATGAATTTGCAAATAAATAAGTGTAAATATTCACCCATCAATAGCGCAAGTGTCGAAGGTTAGGGAAAGATTGCAGCTCAGTGCTTCAATACCGGCATTTTTAGTAAGCAGAATCAAACTTGGCATGCTTCCAGTGCGCATGTTCATACATTGGGAATTCCATATTGTCCCGACGCACATATGCGGTGCATAATTGACTTGAGTCAGGATTCAGGCTGGATGTTACGGGCCAGTTTTTATATTCACTTGGTGTAGTTGTAGAAAAGTAATCCTAAAGCAAGGCACTGATGAATCCTCAACCAGCTTTAATAAATATAAAATGTCTTTGATGAATGAGTCTCGGATGGTGGTCTGCCTGCCTGGTGCCGGGATCCAGGATGTCTCTGATCGCATCCCAGATATCCTGAGGTGGGAGGGAGAGGAGCCAGAGGTCGTGGTACATATTGGTACCGCTGACATAGGTAGGAAGAGGGAAGGGGTCATGAAAAAAGAATATAGGGAGTTAGGTAGACAGTTGGGAAGGAGGAACACAAAGGTAGTAATCTCAGGATTGCTGCCTGTGCCACGGGAAAGTGAGAGCAGGAATGGAGTGAGGTGGAGGATGAATGCGTGGCTGAGGGACTGGAGCAGGGGGCAGAGATTCAGGTTCCTGGATCATTGGGACCTCTTTAGGGGAAGGTGTGACCTGTACAAAAAAGACGGGTGGCACTTGAATCCCAGGGGGACCAATATCCTGGCTGGCTACGGCTACTGGGGAGACTTTAAACTAGAAAGGTTGGGGGGAGGGAATCGTGATGAGGTGACTGAGAGCGAGGAGGTTAGCCCGCAAATAGAGAGGGATTGTACAAAGTGTAAGAGGGAGAATAGAACGGGTGATGGAGAAGGGGAGAGCTCAGACCAAAGGTTTGAGATGTGTCTATTTTAACGCCAGGAGTGTAGTGAATAAAGTGGATGAGCTTAGCGTGTGGATCGATGTTTGAAAGTGTGATGTGGTGGCCATTACGGAGACTTGGGGACAGGGACAAGACTGGATACTTCAGGTGCCGGGTTTCAGATGTTTCAGGAAGGACAGGGAGGGAGGCAAGAGAGGGGGTGGAGTGGCACTGCTGATCAGGGATAGTGTCACAGCTGTAGAGAAGGTGTATGCTGTGGAGGGATTGTCCACCGAGTCTCTGTGGGTGGACGTTCAGAGTGGGAAGGGGCCGGTCACTTTGCTGGGAATTTTCTATAGGCCGCCCAATAGTAACAGGGAGGTGGAGGAGCAGATAGGGAAACAGATCCTGGAGAGATGCAGTGTTCTCCACATCGAGATGCAGTAATAGCAGAATTGTTGAGATGGGAGACTTTAATTTCCCAAACATAGATTGGAACATCCCTAGGGTAAGGGGATTGGATGGGGAAGAGTTCGTTAGGTGTGTTCAGGAGGGTTTCCTGACACAGCATATGGACAAGCCTACAAGAGGAGAGGCTGTACTTGATCTGATACTGACCAATGAACCTGGACAGGTGTCAGATCTCTCAGTGGGAGAGCATCTTGGGGATAGCGATCATAACTCTATCTCCTTTAGGCTTGCATTGGAAAAAGAGAGGATCAGGCAAGCAAGGAAAGTGTTTATATGGAGTAAGGGAAAATATGAAGACATTAGACAGCAAATTAGAGGAGTAAATTGGAAGGAGGTATTCTCGGGGAAATGTACTGAAGAGAGGTGGCAGTTTTTCAAGGAATATCTGTCCAGAGTTTGACAGGCAACGTTCCGAGCAGACAGGGAGGTGTTGGTCGGTTAAAGGAACCGTGGTGCACGAAAGCTGTGCGGGACCTAGTTGAGAAGAAAAGGAAAGCATACAAAAGGCTCAGAGAGCTTGGCGAAGATAGGGATTTAGAAGAGTATACGGCTTGTAGGAAGGGACTAAAGAAGGAAATTAGGAGAGCCAGAAGGGGTCACGAGAAGGCCCTGGCAGGTAGGATTAAGGAGAACCCTAAGGCATTCTATAAATATGTGAAGAGTAAAAGGATGAGACGTGACGGAATAGGGCTTATAAAAGGTGAAGGCGGGAAAGTCTGTACGGAACCAGTAGAAATGGCAGAGGTGCTCAATGAGTATTTTGCCTTGGTTTTCACAGAGGAGAAGGACCTGGGTGGATGTACTGCGGGCGTGCGGTGGACTGAAAGGATTGAGTATGTGGACTTTAAGAAAGAGGTTGTGCTGGAATCTTTGAATGGCATCAAGATAGATAAGTCGCCGGGTCCGGATGGGATGTACCCCAGGTTACTGTGGGAGGTGAGGGAAGAGATTGCAGAGCCTCTGGTTGCGTCGGTCGATGGAGACGGGAGAGGTGCCGGAGGATTGGAGGATTGCGGATGTGGTTCCTATTTTCAAGAAGGGGAATAGGGATAGCCCAGGTAATTACCGACCGGTGAGTCTAACCTCAGTGGTTGGTAAACTGATGGAGAAGATCCTGAGGGACAGGATATATGAGCATTTAGAGAGGTTTAGTATGCTCAAGAATGCTTAGCATGGCTTTGTCAAGGGCGGATCGTGCCTTACGAGCCTGGTGGAGTTCTTAGAAAATGTGACTGAACACATTGACGAAGGAAAAACGGTAGATGTGGTTTATATGGATTTTAGCAAGGCGTTCGATAAGGTCCCCCATGCAAGGCTTCTAGAAAAAGTGAGAGGGCATGGGATCCAAGGGGCTGCTGCCCGGTGGATCCAGAACTGGCTTGCCCAAAGGAGGCAGAGAGTGGGTATAGATGGGTCTTTTTCTAAATGGAGGTCGGTCACCAGTGGTGTGCCCCAGGGATCTGTTCTGGGACCCTTGCTGTTTGTCATTTTCATAAATGACCTGGATGAGGAAGCAGAGGGATGGGTTGGTAAGTTTGCCGACGACACGAAGGTTGGTGGGGTTGTGGATAGTCTGGAGGGATGTCAGAAGTTACAGAGAGACATAGATAGGATGCAAGACTGGGCGGAGAAGTGGCAGATGGACTTCAACCCAGATAAATGCGTCGTGGTCCATTTTGGTAGGCCAACTGGGATGAAGGAGTACAATATAAAGGGAAAGACTCTTAGTACTGTAGAGGATCAGAAGGACCTTGGGGTCCGGGTCCATAGGACTCTGAAATCGGCCCCGCAGGTGGAGGAGGTGGTTAAGAAGGCGTATGGTGTGCTGGCCTTTATCAATCGAGGGAATGAGTTCAGGAGTCCGGGGATAATGATGCAGCTATATAAGACCCTCGTCAGACCCCACTTGGAGTACTGTGCTCAGTTCTGGTCGCCTCATTGCAGGAAGGATGTGGAAAAGATTGAAAGGGTGCAGAGGAGATTTACAAGGATGTTGCCTGGATTGAGTGGCATGCCTTATGAGGATAGGCTGAGGGAGCTCGGGCTTTTCTCCTTGGAGAGACGAAGGATGAGAGGAGACCTAATAGAGGTGTATAAGACGTTGAGAGGCATAGATCGGGTGGACTCTCAGAGGCTTTTTCCCAGGGTGGAAATGTCTGCTACGAGAGGACACAGGTTTAGGGTGCTGGGGGGTAGGTACAGGGGAGATGTTAGGGGTAAGTTTTTCACACAGAGGGTGGTGGGCGAGTGGAATCGGCTGCCATCAGTGGTGGTGGAGGCGAACTCAATAGGGTCTTTTAAGAGACTACTGGATGAGTACATGGAGCGTAATAGGATGGAGGGTTATAGGTAGGTCTAGAAGGTAGGGATGTGTTCGGCACAACTTGTGGGCCGAAGGGCCTGTTTGTGCTGTAGTTTTTCTATGTTTCTAGTAAAAGGATGAGATGTGAAGGAATAGGACCGATAAAATGTGAAGGTGAAAAAGTCTGGACAGAACCGGAAGAAATAGCAGAGGTGCTTAATGAATACTTTACCTCGGTATTCACGGTGGAAAAAGACCTGGGTGGTTGTACTACAGGATTGAGGTGGACTGAAAAGATTGAGTATGTGGACTTTAAGAAAGAGGATGTGTTGGAAATTTTGAATAGCATCAAGATAGATAAGTCGCCGGGACCGGATGGGATGTACCCCAGGTTACTGTGGGAGGCGAGGGAAGAGATTGCAGAGCCTCTGGCGATGATCTTTGCGTCGTCGATGGAGACGGGAGAGGTTCCAGAGGATTGGAGGATTGCGGATGTGGTTCCTATATTCAAGAAGGGGAATAGGGAGAGCCCAGGAAATTTCCGACCGGTGAGTCTAACCTCAGTGGTTGGTAAGCTGATGGAGAAGATCCTGAAGGACAGGATTTATGAACATTTAGAGAAGTTTAGTACGCTCAAAAGTACTCAGCACGGCTTTGTCAAAGGCACATTGTGCCTTGCGAGCCTGGTGGAGGTCTTTGAAAATATGACTAAACACATTGACGAAGGAAAAGCGGTAGATGTGGTTTACATGGACTTCAGCAAGGCGTTCGATAAGGTCCCCCATGCAAGACTTCTCGAGAAAGTGAGAGGGCATGGGATCCAAGGGGCTGTTGCCTTGTGGATCCAGAACTGGCTTGCCTAAACGTTATTTTGTTTCGTAAAGATTTGATTAGTTGTAAGTATTCGCATTCCAACCATTATTCATGTAAATTGAGTTTGTGTCTTTATAAGCTCTGTTTGGGAACAGAATTCCCACTCATCTGAAGAAGGGGCCTGGAGCTCCGAAAGCTTGTGTGGCTTTTGCTACCAAATAAACCTGTTGGACTTTAACCTGGTGTTGTTAAACTTCTTACGTTGCCTACAGAAGGCAGAGAGTGGTTGTCGATGGGTCTTTTTCTGAATGGAGGTTGGTCACCAGTGGAGTGCCCCAGGGATCTGTTCTGGGACCCTTGCTGTTTGTCATTTTCATAAATGACCTGGATGATGAAGTGGAGGGATGGGTTGGTAAGTTTGCTGATGACATGAAGGTTGGTGGTGTTGTGGATAGGTTGGAGGGATGTCAGAAGCTGCAGCGTGACATAGATAGGATGCAAGACTGGGCGGAGAAGTGGCAGATGGACTTCAACCCGGAAAAATGTGTAGTGGTCCATTTTGGCACGTCAAATGGGATGAAGGAGTATAATATCAAGGGTAAGACTCTTAGCAGTGTAGAGGATCAGAAGGACCTTGGGGTCCGGGTCCATAGGACTCTCAAATTGGCCTCGCAGGTAGAGGAGGTGGTTAAGAAGGCGTATGGTGTGCTGGCCTTCATCAATCAAGGGATTGAGTTTAGGAGTCCAGGGATAATGATGCAGCTTTATAAGACCTTCGTCAGACCCCACTTGGAGTACTGTGCCCAGTTCTGGTCGCCTCATTACAGGAGGGATGTGGAAAAGATTGAAAGGGTGCAGAGAAGATTTACAAGGATGTTGCCTGGATTGTTTGGCATGCCTTATGAGGATAGGTTGAGGGAGCTCAGTCTTTTCTCCTTGGAGAGACGAAGGATGAGAGGTGACCTGATAGAGGTGTACAAGATGTTGAGAGGTATAGATCGGGTGGATTCTCAGAGGCTTTTTCCCAGGGCTGAAATGGCTGCTACGAGAGGACCTGTTTGTGCTGTATATTTCTAGGTTCTGTGTAATATTTTAATCTTCAGGTTGTAGAGCTCACAGAGCTTAAAAAGAGGATAGATAATCCCCAGTAAAACTGGGATTGATCCGCATAGAGAACCAATTTTCACACGGAACCATAGAACATTACAACTCAGAAACCGGCCTTTTTGCCCTTCTTGGCTGTGCCGAACCATTTTTCTGCCTAGTCCCACTGACCTGCACTTGGACCATATCCCTCCACACCCCTCTCATCCATGTACTCGTCCAAGGTTTTCTTAAATGTTAAAAGTGAGCCCGCATTCACCACTTCATCTGGCAGCTCATTCCACACTCCCACCACTCTCTGTGTGGAGAAGCCCCCTTAATATTCCCTTTAAACTTTTCCCCCTTCACCCTTAACCCATGTCCTCTAGTTTTTTTCTCCCCTAGCCTCAGTGGAAAAAGCCTGCTTGCATTCACTCTATCTATACCCATCATAATTTTATACACCTCTATCAAATCTCCCCTCATTCTTCTACGCTCCAGGGAATAAAGTCCTAACCTAATCAACCTTTCTCTGTAACTCAGTTTCTCAAGTCCCGGCAACATCCTTGTAAACCTTCTCTGCACTCTTTCAACCTTATTAATATCCTTCCTGTAATTAGGTGACCAAAACTGCACACAATACTCTAAATTCAGCCTCACCAATGTCTTATACAACCTCACCATAACATTCCAACTCTTATACTCAATACTTTGATTTTTAAAGGCCAATGTACCAAAAACATGTAGACCATGAGTTGGTAAAGGGAAAAGTAGAACTGATGGGGACAGTGGAACTGACAGGAAGTATTATACTTGAAAGAGGACTCAAAATGCTTAAATGACAAACTTGTGGAAGCAAATTCAGCAAAGATAAATCTTCAATTAAAACCTGATGAACTTTAAGCATCAGAAATCTCTAGTAAGCATCGTGCAATATTCCTGGAACAGGAGAAAGAATTGCTGATGCAGCTGAACAGTTGCTTGAAAGCAGAATTAACAATCAAAACTGATTAACTTCTTGGAGTTCAGTCCAACCTGAATGATACGAAGGTTCTGGTATGCAATATAGAAGAGCAAATCCAGACTTTGAAAGCAGATCAGAGATATTCTGCAAAACAGATTGACAAATTAGCAAGTGAATTTGAAGAGTCCATGGAGCAATCAGTGATTAGAAGCATTCTTCCATCAACAGAACTGAATACCTCGATGAAGTTATTAAGCTTGTATAAGGGTTTCACAGATAAATCTGAAACACAGACAACTGAACTCACCTGAGTAGTGACCAAGCTGAATGAAAAGATTCATGAACTTGAAAAAGAATTGGAAAATAAGAAAGTAAACACTTGTAAAATAAGTGAAACCTAAGGTTCCATTTTTGAAATATCAAAGTCCAACAAGATCACGTCAGATCCTACGGAAAAAGAAAATATGGGCCCAGGAATGAATGGAGTGAACATTCCCTTAGGAAGGAATGGAACAAACCCACAGAATCTGAACAAAGTAGGTAGGTTGTCAATAAAGGGAAATGCAACTCAAAGGAGCACAAAAGGTGAATAAAATGGAGGCAACTGAGTGCCAGAAACACAGAGTACTACAATTTCAACACCAAACTGACAAAATTAATCGAAGCAACTGAGGCTACTATTCTTCCAAATGCATCAGAACAAGATCTAAAAGAATTCTCAAGCCTCCAGACCATCTAAATTTATAAAGTTAGAATTTTGATGGAGAGGGGGAGGGGTGCAGAAAAGGGATAGCACATAAAGAAGATTGTATTGTAAATATATGTTGGGTAAGGACTTGGGGTAAGTCGTAGGCTGCAAAGAGACATAGATAGGATGCAAAGCTGGGCTGAAAAATGGCAAATGGAGTTTAACCCTGATAAATGTGAGGTGATTCATTTTGGTAGGACTAATTTAAATGTGGATTACAGGGTCAAAGGTAGGGTTCTGAAGACTGTGGAGGAACAGAGAGATCTTGGGGTCCATATCCACAGATCTCTAAAGGTTGCCACTCAAGTGGATAGAGCTGTGGAGGCGGCCTATAGTGTGTTAGCTTTTATTAACAGGGGGTTGGAGTTTAAGAGCCGTGGGGTTATGCTGCAACTGTACAGGACCTTGGTGAGACCACATTTGGAATATTGTGTGCAGTTCTGGTCACCTCACTATAAGAAGGATGTGGAAGTGCTGGAAAGAGTGCAGAGGAGATTTACCAGGATGCTGCCTGGTTTGGAGGGTAGGTCTTATGAGGAAAGATTGAGGGAGCTAGGGCTGTTCTCTCTGGAGCGGAGGAGGCTGAGGGGAGACTTAATAGAGGTTTATAAAATGATGAAGGGGATAGATCGGGTGGATGGAGCTATTACACGGGGGCATAACTATAGGGTTCATGGTGGGAGATATAGGAAGGATATCAGAGGTAGGTTCTTTACGCAGAGAGTGGTTGGGACGTGGAATGGACTGCCTGCAGTGATAGTGGAGTCAGACACTTTAGGAACATTTAAGCGGTTATTGGATAGGCACATGGAGCTCACCAGGATGGTAGGGAGTGGGATAGCTTGATCTTGGTTTCTGATAAAGCTCGGCACAACATCATGGGCCGAAGGGCCTATTCTGTGCTGTACTGTTCTAAGACTAAGTGTAATATAAGTGAGTTCAGCAGAACAAGGGTTAATGTGGAACTGAGAAAACAGTACCCCCCACAAAGTGATATAGAGAGTCACATGATTGTAGACTGTGTGTAGTAGAGCCTGGAAGAGGTCAGCATGGAGACAGTTCCTACGCAGGGCTGTATTTTGGAGATGGGGAGGTATATAGTCACAGAGTCATAGAGGTTTACAGCATGGAAACAGGTCCTTTGGCCCAACTTGTCCATGCCGCTCTTTTTTTTAACCACTAAGCAAGTCCCAATAGTCCGTGTTTGGCCCATATCCCTCTCTACCCATCTTACCCATGTAACTGTCAAAATGCTTTTTAAAAGACAAAATTATACCCACCTCTACTACTGCCCAACGCAGCTTGTTCCAGACACTCACCGCCCTCTATGTGAAAACATTGCCCCGCTGGACCCTTTTGTATCTCTCTCCCCTCTCACCTGAAACCTATGCCTTGTAGTTTTAAAATCCCCTACCTTTGGGATAGTTATGAGTTACCAAATAAATGGTAGATGTTCAACCATACAAGCCTCCAAACGTCTGAGTGAGACACCAATCACCGAGTACCCTAGAGTCAATGTATGCGTCAGAAAGCATTGAAAACAACATAATTTCTTAATGTGTCAGGAATGCATTCATGTCATCATCACGGGGAGTACATCTCTTTCAGGTGAAAGCAGAAATATGTGTGCACAGGGAACAACAACATGAGTAGAATGAAATTGCTCCACCATGTACCTTCAGGGAAGTTCTTCTAACTGGTGCCCAATTGCCCTTAGCAACCACATGTCCCTTGACATCTTTATCATCCTGACAAGTATTGAAGTTGCTTTGAAGTCCATTCGATGACAGTGCCTCAACTGCACTCAGGGTTTGGAGAACCACCCACTCATTACCCTTCAAGTGCAGAGTCCTACACATCTCAGTCCTGGATGTAGAATCACAGAAACCCTACAATGCAGAAGGAGGCCATTCGGCCCATGAAGCCTGCACCGACAGCAATCTCACCCAGGCCCTATCCCTGTAACCCCACGTATTTACCCTGCTAATCTCCTGATGTTAAGGGGCAATTTAGCATGGTCAATCAACACAACCCTCATACCTCTGGACACACAAACCAACATCTTGCCTGCATTGGATCCTGGAGAGCCCTGTAAGAGCTCGTGATGCTTCACATAGCCCCTCAGTCCTCCACATGGTCCAGCACACATTCTACTTGCTCTCACCTCATGGACTAAGACATCAGTCCTTTAATGAAGTCTGTGCATTTTGGATGCAGTCCATTCCCACTCTTGAGAAGGAGGTAAGCAGGCCAAACAATTCTCCATGTGAGATCTCACAAATACTGTGGTTAACTACAACACACCTATTTAATCATACACTCAATTCCTTGTGCATTCAAGGCCAACTTGTTGTTGCCTCTTTACTTGCAGACTTCACCTGCATGTTAATTCAATATTACAATTGAAAAAGGACATCCAGGAATGATTGGACATGCATGCCCCATTATTCTCCTAACATCTAGGGAAGCCTCTGGTCTTCTGTTGTTAAGATCACACTGAGGAGCTTCACTCCGTTAACCTTCACATTTCATCTGCAGTGTTCCTTGCTACTCATATTACCAGTTAAACCCCGTTGAAGATTCTTTGCATCCACCGTACATCTCACATCAGGGCAAATGGCAGCCATGACTTTGCTGCACATTCTGTGCAGACATCATTCTCAGACCTCAGAACATGGTGAGCTACAAGTAATGAATTGCATAATGCATGCCCAGGCCACACACTCATAAATGATGGTCAGTGCTTAAGCATTCTCATGTCGAAATACTGAGTGATCATAATGTTGATAATGTGAGTGAAATATATTTATAAGAGAATATTACTGGACTCTGACGGGAACCTGGTTCCACACCTTTAAATGTCTGCAAACATTAAAGCAACTAGCAGCAAAATGAGAATCATAGAATCCCTACAGTGCAGGAGAGGCCATTCGGCCCATTGAGTCCGCACCAACTCTCTGACAGCGTATCTTACTCAGGCCCTCCCTTCGCTCTATCCCTGTAACCCCACACATTTCCCATGGATAATCCATTTAACCTACACATCTTGGGAAACCAAGGGGTAATTCAGCATGGCCAATCCACCTAACCTGCGCATCTTTGGACTGTGGGAAGAAACTGGAGCACCCGGAGAAAACCCACTCAGACGCAGGGAGAATGTGCAAACTCCCCACAGACAGTGCTCAAGGCCAGAGTCGAACCCTGGTCCCTGGCACTATGAGTCAGCAGTGCTAATCATTGTGCCACCCTGCTGCCCAAATCCAGGAAACTTCGAAACAGCGCGAATGAACATATATTTACTTGTGCTTAAAGTCTGTACAATAGTTGTATACCAATGCCATCTATGTGCTTTCAATGCTTCATTATCTTTCGCTGCCTTCTGCTATGTCTTTGTGTAACCCGACAACCACAACTTAGGGGAGGCAGCTTGTTGACTGCTATGCCCTGTCAGCAATGAGGACTTTGGCAGGTATCCTCTGGTGGCCCAAGGCTCTGAGGGCCCTAGTCTTCCAAGGGACCCCCCGCCCCCATCGGCCTGACCTGCTGGAGATGATGACTTCATTGACACAGACTAAGTTGAGTGGCAGGGGACCCTGGAGTGTACTTGGATGAAACCTCCAGGGTACTTAGCTAGCACTCTTCCTCCCTGCTGTTGCATGATGGCACTTTCCTCCCTGAGGAGATAGGATTACCTGGAGGGAGGTTGAGTTACCCCGTTCCTCTCTCATTTAGCCACTGCCATTGCATCCATGGCTAATGCAACAGAATGCAGCTCTGAGAACATATCTGGAAACCACTGTGCTGAACCTGCCACCCTTTCCATGCAGATAGCCTCGTGCTAGCATACCAGGGTCACAACATCAGAAAGAGCATGGATGGACTCCTCCAGCCTTTGGTCCATTCTGCGCATGGCCTTTAGCATTTCTACCTGCCTATCTATGCATCTCCAACAGGTCTTTTAGGGCTGAGTCCGGAGGCCCATCATCTGCATGGGGTTGTGTAGGGGCCTGGCCTCCAGCAGTCATCTGAGTGTCAGAGACCTCAGCTGTCACTTCCTCCGTCAAGTGTGGGCCCGTGTTTATGCTGTGCTCACCTGATTGTGACCCTGTGCCTACTCTAGACTGTGCACCTACCAAGGTGAATGTGTCTGTATTGGTGAAGGGTGATCGCAGTGACAGTGCACTATCTGAGGTATCCTCCTCAGAGGTGGTGGTAGAGTTAGATCCGTGAGTGGGCTCCCCTTTGCCTCCCCTTTCCTTGCCGAAACCTGGAATGGAGAAAATAAAGATTTAGTGAATGCAGAAGCAGGCTCCCTTATCTAAACAACATGCCATTCTGTTGGTGCGGCTAAAATCTGCAGACTGGTGGTAGATCTTGCTTCCTGGGGAGTCCTGTCTTCCCTTCAACACATGCATGGTCCTGCTCCTCCTTGGTTAGTTGGGTGACCTCCTCCTCAAAGATGTTTAGGATTTGAATATCTGAAATTCTGCCATTGGTCTGGGCCGGCTCCCTCCTGTTGTTCTGCAGATAGACAGAAGGATTGTGTTTCATCCCAGTGGCTGCATGAGTGGTTTTGGGCCATGCATGTTTATGTCAGTCCCTGAGACCTCCCCAGGAAGTGATTAACAAGCAAGATATCTTGCAACTGATAGAAGTTTGGGAGCATGAAGTGGCTGCCACACATTGAGTGCATGTCCCATTGGCTACTGAGTTCTCCAACCCAAACTCCTGCTGACATCACTCTGCTCTCGCACACTTACACTGCCTGATACCCTTATAACTGACATGTTACAGTAAATAAATGGTTTTACTTGCCTTGGCAAAGTGCAGCAGATCATTCATCCTTTTTCTGCACTCTTGACCAAGTCTCTTAAGATCCCATGTGTACTATCCACTGCTGTGGCCACTGCCCAGGCAACCTTGGTCAGACGGGAAGACCTCCTGCTGCAATCTCTGAGAAACAGCATCTCCTGCCTTTTCTGAGCACCCTGGGACAGAATCTGCACAGAGCTGTCACTAAACCATGAGCCCAACGTTGTCACCTTACAAATTCTGACAGATGCAGAATCCAGAGCTCCTGGCCTGCGTTGAGTGAATGGCTGTCATGGTGCCCTTTAAATTCATGCCAGGACCTTCAACACCATGAGGTAAGGACGGGGACGGCAACTTCCTGTCTGCTCCTGCCTTAAGATTTACTATGCTCCTTGCACACACATATATCTAATGAGCTGAACAATGCGAGGTCGCATGTGGCCAGCCATCTGATCCTGAGCAGAATCACTCTCATTTTCACGCCAGCCTCCCCCTTGACAAGGAATCCTCCACAGAATCAGTATCAATATACATGCACAAAATCAGTCTGGATATACACAGATAGGCCTAAATTTCTAGCATGAGATCCCGCCACCCAGAGAGTGGGAAGTTTTAGGAACATTGGATAACATGAGATATCGTGAGCCTAGCTAAAAAGAAAAAGGAAGTATTTGTCAAGCCGAGGAGGCTGGGAACACATGAAGCAAGTGTGGAATACAAGGAAAGTAGAAAGAAACAGCAAGGAGTCAGGAAGGCTAAAAGGGGTCACGAAAAGACTTTGGCCAGCAGGATTAAGGAAAATCCCAAGGCTTTTTATACATTTATAAAGAGCAAGAGGATAGCCAGAGAGAAGGTTGGCCCATTCAAGGACAGGGGAGAGAATCTATGCATGGAACCAGAGGAAATGGGTGAGGTGTTAAATGAGTACTTTGCGTCAGTATTCACCAAAGAGAAGGATTTGGTGGATGATGAGTCTGGGAAAGGATGTGTAGATAGTTTGCGTCATGTTGAGATCAAAAAGGGGGAGGTATTGGGGTTCTTGAGAAACATTAAGGCAGACAAGTCCCCAGGGCCTGATGGGATATACCCCAGAATACTGAGAGAGGCAAGGGAGGAAATTGCTGGGGTCTTGAGAGAAATCTTTGTATCCTCACTGGCTACAGGGGAGGTCAACACAGTAAGAAGTCTCACAACACCAGGTTAAAGTCCAACAGGTTTACCTGGTAGCAAAAGCCACTAGCTTTCGGAGCGCTTGCTGCTCCTTCGTCAGTTGAGTGGGACTCCCACTCAACTGACGAAGGAGCATCAAGCGCTCCGAAAGCTTGTGTGGCTTTTGCTACCAAATAAACCTGTTGGACTTTAACCTGGTGTTGTGAGACTTCTTACTGTGTTTACCCCAGTCCAATGCCGGCATCTCCACATCATGACTACAGGGGAGGTCCCAGAGAACTGGAGAATAGCCAACGTTGTTCCTTAATTTAAGAAGGGTAGCAAGGATAATCCAGGTAATTACAGGCCGGTGAGCCTTACGTCAGTGGTAGGGAAATTATTGGAGAGGATTCTTCGAGTCAGGATTTACTTCCACTTGGAAATAAGTGAACGTATTAGTGAGAGGCAACATGGTTTTATGAAGGGGAGGTCGTGTCTCACTAACTTGATCGAGTTTTTTGAGGAAGTGACGAAGATGATTGATGAGGGTAGGGCAGTGGATGTTGTCTACATGGACTTCAGTAAGGCCTTTGACAAGATCCCTCATGGCAGACTAGTGCAGAAGGTGAAGTCGCATGGGATAGAGGTGAACTGGCAAGGTGGATACAAAACTGGTTCGGTCAAAGAAGGCAGAGGGTAGCAGTGGAAGGTGTGTTTCTGAATGGAGGGCTGTGACAAGTGGCGTTTCTCAGGGATCAGTGCTGGGACCTTTGCTGTTTGTAATATATATAAATGATTTGGAGGAAAATGTAACTGGTTTGATTAGTAAGTTTGCGGATGACACAAAGGTTGGTGGATTTGCAGATACTGATGAGGACCATCAGAGGATACAGTAGGATATAGATCGGCTGGAGACTTGGGCGGAGAGATAGCAGATGGAGACAAATGTGAGGTAATGCATTTTGGAAGATTTAATACAGATAGGAAATATACAGTAAATGGCAGAACCCTTAAGATTATTGATAGGCAGAGGGATCTGGGTGTACAGGTACACAGGTCACTGAAAGTGGCAATACAGGTGGAGAAGGTAGCCAAGAAGGCATACGGCATGCTTGCCTTCATCGGCTGGACCATTGAGTTTAAAAATTGGCAAGTCATGTTGCAACATCATAGAACCTTAGTTAGGCCGCACTTGGAATATAGTGTTCAATTCTGGAAAAGATTTACTCGGATGTTGCCTGGTATGGAGGGCATTTGCTATGTGGAGAGGTTGGAGAAACTTGGTTTGTTCTCACTGGAAGACGGAGGTTGAAGGGGCAAGTTTAAGGTGCGAGGGGCATGATTTAAAGGAGACATACGAGGCAAGTTTTTTACACAGAGGGTGGTGGGTGCCTGGAAACCGCTGCCGGGAGAGGTAGTGGAAGCAGATACGATTGTGGCTTTTAAAGGTGCCTTGACAAATTCATGAATAGGATGGGAATAGAGGGATATGGTCCCCGGAAGAGTCGGGGTTTTAGTTCAGATGGGCAGCATGGTCAATGCAGGCTTGGAGGGCTGAAGGGCCTGTTCCTGTGCTGTGATTTTCTTGGTTCTTTAATACACTCCGACAAGCCTGCTGTCAACTCATGCTTTAAGGTACATTGACTGGCAAAATGCAGGACTTCCATTCTCACTTGATCAAAAGCCCCGCCTTGGCGATGATCTTTGCGTCGTCGATGGAGACGGGAGAGGTGCCGGAGGATTGGGGGATTGCGGATGTGGTTCCTATTTTCAAGAAGGGGAATAGGGATAGCCCAGGAAATTACCGACCGGTGAGTCTAACCTCAGTGGTTGGTAAGCTGATGGAGAAGATCGTAAAGGTCAAGATTTATGAGCATTTGGAGAGGTTTAGTATGCTCAAGAATACTCAGCACGGCTTTGTCAAAGGCAGATCGTGCCTTACAAGCCTGGTGGAGTTCTTTGAAAATGTGACTAAACACATTGACGAAGGGAAAACGGTAGATGTGGTTTATATGGATTTTAGTAAGGCTTCTAGAAAAAGTGAGAGGGCATGGAATCCAAGGGGCTGCTGCCCTGTGGATCCAGAACTGGCTTGCCCAGTCTGCAGGTACAACAGGTGATCAAGAAGGCAAATGGGATGTTGGCCTATATTGCGAGGGGGATAGAATATAAAAGCAGGGATGTCTTGATGCACCTGTACAGGGCATTGGTGAGGCCGCAGCTGGAATACTGTGTGCAGTATTGGTCCCCTTATATGAGGAAGGATATATTGGCATTGGAGGGAGTGCAGAGAAGGTTCACCAGGTTGATACCGGAGATGAGGGGTTTGGATTATGAGGAGAGGCTGAGGAGATTGGGTTTGTACTCGTTGGAGTTTAGAAGGATGAGGGGGGATCTTATGGAGACTTATAAGATAATGCGGGGGCTGGATAGGGTGGAGGCGGAGAGATTCTTTCCACTTAGTAAGGAAGTTAAAACTAGAGGACACAGCCTCAAAATAAAGGGGGGTCGGTTTAAGACAGAGTTGAGGAGGAACTTCTTCTCCCAGAGGGTGGTGAATCTCTGGAATTCTCTGCCCACTGAGGTGGTGGAGGCTACCTCGCTGAATATGTTTAAAGCGCGGATGGATGGATTCCTGATCGGTAAGGGAATTAAGGGTTATGGGGATCAGGCGGGTAAGTGGTACTGATCCACGTCAGATCAGCCATGATCTTATTGAATGGCGGGGCAGGCTCGAGGGGCTAGATGGCCTACTCCTGCTCCTATTTCTTATGTTCTTATGTTCTTAGGAGGCAGAGAGAGTGTATAGATGGGTCTTTTTCTAATCACCCTTGCTGATTGAGATGTAGTTTTGCAAATTTTTCTGATTCCTCCACACGACCTGCTATTCACCCGCCGGCGTAAAGATTGCGCTTTAGGAGGAAAAAGGCCCATAAATGGCAATTAGGTAGCAATTTAAGGTTCTTGATTGAGTTGAGGGCAGTCTTCCCCAACAACGCCCTTCCCTTAACTGCTGCATTGTTAACCACGTCCATTTCACCACTTATGGGCAGTCTCTTGCTAGCTGATTTTTAATTGTCTCTGTCTATCTCTCTCTCGCACAAGACATTTATTCATATTGGAAATTACAAGTAAAAAAGGTCTCTATTGTAAAAAAAACAAGGCCCTTTGTAATAATTCCACGAAGGCGAAGGTCCTGTCACCAAGGTTTCTTCCTTTACAAGAGAATACTATACAACAGAGCTTTCACTCATGGTTGCTTCCTGCTTCAGCAGGCAGAGAAACTGACACGCCAGCTTTAAACAGGGAACATGAGGCTCCCTGATTGGATCATCAATTCGGACTCATCAGGGAGTTCATACTCTGGCAGGCCAACCTCATTGGCCTGATGAAGTCATCACACCCTTCCTGCTCAACTGTAAAATTGCTCCCAGTTTGAGGCAGGTAGGATCACAGATATACACAGAAATAGAATGAGGTTAGATATATAGCTTTTTGATACAGTATGTTGACAATCCAACCAGGGAGGGGCCATACTAAATTTGGTATTGGGGAATGAGCCAGGCCAGGTTATCGATATTTCAGTGGGGGAACATTTTGGGCTGAGCGACCATAATATCTTAAGATTTCGGGGAATCATGGACAAGGACAAGAGGGGCCCTCGGGTGAGGGTGCTTAATTGGGCAAGGGCCAAATACATCCAAATTAGACCAGAATTGGGGACTGTAGATTAGGAGTGGCTATTTGAGGGAAAAGCCACGTCTGGCATTTGGGTGGCTTTTAAAGGCCAGTTGATTTAAGGGCAGGACATGCATATCCCTGCAAAAATGAAAGATAGAAATGACAGGATTCGGGAACCATGTATGACAAGAGAAATTGTAAACTTAGTCATCAGGAAAAAGGAAGCAAATGATAGGTCTAGGCAATGAAAAATTGATGAAGCCCTTGAGGAGTATAGAGAAAGTTGGAGGGAACTCAAATGCAGAATTAGGAAGGCTAAAAGGGACCATGAAATGTCTTTAGCAAACAAGGTTAAGGAGAATTCCAAGGCTTTTTATGCATGTATTAGGAATAAGAGAGTAGCAAGAGAAAGAGTGGGCCCACTCCAGGACAATGGAGGGAAGTTATGCATGGAGGCACAGGAAGTGGGTGAGATCCTTAACGAGTACTTTGTAATGGGATTCATCAAGGAGAAGGACATGATGGATGTTGAGGTCAGGGATGGGTATGTGAACGCTCCAGAGAATGTCAATATATTGAAGGACAGGAGATGTTGTGTATCCTAAATTGCATTAATTTTGATGGAGGCATCTCCACAGCAGCAACACCCCCCCCCCCCCCCCCCCCGCCCCCGCCCCACACCCTTGCTGATTGAGATGTAGTTTTGCAAACTTTTCTGATTCCTCCACCCGACCTGCTATTCAGGTCAAGTCACAGGGCTGGATCTATTCCAGGTTATTGAGGGAGGCAAGGGAAGAAATAGCTGGGACCTTAACAGATATCTTGACATCCTCTTTGACCACAGGCAAGGTTCCAGAGGACTGGAGAATAGCCAATGTTGTTCCCTTGTTTAAGAAAGGAAGCAGGGATAATCCAGGAAATTATAGGCCCTAGTTGTGTTCCGCAGGGATCAGCGCTGCATCTGTTGTCTGTAGTATATATAAATGATCTGGAGGAAAATGTGGGTGGTCTGATTTGTAAGTTTGTGGATGACACGAAGATTGGTGGAGTTGCTGATAGTGCCGGGGATTGTCAGAGGATACAACAGGATATCGATAGATTGGAGACTTGGGCACAGAAATGGCAGATGGAGTTTAATCTGGACAAATGCAAGGTGATGCATTGTTGGAGGATCAAATTTACATGTGAATTATACTGTAAATGGCAGAACTCTTAGGAATATTAACATGTAGAGGGACCTGGGCTTGCAGGCCCACAGTTCCCTAAAAGTAGCAACACAGGTGGCCAAGGTGATTAAGAAGGCTTATCGCATACTTGCCTTCATTGACCAGGGCATTGAATACAAGAGTTGGGAAATCATGTTGCAGTTACATAAAACCTTGGTTGGGCTGCATTTGGAGTATTGCGTGCAGTCCTATTTGCCACAGTACCAGAAGGATGTGGAAGATTTGGAGCGAGTGCAAAAGCGATTCACCAGGATGTTGCCTGGACTTGAGGGCGTTAGCTATGAGGAGAGATTGAATAAACTAGGATTGTTTTCACTGGAATGACGAAGGCTGAAGGGCGACCCGATAGAAGTTTATAAAATTATGAGGGGTATTGATAGGGTGAACAGTTGGAAGCTTTTTCGCAGGGCAGAAATGACAATTACAAGGGGACACAAGTTCAAGGTAAGGGGGGAAAGGTTCAGTGGAGATATGTGGGGGAAGTTTTTTACACAGAGGGTGGGGGGGTCTGGAATGCACTGCCAAGTGAGGTGGTTGAGGCAGACACATTAGTGACATTTAAGACTTATCTGGATAGACGGGGAATGGAGGGATACAGGCGGTTGGTCGAGATAGGACAATGTGATCGGCGCAGGCTTGGAAGGCTGAAGGGGCTGTTCCTGTACCGTACTGTTCTTTGTTCAATATAAACAGGGAGTGAATCACTCTCGGTATACATAGGGAGGGAATCTGAATACTGTTGAAAAAAGATATTTTGTCAAACCTTTTCATCTTGCACTCATCAGAGTAATTTGCAAGAATGTTAATGTCAGGGGAAACAACAATGTAATACTGTAAAGAAGAGGATGCTAATTGGCTGTTTGGCAATTGGACTCTGATTGGTACAGGTGCTGCCATGAAGAATGTACCAGTTGATGATGGCTGACAATTAACTGTCAAACACTGTTTAAAATTTACACCAGGCAATTTCACTCTGATTGGTAAGACATTGCCCTCCAATTCACACACCATCCTGACTTGGAACTATATCACTGTTCCTTCATAGTCACTGGGTCAAAAACCTGAGACTCCTTTCCTAACAGCACTGTACATCTACCTGTCCCATATGGACTGCAGCTGCATAAGAAGGCAGCTCACCACCCCAACCTTCTCAAGGTATGGGCAATAAATCCAATATACACAGGGTACAGAATCAGTGTTGATATAGGCAGGAATGGAATCCTTCTCAATATTCACATGAGAAGAATCAGTCCCGATATATACAGGGAGCGAATTGGTCTTATGTAATGTGATAGGATTAATTAATGACCTCAGACTAAAGGCACCCTTAGATAGCAGCGACCAAAATATGATTGGATTTTACATCCGGTATCAAAGAAAGAAGTTTGGATCTGAGACTAATATTTTAAAGTTAAATAAGGAAACTATATAAACATGAAAGCTAAACGAAGTGAAGCGAACTGGGGGAGTTGCAATACTGGCTAGGGAACATATTACAGCTGTACAGGGGGAGGACATCCTGGTGGAATCATGTAATGAGAAACAGGAAGGGGGCGGTCACTATGATAAGGATGTATGACAGGTCTCCCAACAGCCCAGGGGAAGTTGAGGAATCGATGTGTAAGCAGATTCTGGACAGATGTAGAAATAATTGGGTTGTTGTAGTGGGAAACTTTAATTTTCCTCATATTGACTGGAAATCCCTTAGGGATTCCTTGAGGAATTTGTTAAGTGTGTCCAGGAAGGTTTTTTGGAACATTGGGGCGGCACGGTAGCACAGTGGTTAGCACTGCTGCTTCACAGCTCCAGGGTCCCGGGTTCGATTCCCGGCTCGGCTCACTGTCTGTGTGGAGTTTGCACATTCTCCTCGTGTCTGCGTGGGTTTCCTCCGGGTGCTCCGGTTTCCTCCCACAGTCCAAAGATGTGCGGGTTAGGTTGATTGGCCATGTTAAATTGCCCCTTAGTGTCCTGGGATGCGTAGGTTAGAGGGATTAGCGGGTAAATATGTGGGGGTAGGGCCTGGGTGGGATTGTGGTCGGTGCAGACTCGATGGGCCGAATGGCCTCCTTCTGCACTGTAGGGTTTCTATGTTTCTATGTTTAGATAGATAGTCCAACTAAAGAGGGGGCTATACTGGACCTAGTACTAGGGAATGAGGCCAGCCAGGTCATCAAAGTTACAGTGGGGGAACGTATGGCGAACAGTGACCACAATTCCGTAAGCTTTTGGATCTTGATGGAAAAGGATGAGTGTTGTTCTAGGGTTAAGGTGCTAAATTGGGGGAAGGCCAACTACAACCAGATTAGGCAGGATTTGGAGGCTGTTGTTTGGGAGAGGTTGTTTGAGGGTAAATCCACATTTGGCATGTGGGAGTCTTTTAAGGAGCAGTTGATCGGAGTGCAGGACAGGCATGTGCCTGTGAAAAGGATGGACAGGAAAGGTAGGATTCAGGAACCATGGATGACCAGGACCAGGGAAATTGTGAGTCCAGTCAAAAAGAAAAAAGATGCATACATGAGGTCTAGGCAACTAAAGACAGATGTAGCATTTGAAGAATACAGGGAAAATAGAAATAGCTCAAACAGGGAGTTAGGAAGGCAAAAAGAGGTCACAAAATGTCCTTGGCAGACAGGATTAATGAGAATCCCAAGGCATTATATACATATATTAGGAACAAGAGGGTAGCTAGAGAAAGAGTTGGTCCACTTAAGGACAAAGGAAGGAAATTATGTGTAGAACCAAAGGAAGTGGGTGAGATCCTTAGTGAGTACTTTGCATCGGTATTCACAAAGGAGAGGGACACGTCGATTGATGGTGTCTCAGTGGGATATGTAAACCCTTTAGAACAAGTCAGCATTATGAGGGAGGAAGTGTTAGATGAATCAAAAAGCATTCAGGCAGACAAATCTCCAAGCCAGATAGCATCTATCCCAGATTACTGAGGGAGTAAAAGAGATGAAATTGCTGGGCCTCTAACAGAAATATTTGTTTCTTTGTTGGCCACAGGTGAGGTCCCAGAGGATTGGAGGAAAGCCAATGTTGTCCCATTATTAAGAAGGGTAGCAAGGATAACCCGGGTAATTATAGGCCAGTGAGCTTGACGCAGTGATAGTGAAATTGTTGGAGAAGATTCTTAGGAGTAGGATCGATATGCATTTGGAACTGAATGGTCTTGTTAGTAACAGATAGCGTGATTTTGTACGCGGGAAGTCATGTCTCACTAATTTAATTGAGCTTTTTGGGGAGGTGACAAAAATGATTGATGAGGAAAGCGCTA
Organism: Mustelus asterias; assembly: GCF_964213995.1. NCBI lineage: Eukaryota > Metazoa > Chordata > Chondrichthyes > Carcharhiniformes > Triakidae > Mustelus > Mustelus asterias. The sequence goes on along the minus strand of NC_135828.1, from coordinate 161,198 downwards.
TGGATGTTGTCTGCATGGATTTTAGTAAAGCATTTGACAAGGTCCCTCATGGCAGGCTGGTACATAAGATTTAATCTCACGGGATCAGGGGTGAACTAGCTAGATGGATTCAGAACTGGCTTGGCCATAGAACAATGGTTATGCTTATGGTATTTGCTACCAAATAAACCTGTTGGACGTTAACCTGGTGTTGTGAGACTTCTTACTTGGCCATAGAAGACAGAGGGTAGTGTTGGAAAGGTGTTTTTCTGAATGGAGGTCTGTAACTAGTGGTGTTCCGCAGGGACCTCTGCTGTTTGTAACATATATAAATAACTTGGAAGAAAACTTAGCTGGTCTGATTAGCAAGTTTGCGGATGATACTAAGATTGCTGGAGTTGTGGAAAGTGATGAAGATTGTCAGAGAATACAGCTGGATATAGATAGGCTGGAAAAATGGCGGAGAAATGGCAGATGGAATTCAATCCAGACAAATGCGAGGTGATGCATTTTGGAGATCCAATTCAGGTGGGAGCTAACAAATAAATGGCAGAACCATCAGGAGCACAGACACACAGAGAGATCTGGGAGTACAGGTCCACAGATCCTTAAAAGTGGCAGCACAGGTGGAAAAGATGGTGAAGAAAGCATATAGCATGCTTGCCTTGCCTTCATCGGATGGGGCATCGAGAATAAAAGTTGACAAATTATGTTACAGTTGTATAAAACGTTGGTTAGGCCACATTTGGAATATTATGTCCAATTCTGGTCACCACACTACCAGAAAGACATGGAGACGTTAGAGAGAATACAGAAAAAGTTTATCAGGATGTTGCCTGGTCTGGAGGGTATTAGCTATGAGGAGAGATTGAATAAACTGGGATTGTTCTCCCTGGAAAGATGGAGGCTGAGGGGTGATCTGATAGAAGTTTACAAAATTATGAGAGGTATAGATAGGGTGAACAGTTGGAAGCTTTTTCCAGGGCAGAAATGACAATTACAGGCGGGCATAAGTTCAAGATAAGGGGGAAAGGTTCAGTGGAGATGTGCAGGGGACGTTTTTTACACAGAGGGCGGTGGGGGCCTGGAATGCACTGCCAAGTGAGATGGTTGAGGCAATTACATTAGCCACATTTAAGACTTATCTTGATAGGCATATGAACAAATGGGGAATAGAGGGATATAAGCGGTTGGGCAAGATAGGACAATGTGATCAGAGCAGGCTTGGAGGGCCGAAGGGCCTGTTCCTGTGCTGTATTGTTCTTTGGAATATTAGGCGAGGGGATAGATCAATAGAGAAGCAGTGGCAGACATTTCAGGATATTCAGAATAAGTATATGCCTATTCTAAACAAAAATTCTAAAGGGGTGATCCACCATCGGATCAAACTTAAGGAAAAGGTACATAAATGTGCAAAGATGAGTGGCAGGTCAGATGATTAGTCATGATAGAAGGAACAGCAGAGAATGACATATTTAAAATGTCAGTATTCACGGGGGAGGTGCCGGATGATTGGAGGGTGGCTCATGTTGTTCCGTTGTTTAAAAAAGGTTCCAAAAGAAATCCGGGAAATTATAGGCCAATAAGTTTGATGTCGGTGGTGGGCAAGTTATTGGAAGGTGTGATAAGGGATAGGATCTACAAATATTTGGGTAGACAGGGACTTATTAGGGAGAGTCAACATGGCTTTGTGAGTGGTAGGTCATGTTTGACGAATCTATTAGAGTTTTTCGAGGAGGTTACCAGGAAAGTGGATGAAGGGAAGGCAGTGGATGTTGTCTACGTGGATTTCAGCAAGGCCTTTGACAAGATCCCTCATGGGAGGTTAGTTAGGAAGGTTCAGTCGCTGGGTATACATGGGGAGGTAGTAAATTGGATTAGACACTGGCTCAATGGAAGAAGCCAGAGAGTGGTTGGGGAGGATTGCTTCTCTGAGTGGAGGCCTGTGACTAGTGGTGTGCCGCAGGGATTGGTGTTGGGTCCATTGTTGTTTGTCATCTATATCAATGATCTGGATGATAATGTGATAAATTGGATCAGCAAGTTTGCTGATGATACAAAGATTGGAGGTGTAGTGGACAGTGAGGAAGGTTTTCAAAGCTTGCAGAGGGATTTGGGCCAACTAGAAAAATGGGCTAAAAAATGGCAAATGGAATTTAACGCAGACAAGTGTGAGATATTGCACTTTGGAAGGACAAACCAAAGTAGAACGTACAGGGTAAATGGTAGGACTCTGAAGAGTGCAGTTGAACAGAGGGATCTGGGAATACAGGTACAGAATTCCCTAAAAGTGACGTCACAGGTGGATAGGGTCGTAAAGAGTGCCTTTGGTACATTGGCCTTTATAAATCGGAGTATCGAGTATAAAAGTTGGAGTGTTATGGTAAGGTTATATAAGGCATTGGTGAGGCCGAATTTGGAGTATTGTGTACAGTTTTGGTCACCTAGTTACAGGAAGGATGTAAATAAGGTTGAAAGAGTGCAGAGAAGGTTCACAAGGATGTTGCCGGGACTTGAGAAGCTGAGTTACAGAGAGAGATTGAATAGGTTGGGACTTTATTCCCTGGAGCATAGAAGATTGAGGGGAGATTTGATAGAGGTGTATAAGATTTTGATGGGTATAGATAGAGTGAATGCGAGCAGGCTTTTTCCGCTGAGGCTAGGGGAGAAAAAAACCAGAGGGCATGAGTTAAGGGTGAAAGGAGAAAAGTTTAAAGGGAATATTACGCAGAGAGTGGTGGGAGTGTGGAATGAGCTGCCGGATAAAGTGGTAAATGCGGGGTGTCACTTTTAACATTTAAGAAAAATTTGGACGGGTTCATGGATGAGAGGGGTGTGGAGGGATATGGTCCAAGTGCAGGTCAGTGGGACTAGGCAAAGAATGGTTCGGCACAGACAAGAAGGGCCAAAAGGCCTGTTTCTGAGCTGTAATTTTCTATGGTTCTATTAATCAGGAGAAAGAAATTAGAATATGAGAGGAAGCTAGCTCAAAATGTGAAAATGGTCAGCAAGAGTTTCTACAGATATTTAAGAAGAAAAAATGTAAGTAAAGTGAGTGTTGGTCCTCTAGAGAGTGAGGATGGGAAAATGGAGGATGATGATAACAGATATTTTGCTTCTATCTTCACTATAGAGGATACAAAAAACATTCCAGTTATAGCTATAAATCAGGAAGTGGAAGGGAAAGAGCAACTTGGTGAAATTAAAATCATTAGGGAAGTGGTACTGAGCTATCTGGTGGAACTGCAGGCTGATAGGTCTCTGAGTGCAGATGGACTTCATCCTAGGATCTTAAAAGAGGTGGCTAATGAGGTAGTAGATGCATTGGTGTTAATTTTCCAAAATTCCCTAGATTTTGGAAAAGTGCCATCAGACTGGAAAGTAACAAATATAATCGCTCTCGTCAAGAATGGAGGGATGCAGAAAATAGGAAACTATAGGCCAATTAGACTGATGACTGTTTTGGGGAAGGTGTTAGAATTCATCATTAAAGAGGTTATAGCTTGGCACTTAAATAAACTGAAGGTAATCAGCATGGTCTTGTTAAAGGGAAATCATGTTTAACTAATTTATTAGAGTTCTTTGAAGAAGTAACATGCATTGTGGTTAAAGGGGAGACTGTATATGTACAGTACTTGGATTTCCAGAAGGCATTTTAAGGTGCCGCATCAAAGGTTACTGCAGAAAATAAAAGTCCATGGTATATGGCTAACATTTCAGCTTGTATACAAGATTGACTGGCTGACAGAAAACAGAAAATGCATAAATGGGTCTTTGTCTGATTGGCAGGACGTGACGAGGGGGTCCTGCAGGTGTCTGTTTTGAGGTCTCAACATTTTACAATCTACATCAATGACTTAGATGAGGAGAACGAAGGTTTGGTAGCTAAATTTGTAGCTGACACAAAAATAGGTAGGAAAGTATGTGGTGAGGCAGACATGAACACTTTGGAGACAGGTATAAACAGGTAGAGTGAGTGAGCAAAATGTGGCAAATGGGGCATAATGTGGGAAATTAAGAAATTGTTCACTTTGGCAGGAAAAATAAAACCAGAGTATTATTTAAATGGAGAATGACTGCAGAATTCTGAGGTGCAGAGGGATCTAGGTATTCGAGTACATGAATCACAAAATGTTTACGTGCAGGTAGCAGGCAATCAAGAAAGCTAATGGAATGCTATACTTTATTACGAGAGGGACTGAACATAAAAGTAATGATGTCATGCTTCAGTTATACGTGGCATTGGGGACACCATATCTCAAAAACTATGCAATTTTGGTCTCCTCATTTAGTGAAGGATGTAAATCCATTGGAGGCAGTTCAGAGGAGGTTTACTAGATTGATATCTGGAATAAGCAGGCTATTGTAAGGAAAGATTGGACAAGCTGGGCCTGTTTCCACTGGAGTTTTGAAGAGTGTGGGATGACTTCATTGAAATATATAAGATTTCAAATGGTCTTGACAAGGTGGATGTCAGAACTAGGTAGCACTGTTTTAAAATTAGGAAGTTGCCCTTATAGAATAGAGATTAGGAGAAATTTCTTCTCTTGGAAAGTTATGTGACTTTGGAATTCTCTGCCACTGAAGGCATGGTGGCACCGTGGTTAGCACTACTGCCTCACAGCAGGATTCCTGCCTTGGGTGACAGTCTGTGTGCAGTTTGCACATTCTACCTGCATCTGCGTGGGTTTCTTCCAGGTACTCTGGTTTTCTCCCACAGTCCAAAGATGTGCCAGTTAGGTGGATTGGCCATGCTAAATTGTCCCTTATTGTCTCAAGGTGTGTAGGTTAGATGGATTAGCCATGCTAAATGTGTGGGATTACAGGGATAGAGCAGGGGAGAGGGCCTGGATAAACCATATATTTGTCTGATATATCCTGTTATTTCTACTCTGACTAGCACGTGGCAATGGTAGTAATCGTAAGATCACTATCTTTAAGGTCCTACTTTTTAACTTACTTTCTCACTCCCTATATTCGGCTTTTAGGACCTCATCCCTTTTTTCACCCTTGTCATTGGTACTGATATTTCCAGAGATCTCACTGTGCTTGCTGCTATCCCTCTTTGCATCAGCTCTTGACCATCGAGACTGTGTAACTACATGTTTTAAACCCAAAAACAGACACCTGCAGGACCCCCTCGTCACATCCTGCCAATCAGACAAAGACCCATTTATGCATTTTCTGTTTTCTGTCAGCCAGTCAATCTTGTATTCATGCTGAAATGTTAGCCCTATACCCTACTAAAATAAAACCAGGGTATTATTTAAATGGAGAATGACTGCAGAATTCTGAGGTGCAGAGGGATCTAGGTATTCGAGTACATGAATCACAAAATGTTCACGTGCAGGTAGCAGGCAATCAAGACCACTGGCTGTTTAACCTCCTCCTGTCCTGCAGCTGCTCGGAGACATCCTTGACCCAAGTGCCAGTGAGGTAACAAACCATCCTGGAGTCTCTTTTGCAGCCACAGAAATGCCTATCTATTCCTTTCTAACTTCACACTTATCTACGTTATATTGCATCTGCCAGCTATATGCCCACTGACTGAACTTGTCCAATTCACCTCAAGGCCTCTTAACATCCTCCCCACCACTCATATTCCCACCAAGTTTCATATTGTCACCAAACATAGAAATATTACTTTCAGTTCCCTCATCCAAATCTTTGACGTATATTGTGAATAGCTGGGGCCCAAGCACTGATCCATGTGGGACCCCATTTGTCACAGCCTTCCACTCTGAAAAAGACCAATTTATTCTTATTCTGTTTCCTAACCAATTCTCAACCCATGCTAATATACTACCCCCAGCCCCATGCACTTCAATTATGCCAATTAATCTCTTATGCGGGGCTTTATCAAAAATCAAAAGCTTTCTGAAAATCCAAATACACCACATCCACATAACATACAGCGCAAGAACAGGCCCTTCAGCCCACCATGTTGTGCCGAACATGGCGCCAAATTAAACTAATTCCTTCTGCCTGCCCTTGGTTCATATCCCTCTATTCCTTGAATATTCATCTGCTTATCTAAAAGTCCCTTAAATGTCCCTATGATATCTGCCTCCACTACCACCCCTGGCAGCGTGTTCCAGGCACCTATCACTCTCTGTGTAAAAAACGTGCCCCTCACATCTCCTTTGAACTTTCCCCCTCTCACCTTAAGTGTTTGCCCCTTGGTATTAGATGTTTCAAATTTAGTTCATTCTTATTTATTCTATTAGTTATGTCCTCAAAAACTCTAGTAAGTTTGTCAAACATGATTTCCCTTTCAGAAATACATGTTGACTTTGTCTAATTCTGGCATTAATACCTAAGTATTGGCGGCATGGTGGCACAGTGCTGAGCATTGCTGCCTCACAGCACCGGGTACCCGGGTTCGATTCCTGGCTTGGGTTGCTGTCTGTGCAGAGTCTGCATGTTTTCCCTGAATCTGCATGGTTTCGTCCAGGTGCTCCAATTTCCTCCCACAAGTCCAAAAAGACATGCTGGTTAGGTGCATTGGCCATGCTAAATTCTCTCTCAGTCTAAAAGAACAGGCGCCAGAGTGTGGCAACTAGAAGATTTTCACAGTAACTTCATTGCAGTGCTAATGTAAGCCTACTTGTGACACCAATAAATAAACTTTAAAACAGAGGAAAATAATCGTTCTTGCATACAGATGCCATTGGAAAGATAGAACAGGAGGTAAGACAGGAGGGGAGCTGCGTTTTTGATTGGAGAAAACATCACGGCAGTACTGAGAGAGGAATTTATATGGGTAGTACTCAGAAATAAGAAGGGTGAAATCACTTTGATAGGATTGTAATATAGACCCCCAAATAGTCGGTGGGAAATTGAGGAGCAAATATGTAAGGAGATTAGCCAGTGTTGTTCCTTTATTTAAGAAGGGTAGCAAGAATAATTACAGGCCGGTGAGCCTGACGTCAGTGGTAGGGAAATTATTGGAGAGTATTCTTCGAGACAGGATTTACTCCCTCTTGGAAATAACTGGACGTATTAGCGAGAGGCAACATGGTTTTGTGAAGGGGAGGTCATGCCTCACTAATTTGATTGAGTTTTTCGAGGAAGTGCAGTGGATGTTGTCTACATGGACTTCAGTAAGGCCTTTGACAAGGTCCCTTATGGCAGACTGGTGCAGAAGCTAAAGTCGCTTGGGATCAGAGGTGAGCTGGCAAGGTGGATACAAAACTGGCTCGGTCAAAGAAGACAGAGGGTAGCAGTGGAAGGGTGTGTTTCTGAATGGAGGGCTGTGACAAGTTGCGTTCCTCAGGGATCAGTGCTGGGACCTTTGCTGTTTGTAATATATATAAGTGATTTGGAGGAAAATGTAACTGGTGTGATTAGTAAGTTTGCAAATGACACAAAGGTTGATGGATTTGTGGATAGTGATGAGGACCATCAGAGGATACAGCAGGATATAGATCGGTTGGAGACTTGGGCGGAGAGATGACAGATGGAGTTTTATCCGGACAAATGTGAGGTAATGCATTTTGGAAGGTCTAATACAATAGGAAATATGCAGTAAATGGCAGAACCCTTAACAGTATTGATAGGCAAAGGGATCTGGGTGTACAGGTACACAGGTCACTGAAAATGGCAACACATGTGCAGAAGGTACTCACGAAGGCATACGGCATGCTTGCCTTCATTGGCCAGGGCATTGAGTTTAAAAGTTGGCAAGTCATGTTGCAACTTTATAGAACATTAGTTAGGCCGCACTTGGAAGAGAGTGTTCAATTCTGGTCGCCACACTACCAGAAGGATGTGGAGGCTTTGGAGAGGGTACAGAAAAGATTTACCAGGATGTTGCCTGGTATGGAGGGCATTATCTATGAGGAGAGGTTGGAGAAACTTGGTTTGTTCTCACTGGAATGACGGAGGTTGAGGGGGCGACCTGATAAAAGTCCATAAGATTATGAGGGGCATGAACAGAGTGGATAGTCAGAAGCTTTTTCCCAGGGTGGAAAAGTCAATTACTCGGGGGCACAGGGTTAAGGTGCGAGGGGCAAGGTTTAAAGGAGATGTACGAGGCAGGATGTTTACGCAGAGGAAGTCACTGCCGGGGGAGGTAGTGGAAGCAGATACGATAGTGACTTTTAAGGGGCATCTTGACAAATCCATGAATAGGATGGGAATAGAGGGATATGGTCCCCGGAAGGGTAGGAGGTTTTAGTTCAGTCGGGCAGCATGGTCGGTGCAGGCTTGGAGGGCCAAAGCGCCTTTTCCTGCGCTGTAATTTTCTTTGTTCTTTGTTTTTATTACAGATAGCTCCAAGAAAAATAGGGGTGGTAATAGTAGGGGATTTTAACTTTCCCAACATTAGTATTAGAGGTTTGGATGGAGAGAAATTTGTTGAGTGTATTCAGGAGGAATTTCTCATTCATATTTGGATGGCCTGACTAGAGAGAGGGCAAAACATGACCTCCTCTTGGGAACTAAGGAAGGGCAGGTGACAGAAGTGTTGGTGGGGGATCACTGTGGAACCATTAGTTTTAAGATAGCTGTGGAGTATGATAGGACTGGCCCAAAAGTTAAAATTCTAAATTGGGGCAAGGCCAATTTTGATGGTATTAGACAGGAACTTTCAAAAGTTGATTGGGGGAGTCTTTGGCAGGCAAACAGATGTCTGGTAAGTGGGAAGCTTTCAAAAGTGTGTTAACCAGGGTTCAGGGTAAGCACATTCCTTTTAGAATGAAGGGCAAGGCTGGTAGAAGTAGGGAGCCCGGGGATGACTTGGGACATTGAGGCCCTGGTCAAAAAGAAGAAGGAGGCAAATGAAATGCATAGGCAGCTGGGATCAAATGGATTCCTTGAAGAATAGAGAGGGTGTAGGAGTAGAGTTAAGAGAGAAATCAGGAGGGCACAAAAGGGGACACGAGACTGCTTTGACAGGTAAGGCAAAGGAGAATCCAAGGAGCTTCTACAAATACATAAAGGGCAAAAGAGTAACTAGGGAGAGAGTAGGGCCTCTTAAGAATTAACAACATCATCTATGTGCGGATCCACAAGAGATGGGTGAGATCCTAAATGAATATTCCTCATTGCTATTTACTATTGAGAAAGGCATGGATGTTAGGGAACTCCGGGAAATAAATAGTGATGTCTTCAGGAGTGTACATATTACAGAGAAGGATGTGCTAGAAGTCTTAAAGCGCATCAAGGCAGATAAATCCCTGGGACCTGATGAAGTATATCCCAGGACATTGTGGGAGGCTAGGGAGGAAATTGTGGGTCCCCTAGCAGAGATATTTGAATCATCGACAGCCACAGGTGAGGTGCCTCAAGATTGGAGGGTGGCAAATATTGTGCCTTTGTTTAAGAAGGGCTGTAGGGAAAAGACTGGGAACTGTAGGCCGGTGAACCTAACATCTGTAGTGAGTAAGTTGTTAGAAGAGAGACAGGATCTACAGGCATTTAGAAAGGCAAGGACTGATTAAGGACAGTCAGCATGGCTTTGTGGGTGGAAAATCATGTCTCACAAATTTGATTGAGTTTTTTGAAGGGGTAACCAAGAAGGTAGATGAGGGCAGTGCAGTTGATGTTGTCTCCATGGACTTTAGCAAGGCCTTTGACAAGGTACCGCATGGTGGGTTGTTGCATAAGGTTAAATCTCATGGGATCCAGGGTGGAGTAGCCAATTGGATACAAAATTGGCTTGATGACAGAAGACAGAGGGTGGTTGTAGAGGGTTGCTTTTCAAACTGGAGGCCTGTGACCCCCGGTGTGCCTCAGGGATCAGTGCTGGGTCCACTGTTAATGGTCATTTATATTAATGATTTGGATGAGAATTTAGTAGGCATGGTGAGTAAGTTTGCAGATGACACCAAGGTTGGTGGCATAGTGGACAGTGAAGTAAGTTATCTCGGATTGCAATGGGATCTTGATCAATTGGGCCAGTGGGCTGATGAATGGCAGATGGAGTTTAATTTAGATAAATGCGAGGTGATGCATTTTGGTAGATTGAAGCAGGGCAGGACTTACTCAGTTAAAGGCAGGGCATTGGGGAGAGCTTTAGAACAAAGAGATCTAGGGGTACAGGTTCATAGCTCCTTGAAAATGGAGTCACAGGTGGACAGAGTGGTGAAGAAGGCATTTAGCATGCTTGGTTTCATTGGTCAGGAGTTGAAGCTGTACAGGTTGTGTGTATATATAAATTGTAAGGCCACACTTGGAATACTGTGTACAATTCTGGTCACCCATATTATAGAAAGGATATTATTAAACTAGACAGAGTGCAGAGAAGATTTACTAGGATGCTACCGGGATTTGAACATTTGAGTTATAAGGAGAGGCTGGATAGACTGGGACCTTTTTCCCTGGAGTGTAGGAGGCATAGGGGTGATCTTCTAGAGGTCTATAAAATAATGAGGGGCATAGATCAGCTAGATAGTCAACATCTTTTCCCAAGGGTAGGGGAATCTAAAACTAGAGGGCATAGGTCTAAAGTGAGAGGGGAGAGATATAAAAGGGTTCAGAGGGGCAATTTTTGCACAGAGGGTGGTGAGTGTCTGGAACAAGCTGCCAGAGGTAGTAGTAGAGGCGGGTACATTTTGTCTTTTAAAAAGCATTTAGACAGTTACATGGGTAATATAGGTGTCGAGATATATGGGCCAAATGCGGGCAATTGGGACTAGCTTAGTGGTTTAAAAAAATGGCAGCATGGATTCCATGCTGTAAACCTGTATGACTCTACACAGGGAGAGAATCAACCTCATTATAAACAAATTTCTCCTCACCTCAGTTCTAAAAACCTTACTCCTTATCCTCAAACTATGACCTCTAGTTCTGGACTCCCCCACCACTGGGAACATTCTTTCTGAATCAACCTTGTCTAACCCAGTTAGAATTTTATAAGTTTCTATAAGATCCCCTTTCACTCTTCTCAACTCCAGTGAGCATAATCCTAACCAACTTAGTCTCTCCTCATATGACACCTGCCAATCCCACGAATCAGCCTGGTAAACCTTTGCTGTACTCCCTCTATAGCAAGGACATCCTTCCTCAGATAAGGACACCAAAACTGCATACAATACTCCAGGTGTGGCCTCACCAACACCATATACAATTGCAGCAAAACATCTCTATTTCTATACTCCAATCCTCTTGCTATGAAGGCCAAACGTACCATTAGCCTTCTTTACTGCCTGCTGTACCTGTGCACTTACTTTCAGTGACTAATGCACAACATAAGAACATAAGAAATAGGAGCAGGAGTAGGCCATCTAGCCCCTCGAGCCTGCCCCGCCATTCAATAAGATCATGGCTGATCTGACGTGGATCAGTACCACTTACCCGCCTGATCCCCATAACCCTTAATTCCCTTACCGATCAGGAATCCATCCATCCGCGCTTTAAACATATTCAGCGAGGTAGCCTCCACCACCTCAGTGGGCAGAGAATTCCAGAGATTCACCACCCTCTGGGAGAAGAAGTTCCTCCTCAACTCTGTCTTAAACCGACCCCCCTTTATTTTGAGGCTGTGTCCTCTAGTTTTAACTTCCTTACTAAGTGGAAAGAATCTCTCCGCCTCCACCCTATCCAGCCCCCGCATTATCTTATAAGTCTCCATAAGATCCCCCCTCATCCTTCTAAACTCCAACGAGTACAAACCCAATCTCCTCAGCCTCTCCTCATAATCCAAACCCCTCATCTCCGGTATCAACCTGGTGAACCTTCTCTGCACTCCCTCCAATGCCAATATATCCTTCCTCATATAAGGGGACCAATACTGCACACAGTATTCCAGCTGCGGCCTCACCAATGCCCTGTACAGGTGCATCAAGACATCCCTGCTTTTATATTCTATCCCCCTCGCAATATAGGCCAACATCCCATTTGCCTTCTTGATCACCTGTTGTACCTGCAGACTGGGCTTTGCGTCTCATGCACAAGGACCCCCAGGTCCCTTTGCACGGTAGCATGTTTTCATTTGTTTCCATTGAGATAGTAATCCCATTTGTTATTATTTCCTCCAAAGTGTATAACCTCGCATTTATCAACGTAATACTCCATTTGCCATATCCTCGCCCACTCACTCAGCCTGTCCAAATCTCTCTGCAGATCTTCTCCGTCCTCCACACGATTCACTTTTCCACTTATCTTTGTGTCGTCTGCAAACTTCGTTACCCTACACTCCGTCCCCTCCTCCAGATCATCTATATAAATGGTAAATAGTTGCGGCCCGAGTACCGATCCCTGCGGCACGCCACTAGTTACCTTCCTCCAACCGGAAAAACACCCATTTATTCCGACTCTTTGCTTCCTGTCGGATAGCCAGTCCCCAATCCACTTTAACACACTACCCCCAACTCCGTGTGCCCTAATCTTCTTCAGCAGCCTTTTATGGGGCACCTTATCAAACGCCTTTTGGAAATCCAAAAACACCGCATCCACCGGTTCTCCTCCATCAACCGCCCTAGTCACATCTTCATAAAAATCCAACATGTTCGTCAAGCACGACTTTCCCCTCATGAATCCATGCTGTGTCTGATTGATCGAACCATTTCTATCCAGATGCCCTGCTATCTCCTCTTTAATAATGGATTCCAGCATTTTCCCTACTACAGAGGACTCCAAGGTCTCGCTGAGTTTGTACTTCTCTCAATTTACACCCAACTTACACTCATTCAAGTAATAATCTGTCTTCCTATTATTGCTACCAAAGTGGATAACCTGACATTTATCCACATTATACTATATCTGCCATGCACATGCCCACACACTCAGCCTGTCCAAATCATGCTGAAGCCTCTCTGTATCTTCCTCACAGCTCACCCTCCCACCCAACTTTGTATCATCTTCAAAATTGGAGATAATACATTTGGTTCCCTCTTCCAAATCATTAGTTTTAATTGTGAATAGTTGGGGTCCGAGCACAGATCCCTGTGGTACCCCACTAGTTCCTGCCTGCCAATCAGAAAAAGACCTATTTAATGCCAACTCTTTGCTTCTTATCTGCTAACCAACTTTCTATCCACCTCAAGACATTTCCTGCAATTCCATGCGCTTTAACTTTTCATAGTTGTCTGCTTTGTGAGACCTTGATGAAAGCTTTCTGAAAGTCTAAATAAACCACATACACTCGTTCTCCTCGGTCAACTCTACGTGTTACATCCTTGAAGTATTCCAATAGATTCATCAAGCATGATTTCCCTTTTGTAAATCCATGCTGACTTTGTCTGATTATACCACTGCCTTCCAAATGTTGAGTTATGAAATCCTTGATAATGGACTCTAGCAACTTCCCCAGTACTGACGTTAGGCTCACTGGTCTATAGTTCCCTGTTTTCCCGCTACCTCCCTTTTGGAATAGCGGGCTTACATTAGCTGCCCTCCAATCTGTAGGAACCAGTCCAGAGTCCAAAGATCAATCTTGATGTACAGAGGAAAACAATCAGACTCAATATGCACAGGGATAGAATCTGTCTCAATATATACATGATGTGGAGATGCCGGCGTTGGACTGCGGTAAAACTGGGGTGAGATCCACCCACCTGACGAAGGGACAGCCTGTTCCGAAAGCTAGTGGCTTTTGCTACCAAATAAACCTGTTGGACTTTAACCTGGTGTTGTTAGACTTCTTACTCAATATATACAGCCAGAGATCAGTCTTGATGCACACAGAGATAAAATCCGTCATGCAGTGATTGAGTCTCGATATACCAAATGAGTGAATCAATCTCACCATAAAGAAGAAAAGAATTAGTCTGTACACAGGGAGAAAGGCAGCCTTGACATACACAGAAATAAAATATGACACGATATACACAGGGAGAGAATCAGCCTCGATAGAAAAAGAGAATGAATCAGTCTCAACATACACAGGAAGAAAATGTGCATTAATATACATAGTGAATCAGCCTCAATATCCAGAGGGAGAGAATCAGGTTGAATATATCCACAGAGAGAATGAGTCTCAATGTATACAAGGACAGAATAAGTCACAATATAAACCAGGAGTGAATCAGATGATGCACACAGGAAAAGAATCAGACTTGATATACCGAGGAAGAAAATCAGCCTTGCTACGCACACAATATATACGGGGTGGAGGACAGGAGAATCAGCCTCAACAGGAAGAGGATCAACCTCAGTTTCCACAGGAGAAGATACAATCTCAATGTGCACAGCAATTGAATCACTCTCAGTATACACAGCCAGGGTTAAATCTTAATATACAGAGAGGTAAAATCCACCATCGTGTATACATGCAGTGAATGAGTCTCGAAATACACAGGGACAGAATGAGTCTCAATATACAAAGGAAACAAATCAATCTTGATGTTTAAAGGGAATGAATCAGTCTCCAGGTACACAGAGAGACAATCAGTCTCAATATACACAGGCAAAGAATCAGTCTCGATAGACACAAGGATTGAATCAATCTCATTATGCAGAAGAACAGAATCAACCTTGATAGAAGAGAATCATACTCCATATACGCAGGATGCAGATGAACCTCAATATACACAGGATCAGAATCAGTGTTGATATACACAGGGAGAGAAGCAGCTCAAATATACCCTTGGAAAGAATCATCCTTGATATCTGCAGGGAGTGAATAAGTCTCAATATACACAGGAAATGAATTAGTCTGGATATACACTGTAAGGGAATATGTATTGATATACATAGTGAGATCAGCCTTGAAAAATACAGCGAGTGAATCACACACAATATACACTGTAACTGAATCAATTTCAATATATACAGAAGAGAATTTGCATCAAGATACACAGTGAGGGAACCAGCCTTGATATACACACCGACTAAATCAGTCTTGCATACACTGGTCTAGAATCAGTGTCCAATATCCACAAATGTAGAACCTGTCTCAATAGACACAGCCAGATATCAGTCTTAATACACACAGAGTTAACAGGAGAGGATCAGCTTTGATATCTACAGGAAAATAACATGCAGGAATAAAGTCACAGGACCGCTAATTAATTTTAACAAGAAGAAAATAAAACATTCATTAAACATGAAAAAATAGATTATAATACAATACTCCTTTACTCTCCCCTTCACTTAACAAATATACACACACAGATTTTAAAATTAATACAGATAACAAAAGTACATCTGAAGCTTCAATAGTCTCACTGACACATAAAGCTCCTCTGAAGCATACAAGATGGCTGTAGTGCAATGTACACTGCTCTCTCAACCCCCAGATAATTGTCATATGAAAGTTTCCAGCTCCCTCCCAAAAACATGCTTTAAAATCTTATCTCATCGGAATGCTTTCACTTAGCAGTTCACATTCAGAAATTCAGCCCAGATTTTACAAATGACACTTTTGAACAAAGTTTCCACTCCTGTTTCACATTGAGTCCATTCCAGGATTTTATACCAACCCTTTTAGGATTTCTTTGTCTTGACTGACTTCCACTGTTACACAAATTCTGATCAAGAGCCAATACTTTCTTCCCAATTACTCTAAAATTTATTTTGCATACAGTAGTAAAACATGCCAAACTATAGGATTACTTTAGAAATCTTTCTCTAGCATTCTCACCAATTGATTCTTTTCAGCTGTGTCTCAGATGCCCATGAACAGTATCCTGTTCTATTTCCAGGTTTCCAGAACTAACTGTCCTGTAGTCTCTCGGGAGTTTGCTTTCATGCACATTATTCTATTGTATAGCGTTTACTCTAGCAAAGCTGATAAAAATGTTCCCTCTCTAGCTGCCTAAAAACACTGCTTTTAGCAGAGCTGTGGGAAATGTTCCCTCTCCAGCTGTCTATTTGCAACTATCCTAGCTTTCAGTTGGAAACTAAAGAACAAAGAAAAGCCATCCCTCTCTGGGAAGTGGGCCTCTAGTTGCTAAACAATGTCTGCAATAATTTTTACCTTTCATGCCACAGCACCCTAAACACAGTAGAATCCCAGTTTAAATTGAAACCAATCCTCATACATACAAACACCTTTGTCCAGCATGAATCTAACTTTAAATTTCTTCCAGGTACAGAAACGTTAAATTAGACTCATTAAAAACTATACCTTATTTCTAACATTTACCAATACAGATATAAATCCCTTAAAACTACCTTTGGTTTCCAAACAATACGCAGAGATTGAATCAGTCTTGATATACCTGGGGCTAAAATAGTCTCCTACGTCCACTGGGGTAGAATTTGTCTTAATATGCACAATAAACAATCAGTCTTGATGTGCACAGAATTAAAATACATGCCCCACATGAAATGAATGAGTCTCGATATACACATGGACACAATCAGTTTCGATGTACAAAGAAGTGAATCTGTCCCAATAAATGCAGGAAGAGAATCAACATTGATGTACACAGTGAGAGAATCAGCCTCAATATAAAGAGGCAAAGATCAGATTTGATATGCATAGAGATAAAATCTGTCAGTGTGTGCATAGCCAGTAATTCAGATTCAATATGCACATGGCCAGAAGTGCCTTGTTATACACAGGAAGAGAAAACTTGATATATACAAGGAAAGGAGCTGCCTCGATATACACAGGCAGAGAGAATCAGTCATGACATACACAGGTAGAGAGTCAGTCTCGATATACAGAGTCAGTTTCAATATACACAGTTAGTGAATTGGTCTTGATATATACAGGAAGAGAATCAGTCTTGATGTACACATCTCACATCAGTGGTGGGCAAATTGTTAGAATCAACCCTAAAGAAGATTATGTATATAAATGATATAAGTGATAATGTGGGGCAAATGATAAGCAAGTTTGCAGATGACACCAAGATTGGTAGAGTGGGTTAATAATGAAGATGGTTGTAGGTTACAGGAAGATATAGAATGGGTTGGTCAAAGAACAAAGAACAGTTCAGCACAGGAACAGGCCCTACGGCCCTCCAAGTCTGCGCTGATCATGATGTCTGCTTAAACTAAAACCGTATGCACTTACGGAGTCCGTATCCTTCCATTCCCATCCTATTCATGCATTCGTCTAGTTGCCCCTTAAATGCTGCTATCGTACCCGCTCCCACCCCGGGCAGCGCGTTCCAGACATTCACCACCCTCTGTGTAAAAAACTTGTCTCGCACATTTCCTCTAAACTTTTCCCCACGCACCTTAAACCTATGTCCCCTAGTACTTAACTTTTCTACCCTAGGAAAGAGCATCTTACTATCCACTCTGTCCATGTCATTCATAATCTTGTAGACCGCTATCAGGTCACCCCTCAACTTCTGTCGTTCCAGTGACAGCAAACCGAGTTTATCCAACCTCTCCTCATAGCTAATACCCTCCAGACCAGGCAACATCCTGGTAAACCTCTTCTGTACCCTCTCCAAAGCATCCACATCCTTCTGGTTGTGTGGCGACCAGGATTGTACACACTATTCTAAATGAGGCCGAACTAAGTTCTGTACAGCTGCAGCATGACCTGCCAATTTTTATATTCAGTGCCCCAACTGATTAAGACAAGCATGCCGTATGCTTTCTTGACCAGTCTATCCACCTGCGTTGCCACATTCAGTGATCAGTGGACATGTACGTCCAGATCTCTCTCTCTGTCAATACTCCTAAGGGTTCTGCCATTTGCTATATAATTCCTACATGCATTGGACCTTCCAAAATGCATTATCTCACACTTGTCCAGATTAAACTGCATTTGCCATTTCTCTGCCCAAGTCTCCAACCGGTCTGTATCTTGCTGTATTCTCTGACAATCCTCTTCACTATCCGCAACTTCACCAATTTTTGTGTCTTCTGCAAACTTACTAATCAGACCAGCTACATTTTCCTCCAAATCAGTTCTGTACAGCTGCAGCATGACCTGCCAATTTTTATACTCAATGCCCTGACCGATGAAGGCAAGTATGCCTTCTTGACCACCTTATCCCCTGCGTTGCCACTTTCAGTGATCGGTGGACATGTACGCCCAGGTGGGCAGAGCAGTGGCAGATGGTATTTAACCCTGGTAAGTGCAAGATGATGCACTTTTGAAGAAGAAACAAGACAAGGAAATGTTTAATGAAAGGCAGGACACTGGGAAGCTCAGAGGAACAGAGGGATCTTGGGGTAATTATTCACAGATTCCTGAAGTTGGCAGAGCCGATGAATAGAACAAAGAACAAAGAACAAAGAAAATTACAGCACAGGAACAGGCCCTTCGGCCCTCCAAGCCTGCACTGACCATGCTGCCTGACTTAACTAAAACCCCCTACGCTTCCAGGGACCATATCCCTCTATTCCCTTCTCATTCATGTACTTGTCAAGACGCCCCTTCCACTACCTCACCCAGAAAAGAGTTCCAGGCACCCAGCACTCTCTGTGTAAAAACTCTGCCTCGTGCATCTCTTTTAAAACTTGCCCCTCGCACCTTAAACCTATGCCCCTTAGTAATTGACTCTTCCACCCTGGGAAAAAGCTTCTGACTATCCACTCTACCTCTCATAATCTTGTAGACTTCTATCAGGTCTCCCCTCAACCTCTGTCACTCCAGTGAGAACAAACCAAGTTTCTCCAACCTCTCCTCATAGCTAATGCCCTCCATACCAGGCAACATCCTGGTAAATCTTTTCTGTACCCTCTCCAAAGCCTCCACATCCTTCTGGTAGTGTGGCGACCAGAATTGAATACTATATTCCAAGTGTGGCCTAACTAAGGTTCTATAAAGCTGCAACATGACTTGCCAATTTTTAAACTCAATACCCCGGCCGATGAAGGCAAGCATGCCGTATGCCTTCTTGACTACCTTCTCCACCTAATAGGATAGTCAAGAAGGCAAATGGGACACTTGCTTTTATCAGTCGTGGCATAGAGTGTAAGAGCAAGGAGGTAATGTTGAAGCTGTACAGAACGTTGGTTAGGCCACAGCTGGAGTAGTGTGCAGTTCTGTTCACCTCACTGTAGGAAGGATGTGGTTGCACTAGAGGGGGTACAGAGGAGGTTCACCAGGGTGTTGCCTGGGATGGAGCATTTGAGCTATAAGGAGAGACTAGATAGGCTTGGGTTGCTTTCTTCAACACTCTGATCAAGACCTTTGATCCGGAGCTTCAGAGCACCCTCCGTGCTCTCATCCCACGTACTCCCCGCGTTGGAGATCTCTACAGCCTCCCGAAGATGCACAAGGCAAACACAGCAGGCCGTCCCATCGTATCGGGCAATGGGACCCTGTGCGAGAACCTCTCCGGCTATGTCGAGGGCATCCTGAAACCCATTGTATAAAGAACCCCCAGCTTTTGTCACGACACTACGGACTTCCTACAGAAACTCAGCACACATGGAGCAGTTGAACCAGGAGCACTCCTCGTCACAATGGATGTCTCGGCACTCTACACCAGCATCCCCCACGATGATGGCATTGCTGCAACAGCCTCAGTACTCAATGCCGACAACTGCCAGTTTCCAGATGCAATTTTACAACTCATCCGCTTCATCCTGGACCACAATGTCTTCACCTTCAACAACCAGTTCTTCATCCAGACACACGGAACAGCCATGGGGACCAAATTCGCACCTCAATATGCCAACATCTTCATGCACAGGTTCGAACAAGACCTCTTCACCGCACAGGACCTTCAACCGATGCTATACACTAGATACATCGATGACATTTTCTTCCTTTGGATTCATGGTGAACAATCACTGAAACAACTATATGATGACATCAACAAGTTCCATCCCACCATCAGACTCACCATGGACTACTCTCCAGAATCGGTTGCATTCTTGGACACACGCATCTCCATTAAGGACGGTCACCTCAGCACCTCACTGTACCGCAAGCCCATGGATAACCTCACGATGCTCCACTTCTCCAGCTTCCACCCTAAACACGTTAAAGAAGCCATCCCCTTTGGACAAGCCCTCCATATACACGGGATCTGCTCGGATGAGGAGGATCGCAACAGACACCTCCAGATGCTGAAAGATGCCCTCATAAGAACAGGATATGGCGCTCGACTCATCGATCGACAGTTCCGACCCGCCACAACGAAAAACCGCACCGACCTCCTCAGAAGACAAACACGGGACACGGTGGACAGAGTACCCTTCGTCGTCCAGTACTTCCCTGGAGTGGAGAAGCTACGGCATCTCCTCCAGAGCCTTCAACATGTCATTGATGAAGACGAACATCTCGCCAAGGCCATCCCCACACCTCCACTTCTTGCCTTCAAACAACCGCACAACCTCAAACAGACCATTGTCCGCAGCAAACTACTCAGCCTTCAGGAGAACAGTGACCACGACATCACACAACCCTGCCACAGCAACCTCTGCAAGACGTGCCGGATCATCGACACGGATGCCACCATCTCACGTGAGAACACCATCTACCAGGTACACGATACATACTCTTGCAACTCGGCCAACGTTGTCTACCTGATACGCTGCAGGAAAGGATGTCCCGAGACATGGTACATTGGGGAGACCATGCAGACGCTACAACAACGGATGAATGAACATCGCTCGACAATCACCAGGCAAGACTATTCTCTTCTGGTGGGGGAGCACTTCAGCGGTCACGGGCATTCAGTCTCTGATCTTCGGGTAAGCATTCTCCAAGGCGGCCTTCACGACACAAGACAGCGCAGTCACTGAGCAGAAACTGATAGCCAAGTTCCGCACACATGAGGATGGCCTAAACGGGATTTTGGGTTCATGTCACACTATCAGTAACCCCCACAGCTTGCCTCCTGGACTTGCAGAATCTCACTGGCTGTCCTGTCTGGAGACAATATACATTTCTTTAACCTGTGCCTAATGCTCTCTCCACTCACATTGTCTCTATCTTGAAGACTTGATTAGCTGTAAAGATTCACATTCTAATCAGTATTCTGTAAATTGATTTTGTGTCTCTGTGCGTTGTTTGGGAGCAGATTTCCACTCTATCTGACGAAGGAGCGGGGCTCCGAAAGGTAATGGCATTTGCTACCAAATAAACCTGTTGGACTTTAACCTGGTGTTGTTAAAACTCTTACTTGCTTTCTTTAGAGAGAGAAGGCTGAGGGGAGATATGATTGAGGTGTATAAGATTATGAGGGTATGAGCAGTGAGTAGGGAGTAGCTGTTCCCTTTGGTTCAGGGGTCAATCACGAGGGCACATAGTTTTAGGGTAAGGGGCAGGAGACTCAGAGGGGATTTGAGTAAAAACGTCTTCACTCAGAGGGTGGTGGGAATCTGGAATGCACTGCCTGGGAAGGTAGTGGAGGCCAGAAACCTCACAACCTTTAAAAAATAGTTGGATGAGCACTTGAAATATCCAAATATCCAAGGAAATGGGACACGTGCTGGAAAATGGGATTAGGGCAACTTTAGTGGTAGTTATTGTCAGTGATGCCTCGATGGGCCAAAGGGCTTTTTTTGGACTGTACGACTCCATGACAAATCATGTAAATTGCCACTGAGAAATCATAGAATCCCTACAGTGCAGAAGAGGCCATTCGGCCCATCGGGTCTGCACCGACAACAATCCCATCCAGGCCCTATCCCTGTAATCCCACCTATTTACCCCACTAATACCTCTAACCTGTGCATCCCGGGACACTAAAGGACAATTTAGCATGGCCAATGCACCTAACCCGCACTGGAAACTGGAGCACCCGGAGGAAACCCACGCAGACACAGGGAGAACGTGCAAACTCCAGAATCAGAAATAGCCAGCACGGCTTTGTCCAAGGCAGATCATGCCTTACGAGCCTACTTGAATTTTTTGAAGATGTAACCAGACACATAGACGAGGGAAGAGCAGTAGATGTAGTTTATATGGACTTCAGCAAGGCATTTGATAAGGTGCCCCATGAAAGGCTCATTGAGAAAGTGAAGGGGCATGGGATAGAAGGGGACGTTGCTTTGTGGATTCAGAACTGGCTTGCCCACAGAAGGCAAAAAGTGGTTGTAGATGGGTCTTTTTCAGCATGGAGGTCGGTCACCAGTGGAGTGCCCCAGGGATCTGTTCTGGGACCCTTGCTCTTTGTGATTTTTATAAATGACCTGGATGAGGAAGTGGAAGGATGGGTTGGCAAGTTTGCTGATGACACAAAGGTTGGTGGGGTTGTGGATAGTGTAGAGGGATGTCAGCAGTTGCAACGAGACATAGGTAAGATGCAGGTCATTTTGGCAGGTCGAATAGGATGAAAGAATATAATATTAAGGGTAAGACGCTTGGCAGTGTGGAAGATCAGAAGGATCTTGGGGTCCAGGTTCATAGGATGCTCAAAGCAGTGTCGCAGGTGGAGGCTGTGGTTAAGAAGGCGTATGGAATACAGGCCTTCATCAATAGAAGAATTGAGTTTAGAAATCGGGAGACAATGCTGCAGCTGTATAGGACCCTGGTCAGACCCCACCTGGAGTACTGTGCCCAGTTCTGGTCGCCTCATTACAGAAAGTATGTGGAAGCCATAGAAAGGGTGCAGAGGAGATTTACACCTAAACTGGAGGGGCACCAATATCCTGGCAGGTAGATTTGCTGGAGTCACTCGGGAGGGTTTAAACTATTATGGCAGGGGGGTGGAAACCAGAGCAGTAGGTCAGCAGGAGAAATACCTGAGGGAGAGCTACAGACTAAGGCCAGTAACATTAAGAGGAAGAGCAGGCAGGGAGTAGTTGATGAACACAACAGGACTGATGGTCTGAAGTGCATTTCTTTCAACGCGAGGAACATAACAGGTAAGACAGATGAACTTCGAACTTGGATTAGTACTTGGAACCATGATGTTGTTGCTCTTACTTGGCAGCTAAACATTCCAGGATTTAGATGCTTCAGGCAGGATAGAGGAGGATATAAAAGGGGTGGGGGAGTTGCATTACTGGTTAGGGAGAATATCATAGCTGTGCTGAGGGAGGACACCTTGGAGGATTCAGGCAGCGAAGCAATATGGGTAGAGCTCAGGAATAGGAAGGGTGCAGTCATAATGTTGAGGGTTTAATTACAGGCCTCCCAACAGCCAGCGGTCGCTAGAGGAGCAGATATGCAGATAGATTTTGGAAAGATGCAAACACAACAGAGTTGTTGTGGTTGGTGATTTTAATTTTCCCTATGTTGACTGGGACTCACTGCTCGGGGCTTGGATGGGACAGAATTTGTAAGGAGCATCCAGGAGGATTTCTTGAAACATCATGTAAATAGCCCAACTCAGGAAAGTGCCATATTAGACCTTGGTATTGAGGAATGAGTCTGGCCAGGTGATCAAAGTTTCAGTAGGAGAGCATTTCGGGAAGAGTGATCATAATTCTGTAAGTTTTAAGGTGCTCGTGGATAAGGACAAGAGTGGTCCTCGGGCAAAGATGTTAAATTGGGGGCAGATTAACTACAACAACATTAGACAGGATCTGGAGAGTGTAGATTGGGGGAGGCTGTTTGAGGGTAAATCAACATCCGACATGTGGGAGTCTTTCAAATGTCAGTTGATTAGAATTCAGGACTGGCACCTGTGAGGATGAAGGATAAGTGTGGCAAGTATTGGGAACCCTGGATAATGAGGGATATTATGAGCCTTGTCAAAAAGCAAAAGGAAGCATTTGTAAGGTCTATATGGCTTAGGACAGATGAAGCCCTTGAAGAATATAAAGAAACTAGGAAGGAACTTAAGGAAGGAGTTAGGAGGGCTAAAAGGGGTAATGAAAAGTCCTTGGCAAACAGAATTAAGGAAAATCCTAAGGCATTTTATACATATGTAAAGAGCAAGGGGGTAGCCAGGGAAAGGGTTGGTCCACTCGAGGATAGTGGAGGGAATCTATGCTTGGAACCAGAGAAAATGGGTGAGATACTAAATGAATACTTTGCCTCAGTATTCACCAAAGAGAGGGACTTGATGGATCAGGAGCCTAGGGTAGGGTGTGTAGATATTCTAGGTCATGTCGATACCAAAAAGGGGGAGGTACTGGGCATCTTCAAAAGCATTAAAGTAAGTAAGTTCCCAGGGCTGATGGGATCTACCTGAGAATACCGAGGGAGGCAAGAGCGGAAATTGCTGGGGCCTTGACAGAAATCTTTGTATCCTCATTGGCTACTGGTGGAGTTCCAGAGCACTGGAGGATAGCCAATGTTGTTCCATTGTTTAAGGAGGGCAGCAGGGATAATCCAGGAAATTATAGGCCGGTGAGTCTTACATCAGTGGTAGGAAATTTATTGAAAAAGATTCTTAGGGACAGGATTTACTCAAATTTGGTAACAAATGGACTTATTAGTGATAAACAGCATGGTTTTGTGAAGGGGAGGTCGTGCCTCACTAACTTGATCGAGTTTTTCAAGGAAGTGACGAAGATGATAGATGAGGGAATGGCACTGGATGTTGTATACATGGACTTCAGTGAAGCCTTTGACAAGGCACCTCATGGTAGTTTGGTATGAAAGGTGAAGTCACACGGGATCAGAGGAGAGCTGGCAAGATGGATACAGAATTGGCTTGTACATAGAAGTCATACGACAACGGATGAATGAACACCGCTCAACAATCACCAGGCAAGACTGTTCTCTTCCTGTTGGGGAGCACTTCAGCGGTCACGGGCATTCAGCCTCTGATCTCCGGGTAAGCGTTCTCCAAGGCGGCCGTCACGACGCATGACAGTGCAGAGTCGCCGAGCAGAGACTGACAGTCAGGTTCCGCACACATGAGGACGGCCTCAACCGGGATATTGGGTTCATGTCACACTATCTGTAACCCCCACAACCTGCCTGGATGTGCAAAATCTCACTAGCTGTCCTGTCTGGAGACAGTACACATCTCTTTAACCTGTGCTTAATGCTCCCTCCACTCACATTGTCTGTACCTTTAAGACTTGATTAGCTGTAAAGACTCACATTCCAATCATTATTCATGTAAATTGAGTTTGTGTCTTTGTGCCCTGTTTGTGATCAGAACTTACACCCACCTGACGAAGGGACAGCCTGTTCCGAAAGCTAGTGGCGTTTGCTACCAAATAAACCTGTTGGACTTTAACCTGGTGTTGTTAGACTCCTTACTTGGCCATAGAAGACAGAGGATAGCTGTAGAGGGGAAGGCTGTGACTAACGGTGTTCATGATGTGGAGATGCCGGCGTTGGACTGGGGTAAACACAGTAAGAAGTCTAACAAAACCAGGTTAAAGTCCAACAGGTTTATGCTACCAAATAAACCTGTTGGATTTTAACCTGGTGTTGTGAGAAATCTTACTAGCGGTGTTCCACAAGGATCAGTTCTGGGTTCTTTGTTGTTCGTAGTATATATAAATGATTTGGAGGAAAATGTAGCTGGTCTGATTAGTAAGTTTGCAGGAGACACAAAAATTGGTGGAGTTGTGGATAGTGAAGAGGATTGTCAGAGAATACAGCAAGATATAGACCAGTTAGAGGCTTGGGCAGAGAAATGGCAAATGCAGTTTAATCTGGACAAGTGTGAGATAATGCATTTTGGAAGATCCAATGCCTGTAGGAAATATACAGTAAATGGTAGAACCCTTAGGAGTATTGACAGGCAGAGAGATCTGGGTGTATATGTCTACTGATCACTGAAAGTGGCAATGCAGGTGGATAAGGTAGTCAAGAAAGTATATGACATGCTTGTCTTCATCAGTTGGGGCATTGAGTATAAAAATTGGCAGGTCATGCTGCAGCTGTACAGAACCTTAGTTAGGCTTCATTTAGAATAGTGTGTACAATCCTGGTCACCACACTACCAGAAGGATGTGGAGGCTTTGGAGAGGATGCAGGAGAGGTTTACCAGGATGTTGTCTGGTCTGGAGTGTATTAGCTATGAGGAGAGGTTGGATAAACTCGATTTGTTCTCACTGGAACGATGGAGGTTGAGGCGTGACCTGATAGAGGTTTACATGATTATGAGTGGCACGGAAAGATTGGATAGTCAGGTGCTCTTTCCTAGGGTAGAAAAGTCAAGTACTAGGGGACATAGGTTTAAGGTGCGTGGGGAAATGTTTAGAGAAGATGCACGAGGCAAGTTTTTTACACAGAGGGTGGTGAATGTCTGGAACGCGCTGCCCGGGGAGGTGGTGGGAGCAGGTAAGATAGCGGCATTTAAGGGGCAACGAGACGAATACATGAATAGGATGGGATTGGAAGGATACGGACTCCGTAAGTGCATACAGTTTTAGTTTAGGCAGGCATCATGATCGGTACAGGCCTGGAGGGCCGAAGGGCCTGTTCCTGTGCTGTACTTTTCTTTGTTCTTTGTACAGACTACAAAAGTAGGATCTAATGATCAAACTGTGTAAGACACTGGTGAGGCCACAACTCTAGTATTGTGTGCAGTTCTGATCACCACATTACAGGAAAGGCGTAATTGCTCTGGAGGGAGTGCAGAGATTTACTACTGTTAGGGTGAAATCGAAGTGATGGACATAAAATGGTTACCTGGCACACAAAATGGACTCTGGAAAGGGACATTAAGAGGCACTGACTTTGGGCACAGACATTTACACAAAGAGTTAAAACCTGTCGTGTTTAAATCGCTGCAGGAAACTGGTCAGACCTTGAGGCACCTTAAAACTTGAGATAAGAGCAGACCCAGAACAATGAGTTTGATAACGAGATCAGCCACTGATGGGGACATAAATGCATAAATGTATCTACTCTATGTACAATGATGTGTTAATTGTCGATGTCCGCACCTGTCTGCGTATAACGATGTGTTAACTGTCGATGTCCGTACCTGTCGACTCAACTTGTAACGATGTGCTAACGGCTAATGTCCGTACTGTCTATTGTCTAAAAAGTATAAAAGATGTTCAACTACCATTGTGTAGTTCAGAAGGTGGCTGCCAGTACTGCGGAGTGCCAGCGCTTCTCTCAAAGCTTTGTCCGAATAAAACTGTTTGTTGAACCTCCAAGTCTGACTCCGAAGTGGTGAATTTCCCACAACAAATTGGCGTAGTTGGGCAGGATCTCACTACTGGTGGTAAGTTCGATTGATTGGCCATGATTGACAAACCGGGGTAGAGATCATTGAATCTGTGGGAGTCAGACGGGGTCAACAATACAGTTTAAAAGGGGTTAAAAATTAAGGGGAATTTATGGTATAGAGATAAGTACTGATTGTTGATGGTATAGTGATAAGTATCGATTGACTGTTACTTGTGCTGACCGACTAGAGGACAAGGAAGTGCCTGTCTCAAACACGCAGCCTTTTTTCCGGTTGTGAAGAGGGGAAATCCCCCACGTGAAGGTCAGGACCCTGAAGTGGGCGTAGAGGCACCAAGGGCACTTAGGATTGTGAAGCACAAGTGGCAGAGGTCGGTTAACATCAAACTCTGTAGTGGCGAACAAACGCAGAGTTTGCCACCTGATTGCAGGAAAGTTTGTAGAGTTGGGAACTGGACTGTTAATGTTGTAAAGCAGTGCGGGAAAGGAGCTGATCAACTCTGACCTAGAGCCGGACTCCAGTGGAGAAACACATTGCCGAGGCGGTAATAGTGGAAGCCGTGAGTATAAATAGAAACCGTGAAACGGTAGAGAAACACGGTGCTAGGGTAGTAATAGTGGCCGTGGGTAGTGAAGTCCCTATGGTCGAGAAACACATTGCTAGGAAGTAATCGTGGCCGTATAGTGCATAAAACACGTTGCCAAGGAGGCAATCGTGACCGGGGGTAGTGAAGTCTGCGAGATGGCAGATAAAGAAGTTAAGAGGGGATCTGCAGATTCTCTCATTGAAGTGTACATGACAGACAGGCAAGCGCTAATAAAGAGAATGCAAAGGGATGGCTGGGATACTTCTCAGACCTTAGAACAGCAGAGAAAGTGGATAGATGGGGAAAAGAGAAACAAGACAAAGAAGGCAGGGGTATTATTAGTACATCAATTAACGGGACTAATTGAACAAGTAGTCGCTTCCACCAAAAAGTGGAGTGAAGATAAAGAGAAGATTAGAGAGTTAGAATCCAGAGTAAGGGAACTGGAGAAACGAAACCGAGTGTTAGAGGAGAATCAATGGGGAGGGGAAACTGTTCCTCTACCCCCTTATGAGTCCACACAACAGGGACCAACCGCTCCTCCAGAGGAGTGGGAAGCGCTAGAACACAACTTAGCACCAGTAACCTGAGGGGGAACAGATGCGCAGCCAACAGCAAATTATAAACCATTCACCCCAGGTGAAAGACAGCAGATAATGGCTTCCCTGGGTAAACTACAACCTAGAAGCGTGAACACTAAGTTCTGGGAAGAATTAGATACAGTTTGGGTAGGACACCAACTACACCTGAGAGACATCCACCAACTGGTCAGGGCAGCATGTCCAGTGGATAAGTGGAGACAGGTAGCAGGTGGACCTGCCACTCCTCCAGCACAGGATTATAGTGGGCGACGGTGGACCATGTAGTCGCCCTAATAGCAGAAATAGATGCCCAACAGGCACCCTTCACCCAGTTTAAGACAGAAATTCAGAGAGTTTTAGGAAATGCTCCTACTAACTGGAGCAGAATTACCACAACCAAGCAGCTAAAGGGGGAAGGAGCTTCTGAGTACGGGGAACGGTTATTCCAAGTATACCAGGAATGCTCAGGGCAAGGAAACCCAGGCCGTGGGGATCGAGCCTTCATCCAGGGTTTCAAGGATTGACTCTCTAGTGCTCACCAAACCATCCTAAAAATGGGAGTGATTATGTCCCAGGATTATGATGAACTAGTGGAATGGGCGAGTGGCGCACTGGGAGGCGGAGAGGAGAAATCCCAGACAAGAGTAAGGCTAGAAAGAGTAGCCGCTTACAGTAACGGGAACGGAACTAAGTCCAAACTGACTTGTCACAATTGTGGCCGACAAGGGCACTTTGCGAGGGATTGCGGGGTCCCAAGGAAAGGAAACAAATTTGGAAGCAGTGGGAAACATTATAGTCACTGTAATAAAAAAGGACACATAGAAGCAGTGTGTTGGGACAAACATGAGAGGCCTCCAACCCGATCCATGACCACAGCAGAATTGGAGGAACCAAGGAACCTCCGAGGTCAGCAAGATTGACAGTCTGCAGCCCCCATTCATAAGGGTAAGAAGGAGGGAAGGATTTATGTGTCTGCACTAGTAGGGGGCAGGCAATGTGAGATGCTGGTGGACACAGGAGCATCCATATCTGTCACCGATCTACCCTTATCCACTACAAGTAGGATGATTTACTTAACAGGGATAAGAGGGAACAAAACATCCGACTACCTGAGCGAGACCACATTAGTAGAAATAAATAATTTGTATATACCGATGTGGTTCTATGTGTGTAAAAATAACGAGGGTACAATAATGGGAAATGATTTAATGAAAGAATATGAGATTCTGATAGACTGTGGAAAGGGAGAATTAATCTGGCCAAGACAGGACGGTCGGAAAACTAGAATAGGGAAACTCACAAATCAACTCGAAACTATTAAGGTAGCCACAGTCACCACCAGAAATTGGGAATTAGAGACAGGAGGGTTCAGGGCCATCTGTGCCTCCGTCCCCGGAGTATGGGCTAAAACAAAATTAGATACCGTCTTAACTAAAACGGACCCAATAAAGGTACCTGGACCAGAGCATAAGCCCCACTGACAATACCCAATAAAACCAGAAGCAGAGGCAGCTGTAGTGGAGATAATTAAAGAGTTAGTGGAAAGAGGAATTCTGAGGGAAACCATGAGCACCACCAACTCCCCAACCTGGCCGGTGAGCAAACCTGACGGAAGCTATAGGCTCACAATAGATTACACCGGACTCAATAAAGTCACGTCCAAGTTGCACCCCATTGTAGCAAGCCCCTCGACAATCCTGAATGGACTGTCACTGGAGTATAAAATATTTACGGTATTGGATATAGCCAATGGATTCTGGTCCCTACCCTTGGATCCCGAATCCCAAGACAAATTCGCCTTTACAGTTGGAGACAAACAGTACACTTGGACTCGCCTACCGCAGGGATTCCACAATAGCCCCGCTATCTTCCATTGAGTAATGAGTGACATCCTGATCAGGGTAGAACTACCAGAGGGTAGCACGACCCTACAATATGGAGATGATATCTTAATAGCTTCAGAATCCAAGTCAGAACATCAGGAAGCACTATATCTAATATCTAGTATTAAACGAACTAAAAACCACAGGGTAAAGGTGAGCCCCAAAAAGGCACAAATCGGGAAAACACAAGTCCTGTACCTAGGACACCTAATATCCCAAAGGCTTACAGAAATGCCAATGGACCGAAAGAAGGTACAACAAATGCCGCGGCCCGTCACCGTAAGAGGAGTCAGGAAGGTGCTGGGACTGTTTAACTATCGCCAAAGGTTTATCCCAGGATTCGCAAAATTGGCAGAACCCATACAAAGAATAGTCAAAGGGGAAAAACCAGCTTTAAATCCCATAGAATGGGGACCCGAGCAGGAAAAGACTTACAACAAATTAAAAACAGAACTGATATCAGCCCCTGGACTAGGATTACCAGATTCCAATAAAGACTTCCATATCCATTGTAATAACGAAGGAGGGTTCTATTCTGCAGTGGTAACACAGGACCATGGCGACAAAAGGAGACCCATAGGTTACTATTCAACAGCAGAAGGGCTGGTAGTCATCAGACTGCCAAGGTGCATAACCGCCTTAGATTGCGTCGCCTGGGCCATAAAGGTTAGCGAGCCAATGATAATGACAGGGAATATAATCCTCCAAACCAAACACACTTTGGTGGAAATGCTGAACACGGGAAAGCTAAGGTTTGTCTCAAACATGAGAAGGGCTAAGGGCTAAATGGGAAGCTGTCCTCC
Organism: Mustelus asterias; assembly: GCF_964213995.1. Lineage (NCBI taxonomy): Eukaryota > Metazoa > Chordata > Chondrichthyes > Carcharhiniformes > Triakidae > Mustelus > Mustelus asterias. The sequence goes on along the minus strand of NC_135828.1, from coordinate 130,559 downwards.
TACCTCCAAGCAAATCAGTCATAATAATAAGGGACACAGGAAATAACCCAGCCAAAGGAATTTTAGACACAGGAGAGCTACACAATTGTGGGGACATAGATATGGGCGTAGAAGAAGGTAGGATAAAGGATGTACCTTTAACAAAAGCTGAGGAGACCCATTTTGCAGATGGTTCACACAAATATGTGGGAGGATCACCCCGGACAGGATGGGCAGTAGTAAATGACAAATTAGAAACAGTAAGGTCAGAAAGAATTGACGGAGGTCTATCCGCGCAAGTGGCAGAACTAGTGGGTAAACTGGGGTTGTTCTCCCTGGAAAGATGGAGAATGAGGGGAGATCTAATAGAGGTGTACAAGGTTATGAAGGGGATAGATAGGGGGAACGGTGGGAAGCTTTTTCCCAGATCAGAAGTGACGATCACGAGGGTTCACGGGCTCAAGGTGAGAGGGGCGAAGTATAACTCAGATATCAGAGGGGTGTTTTTTACACAGAGGGTGGTAGGGGCCTGGAATGCGCTGCCAAGTAGGGTGGTGGAGGCAGACACGCTGACATAGTTTAGGACTTACCTGGATAGTCACATGAGCAGCCTGGGAATGGAGGGATACAAACGATTGGTCTAGTTAGACCAAGGAGCGGCACAGGCTTGGAGGGCCGAAGGGCCTGTTTCCTGTGCTGTACTGTTCTTTGTTCTTTGTTCTAGTGGCACTCACACAGGCACTAGAGTTATCTGAAGGCAAGACGGTAAACATATATACAGATAGTCGGTACGTATTCGGGGTAATACACAACTATATGACAGCATGGCGTAGAAGGGGGTTCGTAACCACGGGAGGAACTCCTATTAAACACCAACAAAGAATCGAGGCATTACTAAAAGCTAGTGAGAAACCCCGAGAAACCACAGTAATAAAAATTAAAGCGCACCAGAAAGAACCAGGAAGAGATAATCCAGACTGGTTAAATTTCAAAGGGAACCAAGCCGCAGATAGAGCAGCACAATTAGCCTTAGAGCAGGAGGCAGTTGGCGAGCTGCCAATAGCAGCAACGGGACAGACAGGAGACGAAATAGATATTCGGGACTTACATGAGGATACCTCAAAAGAGGAAAAGGGGAAGTGGGAAGCACAGGGAGCGATCAAAGGGACTGATAACGTTTGGAGACGAGAAGATAAGGTAATGGGACCAGAGTGCATACAAAACACCCTCTTGGAACTGCACCATGGACTCTCACATGCGGGAAGAGAGGCCATGATAACTAGTATAGGAAAGGAATGGTGGTGGAAAGGAATGGGAAAGGACATAGCCCCGCATTGTCACCGATGCGTGAAGTGCGCGCAACACAACCCCGGTCGACCCATAAAAATTAAGATGGGACACCAGCCCCGACCAAAGGGACCCTGGGAACATCTGCAAATAGATTTCACAGGGCCACTACCACAGTCCCACGGCAAAACCTATTGTCTGGTTATTATAGACCAGTTCACCAGGTGGGTAGAAGCGTTCCCTACTACAAATTGTACTGCTACCACGGTGGCTAGGATATTAAGAACATAAGAACATAAGAAATAGGAGCGGGAGCAGGCCATCTAGCCTGCCAGGTGGTGGGATCAAACGGGGAGTCAAGTAAACCGAGCAATTGGCGGGATACACAAACCAATAATCAGGACACTAAATGCTACCGGGCTAAGAAGGGATTTATATTCCTCTTCAACGGCACCTACACGACAGCAACACCAACCCCCCCGATCCTTTTTGCAGTAGGAACAATAGGACCACTCACTGTTCCATGCCCTCAGAAGGGGCATATCCGGAGAAAGATAGTAACCGGGGCCATCAGCAAAGAATTCTGTGCTGATTGGGAAACCCCGGGCACAATGGGATCATCACTGGGGCAGCAGGAGTAATTACTGCAAAAAATAGGAATGATATTATCTGTGGACTAACAGTCCTGGGAAAGAGTACATCAAAAGCACTGGAGGCTGTCAACCAAGAAATGGCTGAATTGAGATTGTACGCACAGCAGACCCGATATGCAGTGGACTATCAGTTAGCCCAACAGAGGGGAGTATGTACAATCATAAGAGACAAGTGCATAACACATGTCACAGACGAATCCTATAACATCACCCAAGTCATTAATAACATAAGAGAACAGCTTGATAACGTCAGACAAGGACCCAAGAAAGGGAGTTGCTGACTGAAATGGCTAGTGGGGGGATCCTGGGGATCCTATTTAATCTCGCCAAGGCCATCCCCACAACCCCACTTCTTGCCTTCAAACAACCGCGCAACCTCAAACAGACCATTGGCCGCAGCAAACTACCCAGCCTTCAGGAGAACAGTGACCACGACACCAAACAACCCTGCCACAGCAACCTCTGCAAGACGTGCCGGATCATCGACACGGATGCCATCATCTCACGTGAGAACACCATCTAACAGGTACACGGTACATACTCTTGCAACTCGGCCAACGTTGTCTACCTGATACTCTACAGGAAAGGATGTCCCGAGGCATGGTACATTGGGGAAACCATGCAGACGCTACGACAACGGATGAATGAACACCGCTCGACAATCACCAGGCAAGACTGTTCTCTTCCTGTGGGGGAGCACTTCAGCAGTCACGGGCATTCAGCCTTGGATCTTCAGGTAAGCGTTCTCCAAGGCGGCCTTCACAACACATGACAGCGCAGAGTCGCTGGACAGAAACTGATAGCCAAGTTCCGCACACATGAGGACGGCCTAAACCGGGATGTTGGATTTATGTCACATTATCAGTTACCCCCACAGCTTGCCTCCTGGACTTGCGGGCTGTCCTGTCTGGAGACAATACACATCTCTTTAACCTGTGCTTAATGCTCCCTCCACCCACATTGTCTGTACCTTTAAGGTCTGGTTGGTTGTAGGGATTCGCATTCTAATCAGTATTCTGTAACTTGATTTTGTGTCTCTGTGCCCTGTTTGAGAGCAGATTTCCACTCCATCTGACGAAGGAGCAGCGCTCCGAAAGCTAATGGTATTTGCTACCAAATAAACCTGTTGGACTTTAACCTGGTGTTGGTAAAACTCTTACTGTGTTCACCCCAGTCTAACGCCGGCATCTCCGCATCGATCCTATTTAATGCATGAACTGATCATTCTCATTGCAATAGTAATTGTCTGTTGCCTAATTGTTGGGTGCCTTAGTGTCTGTTGCAAAGTAATGGTGACTCGAATTGTGCCAGGAGCCGGTGTAACCATCGAGGAAGAATACATGATGGGAACCCCCGAAGATCCCAAGAACTACAAAGAAGGAAAAGAGAAGATGGACATCTACCTGTGAAGATGCTGCTGTTGTTGGTCTGTGGATTATTAAATAATAATCCTGACCAAAAGGAGGAGTTGTTAGGGTGAAATCGAAGTGATGGACATAAAATGGTTACCTGGTACACAAAATGGACTCTGGAAAGGGACATTAAGAGGCACTGACTTTGGGCACAGACATTTACACAAAGAGTTAAAACCTGTCGCGTTTCAATCGCTGCAGGAAACTGGTCAGACCTTGAGGCACCTTAAAACTTGAGATAAGAGCAGACCCAGAACAATGAGTTTGATAACGAGATCAGCCACTGATGAGGACATAACTGCATAAATGTATCTACTCTATGTACAATGATGTGTTAATTGTTGATGTCCGTACCGGTCGACTCAACTTGTAACGATGTGCTGATGGCTAATGTCCGCACTGTCTATTGTCTAAAAAGTATAAAAGATGTTCAACTACCATTGTGTAGTTCAGAAGGTGGCTGCCAGTACTGCGGAGTGCCAGCGCTTCTCCCAAAGCTTTGTCCGAATAAAACTGTTTGTTGAACCTCCAAGTCTGACTCCGACGTGGTGAATTTCCCACAACACTACGTTGTTGCCAGGGCTGGAGAATTGTAGTTATGAGGAGAGATTGGGCTTGTTTTTCTTGAAACAGAGAAAGCTGAGGGGTGACATGACTGAGGTTTACAAAATTATAAGGAGTAGTGAGAGATTAGACAGGAGGAACCTGTTTCCCTTGGCAGAGATTTCAAAAACCAGGGGACATAGATTCAAGCTAAGCAAGAGAAGGATTAGAGTGGTCATGAGGTAAAACATTTTTATGCAGAGGGTGGTGGGTGTCTGGAATTCGCTGCCTGATTTGGTGCTGGAGGCAAAGACCCTAAACTCATATAAAAAGTACCTGGACCTGCACCTTAAGCGCTGTAAGCTGCAGGGCCAAGGGTAATGTGCAGGAAGGTGAGTTTAGACAGGGCACCTGGGTATCTTTGGGTCGGTAGGGCAAGATGAGCCAAATGGCCTCCTTCTACACTGTATCATTTCTGTGGTTCTACATTGTTAGAATTAGTCTCGAAATACACAAACATAATCAGCCTGCATATACACAGGGGGAGGATCAGCCTCGATATGTACAAGGAAAGAATCAACCTCAATCTCCACAGGGAAAATACACAGTCTTGATGTACACAGAAAAATAACCAACCTCAATATACATGGGAGAGGATCAGTCACGATATACATGAGGCTAGAATTGGTCTCCTATGTCGACAGGGATAGAACTTGTCTCAATATACACAGGTAGAGATCAGTCTTCACATACACAGAGATAAAATCATTCATAATGTGCATCAGCAGTGAACTATTCTCAAAGACAAAGGAAAATAATTAGTCTTGATATAAGTAGGAAGAGAATCCGCATTGAAATACACAGTGAGAGAATCAGCCTTGGCATACACAGGAAATAAATTTGTGTCAATATACACAGGAAAGGAATCAAACTTAAAGTAATTAAATTTAATTTGATATACACAGGGAGGGAATCAATCTTGATATACGCAGAGATAAAATCTGAACAATCAGTAAATCAGTCCGGATATGAAATTTGAGGGAATCAGTCGATATATGCAGGCAGGAACCAGTTTCAATACATTGTACAGAGATAAGATCTTTAGTATGTGCACTTCAAGTAAACCATCCTCAATGTACACCTCTTGGAATCAAAGCTCCACATATATAGGAAAATTTATGAGCATTTAGAGAGGTTTAGTATGCTCAAGAATACTCAGCATGGCTTTGTCAAAGGCAGATCGTGCCTTACGAGCCTGGTGGAGTTCTTCGAAAATGTGACTAAACACATTGACGAAGGGAAAGCGGTAGATGTGGTTTATATGGATTTTAGCAAGGCGTTCGATAAGGTCCCCCATGCAAGGCTTCTAGAAAAAGTAAGAGGGCATGGGATCCAAGGGGCTGCTGCCCGGTGGATCCAGAACTGGCTTGCCCAAAGGAGGTAGAGAGTGGGTATAGATGGGTCTTTTTCTAAATGGAGGTCGGTCACCAGTGGTGTGCCCCAGGATCTGTTCTGGGACCCTTGCTGTTTGTCATTTTCATAAATGACCTGGATGAGGAAGTGGAGGGATGGGTTGGTAGGTTTGCCGACGACACGAAGGTTGGTGGGGTTGTGGATAGTCTGGAGGGATGTCAGAAGTTACAGAGGGACATAGATAGGATGCAAGACTGGGCGGAGAAGTGGCAGATGGACTTCAACCCAGATAAATGCGTAGTGGTCCATTTTGGCAGGTCAAATGGGATGAAGGAGTACAATATAAAGGGAAAGACTCTTAGTACTGTAGAGGATCAGAAGGACCTTGGGGTCCGGGTCCATAGGATTCTAAAATCAGCCCCGTAGGTGGAGGAGGTGGTTAAGAAGGCGTATGGTGTGCTGGCCTTTATCAATCGAGGGATTGAGTTTAGGATCCGGGGATAATGATGCAGCTATATAAGACCCTCGTCAGACCCCACTTGGAGTACTGTGCTCAGTTCTGGTTGCCTCATTACAGGAAGGATGTGGAAAAGATTGAAAGGGTGCAGAGGAGATTTACAAGGATGTTGCCTGGATTGAGTGGCATGCCTTATGAGGATAGGCTGAGGGAGCTCGGTCTTTTCTCCTTGGAGAGGCGTAGGATGAGAGGAGACCTAATAGAGGTATATAAGATGTTGAGAGGCATAGATCAGATGGACTCTCAGAGGCTTTTTCCCAGGGTGGAAATGTCTGCTACGAGAGGACACAGGTTTAAGGTGCTGAGGGGTAGGTACAGGGGAAATGTTCGGGGGAAGTTTTTCACACAGAGGGTGGTGGGCGAGTGGAATCGGCTGCCGTCAGTGGTGGTGGAGGCAAACTCAATAGGATCTTTTAAGAGACTCATGGATGAGTATATGGGACTTAATAGGATGGAGGGTTATAGGTAGGCCTAGAAGGTAGGGATATGTTCGGCACAACTTGTGGGGCCGAAGGGCCTGTTTTGTGCTGTAGTTTTTCTGTGTTTCTATGTTTCTAAATCAATTTCCATATGCACAGTGAGAGAATCAGTCTTGATATACAGAGGAAGAGCTTCAGTCTTAATGTATACATTACCAAATGTGTCTTGATGTACACAGGGAGAAAAAAATACTCTATATTCACATGGAGAGTATTAACCGCGATATACACTGGTAGCAAAGCAGTCTCGATGCACACAATGAGATCATCAGTCTCTATATACAGAGGAAGAGATTCAGTTCTCGATGTACACATTTCTAGAAGCAGTCTTGATATACACAGGAAGAAAAAAAACTCCATTTACACATGGAGTAGATCAAGAACAAAAAACAAAGAAAATTACAGCACAGGAACAGGCCCTTTGGCCCTCCAAGCCCAACCATGCTGCCCGACTGAATAAAAACCCCCGACCCTTCCGGGAACTGTATCCCTCTGTTCCCATCCTATTCATATATTTGTCCAGATGCCTCTTAAAACTCACTGTCGTATCCACTTCCACTATCTCCCATGGCAGCGAGTTCCAGGCACCCACCACCCTCTGTGTAAAAAACTTGCCTCGTACATCTCCTTTAAACCTTGCCCCTCTCACCTGAAACCTGTGCCCCCTAGTAATTGACTCTTCCACCTTGGGAAAAAGCTTCTGACTATCCACTCTGTCCATGCCCCTCACAATCTTGTAGACTTCTATCAGGTCTCCCCCTCAACCTCCGTCGTTCCAGTGAGAACAAACCAAGTTTCTCCAACCTCTCCTCATAGCTAAATGCCCTCCATACCAGGCAACATCCTGGTAAATCTTTTCTGTACCCTCTCCAAAGCCTCCACATCCTTCTGGTAGTGTGGCGGCTAGAATTGAACACTATATTCCAAGTGCAGCCTAACTAAGGTTCTATAAAGCTGCAACATAACTTGCCAATTTTTAAACTCAATGCCCCGGCTGATGAAGGCAAGCATGCCGTATGCCTCCTTGACTACCTTCTCAACTTGCACTGCCACTTTCAGTGACCTGTGTACCTGTACACCCAGATCCCTCTGCCAATACTCTTAAGGGTTCTGCCATTTACTGTATATTTCCTATCTTTATCAGATCTTCCAAAATGCATCACCTCACATTATCTCAGTCTCAATATTTTCTTTTATTCATTCATGGGATGTGGACGTCTCCTGCTGGGCCAGCATTTGTTGCCCTTCCCTAACTGCCCTTGAACTGAGTGGCTCGCTCGGCCATTTCAGAGGACATTTTTAAAAGTCAACCACATTGCTGTGGATCTGGAGTTACATGTAGGAAGACCAGGTAAGGACGGCGGATTTCCATCCTTAAAGAGCATTAGTGAACCAGATGGGTTTTTATGACAATCAGCAATGGTTTCACGATCATCATCAGACTTTTAATTCCAAATTTTTATTGAATTCAAATTGCACCATCTGCCATGGGGGGATTTGAACTCAGGATCCCAGAGCATCATCCAGGGTCTCTAGATCACTAGTCCAGCGACAATACCATTACACCACGACCTCCCCTACACATGGAGTGAATCAGTCTGATATACACAGGCAGAAATCAATTATGAAACACAGATCATAAAAATCTTTCACGATGTACACAACCAGGAAATCAGATTCAATACGCACAAGAAGTGAATCAATGGCAATACACATAGGCAAATAATCTGTCTTGATATACACAGGAAGAGTAGCAGCCTCAATATACACAGGGAAAGCATCAGACTCAATATATTCAGGAACTGAATTATAAGCAATATAGGCACAGTAAGTAGTCTCACAACACCAGGTTAAAGTCCAACAGGTTTATTTGGTAGCACGAGCTTTTGGAGCGTTGCCCCTTCATCAGGGGAGTGAAGAGTTCGGTTCACAAACAGGACATGTATAGACACAAACATTCAAAGAACAAAGAGCAATACAGCACAGGAACAGGCCCTTCGGCCCTCCAAGCCCGTGCCGCTCCCTGGTCCAAACTAGACCATTCTTTTGTATCCCTCCATTCCCACTCCGTTCATATGGCTATCTAGATAAGTCTTAAACGTTCCCAATGTGTCCGCCTCCACCACCTTGCCTGGCAGGGCATTCCAAGCCCCCACCACCCTCTGTGTAAAATATGTCCTTCTGATATCTGTGTTAAACCTCCCCCCCTTCACATTGAACCTATGACCCCTCGTGAACGTCACCACTGACCTGGGGAAAAGATTCCCACCGTTCACCCTATCTATGCCTTTCATAATTTTATACACCTCTATTAAGTCTCCCCTCATCCTCCGTCTTTCCAGGGAGAACAACCCCAGTTTACCCAATCTCTCCTCATAACTAAGCCCCTCCATACCAGGCAACATCCTGGTAAACCTCCTCTGTACTCTCTCCAAAGCCTCCACGTCCTTCTGGTAGTGTGGCGACCAGAACTGGACGCAGTATTCCAAATGCAGCCGAACCAACGTTCTATACATCTGCAACATCAGACCCCAACTTTTATACTCTATGCCCCGTCCTATAAAGGCAAGCATGCCATATGCCTTCTTCACCACCTTCTCCACCTGTGACGTCACCTTCAAGGATCTGTGGACTTGCACACCGAGGTCCCTCTGCGTATCTACACCCATTATGGTTCTGCCATTTATCGTATAGCTCCTCCCTACATTATTTCTACCAAAATGCATCACTTCGCATTTATCAGGATTGAACTCCATCTGCCATTTCTTTGCCCAAATTTCCAGCCTATCTATATCCTTCTGTAACCTCTGACAATGCTCCTCACTATCTGCAAGTCCTGCCAATTTTGTGTCGTCCGCAAACTTGCTGATCACCCCAGTTACACCTTCTTCCAGATCGTTTATATAAATCACAAACAGCAGAGGTCCCAATACAGAACCCTGCGGAACACCACTAGTCACAGGCCTAGTCATTCAGCCTCTGATCTTCGGGTAAGCGTTTTCCAAGGCAGCCTTCACGACACACGACAACGCAGAATCGCTGAGCAGAAACAGATAGCCAAGTTCCGCACACATGAGGTCATCCTCAACCATTAAATCAGATGTGATAAGCAGATTGCTCAAATCAGTCTCAATATACACATTGCTAGAATCAACCTTGATATACACATTGCTCGAATCAGCCTACGCAGGAAGAAAATTAGTCTCCATATACACATGGATCTATGTCAATATACAATGGGAGAGGATCAGTCTTCATTTACACAGTAAGAAGTCTCACAACACCAGGTTAAAGTCCAGCAGGTTTATTTGGAATCATGAGCTTTCGGAGCGCTGCTCTTTCCTCAGTTGATCACCTCACTTGATGAAGGAGCAGCGCTGCGAAAGCTCGTGATTCCAAATAAACCTGGTGTTGTGAGACTTCTTCCTGTGCCCACCCCAGTCCAATGCTGGCAACTCCACATCTTGATCGAAACAAGCAGAAATTAGTCTTGACATACACAGGGATGAAGTCTGTCACAGTGTGTACATCCAATAGGGGATTCAGTCTTGTATAGAGCGAGAGACTGAGTCCTGATATATACAGGCAGAGAGATCAGTCATGACAGAAGGTAAAACCTGTCAGTATGTGTGCATCCAGTAAACCAGTCTCAACATAAACATTCATAGACAATTTTGACATACACAGGGAATGATTCAGTCTCAATATACACAGTAAGAGAATCAGCCTCGGTATACACAAGGCCAGAGGCAGCCTCGATATTTCAGGGAGAGGATCAGTCTATATAAACACTGAGGCATCAGTCTCGATCTACAAAGGCAGAGATCAGTCTTGACATACATAGAACCATAGAATCCTTGCACTGCTGAATGATGCCATGGTAGATTTTTGCATAAGGTTAAATCTCATGGAATCCAGGGTGAGGTAGCCAAATGGATACAAAATTGGCTAGATGACAAGACAGAGGGAGTCCTAGTCCAGGATTCTCTAAAGGTAAACTTGCAGGTTGAGTCCGTAATTAAGAAAGCAAATGTAATGTTGTCATTTATCTCAAGAGGCTTGGAATACAAAAGCAGGGATGTACTTCTGAGGCTTTATAAAGCACTGGTTAGGCCCCATTTGGAGTACTGTGAGCAATTTTGGGCCCCACACCTCAGAAAGGACATACTGGCACTGGAGCGGGTCCAGCGGAGATTCACACGGATGATCCCTGGAATGGTAGGCCTGACATACGATGAACGTCTGAGGATCGTGGGATTATATTCATTGGAGTTTAGGAGGTTGAGGGGAGATCTGATAGAAACTTACAAGATAATGAACGGCTTAGATAGGATGGACGTAGGGAAGTTGTTTCCATTAACAGGGGAGACTAGGACGCGGGGGCACAGCCTTAGAATAAAAGGGAGTCACTTTAGAACAGAGATGAGGAGAAATTTCTTCAGCCAGAGAGTGGTGGGTCTGTGGAATTCATTGCCACAGAGGGCTGTGGAGGCCGAGACGTTGAACGTCTTCAAGACAGAAATTGATAAATTCTTGATTTCTCGAGGAATTAAGGGCTATGGGGAGAGAGCGGGTAAATGGAGTTGAAATCAACCATGATTGAATGGTGGAGTGGACTCGATGGGCCGAATGGCCTTACTTCCGCTCCTATGTCTTATGGTCTTATGGTCTTATGGTTGTAGAGGTTTTTTCAAACTGGAGCCTGTGACCAGTGGTGTGCCTCAAGGATCGATGCTGGGTCCACTGTTATTTGTTATTTATACTAATGATTTAGATGAGAATTTAGGAGGCATAAGTTTGCAGATGACACCAAGATCGGTGGCATTGTGGACAGTGAAGAAGGTTATCTAGAATTGTGATGGGATCTTGATCAATTGGGCTAGTATGAATGGCAGATGGAGTTTAATTTAGATGTGAGGTGATGCATTTTGGTGAATCGAATCGGGACAGGACCTGCTCAGTTAATGGTAGGGCGTTGGGGAGAGGTGTAGAACAAAGAGATCTAGAAGAATAGGTTCATAGCTCCTTGAAAGTGGAGTCAGAGATGGACAGGGTGGTGAAGAAGGCATTCAGCATGCTTGGTTTCATTGGGCAGAACATTGAATACAGGAGTTGGGACGTCTTGTTGAAGTTGTACAAGACATTGGTAAGGCCATATTTGGAATACTGTGCACAGTTCTGGCCACCCTATTATAGAAAGGATATTATTAAACTGGAAAGAGTGCAGAAAATACTTACGAGGATGCTACCAGGGCTTGATGGTTTGAATTATAAGGGGAGGCTGGATAGACTGGGACTTTTTTCCCTGGAGCGTAGGAGGCTGAGGGGTGTTCTTCTGGAGGATTATAAAATAATGAGGGGCATAGATCAGCCAGATAGTCAATATCTTTTCCCAAAGATCGGGGAGTCTAAAACTAGAAGGCATAGGTTTAAGGTGAGAGGGGAGAGATACAAAAGTGTCCAGAGGGGCAATTTCTTCACACAGAGGGTGGTGAGTGTCTGGAACAAGCTGCCAAAGGCAGCAGTAGAGGCGGGTACAATTTTGTCTTTTAAAAAGCAATTAGACAGTTACATGGATAAGATGGGTATAGAGGGATATGGGCCAAATGCGGACAGTTGGGACTAGCTTGGTCATGGTCATCCCCCTCTCTAACAAGTATACTGTTTTGGATACTGTTGGGGGAGATGGGCTATCAGGGGACACCAGCAGCAGCAGCCAAAGCAGTGGTACCACGGCTGGCTCTGTTGTTAAGCAGGGAGGGACAAAGAGCACTAGAGCAATAGTGACAGGGGACTCTATAGTTAGGGGTGCAGATAGGCACTTCTGTGGACGTGAAAGAGACTCCAGGATGGTCTGTTGCCTCCCTGGTGCCAGGGTCCAGGATGTCTCTGAATGGACAGACAGCATTCTGAAGGGAGAGGGTGAACAGTCAGAGGTCGTGGTACATATTGGTACTAACGATATAGGTAGGAAGAGTGATGAGGTTCTGCAGCAGCAGTTTAGGGAGTTAGGGAGGACATCTCGGAGAGCCCATACAGCGAGGCAATATGTGTAGAGTTTAGGAATAGGAATGGTGTAGTCACAATGTCGGGGGATTACCAGAGGCCGCCCAACTGCCTGCGGGAGATAGAGGAACAAATATGTAGGCAGATAAAAAGCAGGACCTCTAGGGTTGTAATCTCAGGATTACTCCCTGTGCCACGTGCTAGTGAGGCTAGGAATAGGAAGATAGTGCAGCTCAACACGCGGCTAAACAGCTGGTGTAGGAGGGAGGGTTTCAGATATCTGGACCATTGGGGTCTCTTCCAGGGCTGGTGGGACCGGTACAAGAAGGACGGGTTGCATCTAAACTGGAAGGGCGCAAATATTCTGGCCGGGAGATTTGCTGGTGTCACACGGGAGGATTTAAAAAAGGTTGGCAAGGGGGTGGGAACAAAAGCAAAGGTGAATTAGCTGAAGGGGAATCAGAGATTAGGGCCAGTAAGACTCAGAGAAAGAGCAGGCAGGGTGGGATTGCTAATCAGAGAGGATGTGTGGGTTGAAGTGCATCTGTTTCAATGCGAGAAGTGTAACAGGTAAGGCAGATGAACTTAGAGCTTGGATTAGTACTCGGAACTATGATGTTGTTGCTATTACAGAGACTTGGTTAAGGGAAGGACGGGATTGGCAGCTTAACATTCCATGATACAGATGTTTCAGGAGGGATAGAGGGGGATGTAAAAGGGGTGGGGGAGTTGCACTACTGGTTAAGGAGAATATCACAGCTGTACTGCGGGAGGACACCTCGGAGGGCTCATGCAGCGAGGCAATATGTGTAGAGTTTAGGAATAGGAATGGTGTAGTCACAATGTCGGGGGTTTACCAGAGGCCGCCCAACTGCCAGCGGGAGATAGAGGAACAGATATGTAGGCAGATTTTGGCAAGGTGTAAAAGTAACAGGGTTGTTGTGGTGGGAGATTTTAACCCCCCCAATATTGACTGAGACTCACTTAGTTCCAGGGGTGTGGATGGGGCAGAGTGTGTAAGGAGCATCCAAGAGGGTTTCTTAAAACTGTATATCGATAGTCCAAGGGAAGGGGCCATACTGGACGTGGTGTTGGGGAATGAGCCCGGCAACGTGGCCGACATTTCAGTAGGGGAGCAGTTTGGGAACAGTGTCCACAATTCAGTAAGCTTTAAGGTACTGATGGATAAAGATAAGTGTAGTCCTCAAGTTAAGGTGCTAAATTGGGGGAAGGCTAATTACAACAATATTAGGCAGGAACAGAAGAACAACAAAGAACAATACAGCACAGGAACAAGCCCTTCGGCCCTCCAAGCCCGTGCCGCTCCCTGGTCCAAACTAGACCATTCTTTTGTATCCCTCCATTCCCACTCCGTTCATATGGCTGTCTAGATAAGTCTTAAACATTCCCAGTGTGTCCGCCTCCACCACCTTGCCTGGCAGCGCATTCCAGGCCCCCACCACCCTCTGTGTAAAATATGTCCTTCTGATATCTGTGTTAAACCTCCCCCGCTTCACCTTGAACCTATGACCCCTCGTGAACGTCACCACCGACCTGGGGAAAAGATTCCCACCGTTCACCCTATCTATGCCTTTCATAATTTTATACACCTCTATTAAGTCTCCCCTCATCCTCCGTCTTTCCAGGGAGAACAACCCCAGTTTACCCAATCTCTCCTCATAACTAAGCCCCTCCATACCAGGCAACATCCTGGTAAACCTCCTCTGTACTCTCTCCAAAGCCTCCACGTCCTTCTGGTAGTGTGGCGACCAGAACTGGACGCAGTATTCCAAATGTGGCCGAACCAACGTTCTATACATCTGCAACATCAGACCCCAACTTTTATACTCTATGCCCCGTCCTATAAAGGCAAGCATGCCATATGCCTTCTTCACCACCTTCTCCACCTGTGATGTCACCTTCAAGGATCTGTGGACTTGCACACCCAGGTCCCTCTGTGTATCTACACCCTTTATGGTTCTGCCATTTATCGTATAGCTCCTCCCTACATTATTTCTACCAAAATGCATCACTTCGCATTTATCAGGATTGAACTCCATCTGCCATTTCTTTGCCCAAATTTCCAGCCTATCTATATCCTTCTGTAGCTTCTGACAATGCTCTTCACTATCTGCAAGTCCTGCCAATTTTGTGTTGTCCGCATGTAGATTGGGGGCAGATGTTTGCGGGCAAATCAACATCTGGCATATGGGAGGCTTTCAATTGTAAGTTGATGGGAATTCAGGACCAGCACATTCCTGTAAGGATGAAGGATAAGTATGGCACGTTTTGGGAACCTTGGATAACAAGAGATATTGTGAGCCTAGTCAAAGAGAAAAAGGAAGCATTTGTCAAGGCTGGAAGGCTGGGAACACACGAAGCAAGTGTGGAATACAAGGAAAGTAGAAAGAAACTTAAGCAAGGAGTCAGGAAGGCTAAAAGGGGTCACGAAGAAGCATTGGCCAGCAGGATTAAGAAAAATCCCAAGGCTTTTTATACATATATAAAGAGCAAGAGGGTAGCCAGGGAGAGGGTTGGCCCACTCAAGGACAGGGGAGGGAATCTATGTGTGGAGCCAGAGGAAATGGGTGAGGTATTAAATGAGTACTTTGCGTCAGCATTCACCAAAGAGAAGGACTTGGTGGATGATGAGTCTGGGGAAGGGTGTGTAGATAGCTTGAGTCATGTTGAGATCAAAAAGGAGGCGGTACTGAGGTTCTTGAGAAACATTAATGTGGACAAGTCCCCAGGGCCTGATGGGATATACCCCAGCATACTGAGAGAGGTAAGGGAGGAAATTGCTGGGGCCTTGAGAGAAATCTTTGTATCCTCACTGGCTACAGGGGAGGTCCCAGAGGATTGGAGAATAGCCAATGTTGTTCCTTTGTTCAAGAAGGGGAGCAAGAATAATCCAGATAATTACAGGCCAGTGAGCCTTGTGTCAGTGGACCCGCCAACATTAAGGGCATTTAAATGGTCATTGGATAAACATATGGATGATATTGGAATAGTGTAGGTTAGTTGGGCTTTAAATTGGTTTCACTGGTCGGCGCAACATCGAGAGCCAAAGGGCCTGTACTGCGCTGTAATGTTCTATGTTCTATGTTCTAGTGGTAGAGAAATTATTGGAGAGGATTCTTCGAGACAGGATTTACTCCCACTTGGAAATAAGTGGACGTATTAGTGAGAGGCAACATGGTTTTGTGAAGGGGAGGTCGTGTCTCACTAACTTGATCGAGTTTTTCGAGGAAGTGATGAAGATGATTGATGAGGGTAGGGCAGTGGATATTGTCTACATGGACTTCAGTAAGGCCTTTGACAAGGTCCCTCATAGCAAACTGGCACAGAAGGTGAAGTCGCATGGGATCAGACGTGAGCTGGCAAGATGGATACAAAACAAGTTAAAGAAGGGTGCATTTCTGAATGGAGGGCTGTGACAAGTGGTGTTCCTCAGGGATCAGTGCTGGGACCTTTACTGTTTGTAATATATGTAAATGATTTGGAGGAAACTGGTTTGATTAGTAAGTTTGCAGATGACACAAAGGTTGGTGGATTAGCGGGTAGCGATGAGGACCATCAGAGGATACAGCAGGATATAGATCGGTTGGAGACTTGGGCGGAGAGATGGCAGATGGAGTTTAATCCGGACAAATGTGAGGTAATGCATTTTGGGAGGTCTAAAGCAGATAGGAAATATACAGTAAATGGCAGAACCTTTAAGAGTATTGATAAGCAGAGGGATCTGGATGTACAGGTACACAAGTCACTGAAAGTGGCAATGCAGGTAGAGAAGGTAGGCAAGAAGGCATACGGCATGCTTGCCTTCATCGGCCGGGATATTGAGTTTAAAAATTGGCAAGTCATGTTGCAGCTTTATAGAACCTTAGTTAGGCCGCACTTGGAATATAGTGTTCAATTGTGGTTGCCACGCTACCAGAAGGATGTGGAGGCTTTGGAGAGGGTACAGAAAAGATTTACCAGAATGTTGCCTGGTATGGAGGGCATTAGCTATGAGGAGAAGTTGGAGAAACTTAGTTTGTTCTCACTGGAACAACGGAGGTTGAGGGGCGACCTGATAGAAGTCTACAAGATTATGAGAGGCATGGACAGAGTGGATAGTCAGAAGCTTTTTCCCAAGGTGGAGGAGTCAATTAGTAGGGAGCATAGGTTTAAGGTGCGAGGGGCAAGGTTTAAAGGAGATGTATGAGGCAGGTTTTTTACACAGAGGGTGGTGGGTGCCTGGGACTCGCTGCCGGGGGAGGTAGTGGAAGCAGTTTGATAGTGACTTTTAAGTGGCGCCTTGATAAATACATGAATAGGATGGGAATAGAGGGATATGGTGCCCGGAAGGATAAGGGGTTTTAGTTAAGTTGGGCAGCATGGTCAGTGCAGGCTTGGAGGGCTGAAAGGCCTGTTCCTGTGCTGTAATTTTCTTTGTTCTTTGTTCTTTGTGGTAAAAACTGGGTGGCATGGACAAGTTGGGCCAAAGGGCCTACTTCCATACTGTAAACCTCTATGACTCTATGAGGTGCTGTTCCTCCAGTGTGCGTTGGGGTTCACTAGAACATTGCAAAAGGCCAAGGACGGAGATGTGGACAGGAGAGCAGGGTGATGTTGAAGTGGCAAGCGACAGGAAGGTCTGGGTCCTGCCTGCGTATGCACTGAAGGTGCTCAGCAAAGCTGTCACCCAGTCTGCGTTTGGTCTCTCCGATGTAGAGTAGACCACATTGGGAACGGCGATTGCAATAGACCAGATTGAAGGAGGTGCATGTGAAGCGCTGCTTCACCTGAAAGGGGTGTTTAGGACCTGGGATGGTGAGCAAGGAGGAGGCAAAGGGGCAGATGTTGCAACTTCTACTGTTGCAAAGGTGCCGTGGGCAGGGGGTGAAGTGTTGGGTGTGATGGAGGAGTGGACCAGGGTGTCTTGGAGAGAACAGTCCTTGCGGATTGCTGACGGGGGGAGTGAGGGGAAGATGTGTTGTTCATGGAAACGGCAGAGGATAATCCTTTGAATGCGAAGGCTGCTGGGGTGAAAAGTGAGAACAAAGGGGACCCTATCCTGGTTCTGAGAGGGAGAGGAGGGGGTGAGAGCAGTGGCCTAGGAGACAGGTCGGACGTGGTTGAGAGCCCTGCCAACCATAGTGGGTGGAAAACCATGATTGAGGAAGAAGGATTTGAGGTGTGAAAAGCTGCGTTCAAGGTAGTTGTGGGGAGTCAGTGGGCTTGTAATAGATACTAGTGGGCAGTTTATCACCAGAAATGGAGACAGAGAGCTCAAGAAAGGGAAGAGAAGTGTCAGAGATGGACCATGTGAAGCTTATATATGGGTGGAAATTGGAAGCAAAATTGATCAATGTTTGATCATCCTCTGCCGTTTCCATGATGCCAGTATTCAACACATCTTCCCCTCACTCCCCCTGTCAGCAATCCGCAAGGACTGTTCTCTCCAAGACACCCTGGTCCACTCCTCCATCACACCCAAACTAGAGCATAAAGCGGCACCAAAATAGTCGTTGATGTACCGATAAAGGAGTTGTGGGAGGGGGCCGGAGTAGGACTGGAACAGGAAATGCTCCACATAACCCAAAAAGAGACAGGCATAACTGGCACTCATGCGGGTGCCCATAGCCACACCTTTTATGGGCATTTAATCTTGTTGTACACAGCGAAAGACTGAATCCTGGTGTACACAGGCAGAGAGACCAGTCACGAAAGGGAGAGAGATAAAATCTGTCGGTATGTTTGCATCCAGTAAACCAATCCCAACGTAAACATTGATAGAATCAGTTTTGACAGACACAGGGAATGATTCAGTCTCAAAAAACACAGGCAGTGAATCAATGCTAATATACACAGGGAGTGAATTAGTGTTGATATTCACACGGAGTGAATCAGGTTATTTTCACAGAGTGAATCGGTGTTTATATACACAGGGAATGAATCAGTGTCCAGATACACAGGGAGTGTATCAGTATTAATATACACAGGGAGTGAATCAGTGTTTATATACACAGGGAGTGAATCAGCGTCGATATACACAGGGAGTGAATCAGTGTTTATATACACAGACAGTGAATCAGTGTTTATATACACAGACAGTGAATCAGTGTTTATATACACAGGCAGTGAATCAGTGTTTATATACACAGGCAGTGAATTAGTGTTTATATACACAGGCAGTGAATCAGTGTTTATATACACAGGGAGTGAATCAGTGTCGATATACACAAGCAGTGAATCAGTGTTTATATACCCAGGGAGTGAATCAGTGTTTATACACACAGGCAGTGAATCAGTGTCGATATACACAGGCAGTGAATCAGTGTTTATATACCCAGGGAGTGAATCAGTGTTTATACACACAGGCAGTGAATCAGTGTTTATATACACAGGGAGTGAATCAGTGTCGATATACACAGGGAGTGAATCAGCGTCGATATACACAGGGAGTGAATCAGTGTTTATATACACAGGGAGTGAATCAGTGTTTATATACACAGACAGTGAATCAGTGTTTATATACACAGACAGTGAATCAGTGTTTGTAAACACAGACAGTGAATCAGTGTTTATATACACAGGGAGTGAATCAGTGTCGATATACACAGGCAGTGAATCAGTGTTTATATACCCAGGGAGTGAATCAGTGTTTATACACACAGGCAGTGAATCAGTGTTTATATACACAGGGAGTGAATCAGTGTCCAGATACACAGGGAGTGAATCAGTGTCCAGATACACAGGGAGTGAATCAGTGTTTATATACACAGGGAGTGAATCAGTGTTTATAAACACAGACAGTGAATCAGTGTCGATATACACAGGCAGTGAATCAGTGTTTATATACCCAGGGAGTGAATCAGTGTTTATACACACAGGGAGTGACTCAGTGTTTATATACCCAGGGAGTGAATCAGTGTTTATATACACAGGGAGTGACTCAGTGTTTATATACCCAGGGAGTGAATCAGTGTTTATATACACAGGCAGTGAATGCGTGTTAATATACACAGGCAGTGAATCAGTGTTTAAATACACAGGGAGTGAATCAGTGTTTATGTACACAGGGACTGAATCAGTACCGATATACACAGGGAGTGAATCAGTGTTTATATACACAGGCAGTGAATCAGTGTTTATATACACAGCCAGTGAATCAGTGTTTATATACACAGGGAGTCAATCAGTTTTTATATACACAGGCAGTGAATCAGTGTTCATATACACAGGGAGTGAATCAGTGTTTATAAACACAGGGAGTGAATCAGTGTTCATATACACAGGGAGTGAATCAGTGTTTATAAACACAGGGAGTGAATCAGTGTTGATATACACAGGCAGTGAATCAGTGTTTATATACACAGGCAGTGAATTAGTGTTTATATACACAGGCAGTGAATCAGTGTTTATATACACAGGGAGTGAATCAGTGTCGATATACACAAGCAGTGAATCAGTGTTTATATACCCAGGGAGTGAATCAGTGTTTATACACACAGGCAGTGAATCAGTGTCGATATACACAGGCAGTGAATCAGTGTTTATATACCCAGGGAGTGAATCAGTGTTTATACACACAGGCAGTGAATCAGTGTTTATATACACAGGGAGTGAATCAGTGTCGATATACACAGGGAGTGAATCAGCGTCGATATACACAGGGAGTGAATCAGTGTTTATATACACAGACAGTGAATCAGTGTTTATATACACAGACAGTGAATCAGTGTTTGTAAACACAGACAGTGAATCAGTGTTTATATACACAGGGAGTGAATCAGTGTCGATATACACAGGCAGTGAATCAGTGTTTATATACCCAGGGAGTGAATCAGTGTTTATACACACAGGCAGTGAATCAGTGTTTATATACACAGGGAGTGAATCAGTGTCCAGATACACAGGGAGTGAATCAGTGTCCAGATACACAGGGAGTGAATCAGTGTTTATATACTCAGGGAGTGAATCAGTGTTTATAAACACAGACAGTGAATCAGTGTCGATATACACAGGCAGTGAATCAGTGTTTATATACCCAGGGAGTGAATCAGTGTTTATACACACAGGGAGTGACTCAGTGTTTATATACCCAGGGAGTGAATCAGTGTTTATATACACAGGGAGTGACTCAGTGTTTATATACCCAGGGAGTGAATCAGTGTTTATATACACAGGCAGTGAATGCGTGTTAATATACACAGGCAGTGAATCAGTGTTTAAATACACAGGGAGTGAATCAGTGTTTATGTACACAGGGACTGAATCAGTACCGATATACACAGGGAGTGAATCAGTGTTTATATACACAGGCAGTGAATCAGTGTTTATATACACAGCCAGTGAATCAGTGTTTATATACACAGGGAGTGACTCAGTGTTCATATACACAGGCAGTGAATCAGTGTTCATATACACAGGGAGTGAATCAGTGTTTATAAACACAGGGAGTGAATCAGTGTTCATATACACAGGGAGTGAATCAGTGTTTATAAACACAGGGAGTGAATCAGTGTTGATATACACAGGGAGTGAATCAGTGTTCATATACACAGGGAGTGACTCAGTGTTTATATACCCAGGGAGTGAATCAGTGTTTATATACACAGGCAGTGAATCAGTGTTCATATACCCAGGGAGTGAATCAGTGTTTATATACACAGGGAGCGAATCAGTGTTTATATACACAGGGAGTCAATCAGTGTTTATATACACAGGGAGTGACTCAGTGTTTATATACACAGGGAGCGAATCAGTGTTCATATACACAGGGAGTGACTCGGTGTTTATATTCACAGGGAGTGAATCAGTGTTTATAAACACAGGCAGTGAATCAGTGTTTATATACACAGCCAGTGAATCAGTGTTTATGTACACAGGGAGTGACTCAGTGTTTATATACACAGGGAGCGAATCAGTGTTTATAAACACAGGGAGTGAATCAGTGTTCATATACACAGGGAGTGAATCAGTGTTTATAAACACAGGGAGTGAATCAGTGTTCATATACACAGGGAGTGAATCAGTGTTTATATAGACAGGGAGTGACTCAGTGTTTATATACCCAGGGAGTGAATCAGTGTTTATATACACAGGCAGTGAATCAGTGTTTATAAACACAGGCAGTGAATCAGTGTTCATATACACAGCCAGTGAATCAGTGTTTATGTACACAGGGAGTGACTCAGTGTTTATATACACAGGGAGCGAATCAGTGTTTATAAACACAGGGAGTGAATCAGTGTTCATATACACAGGGAGTGAATCAGTGTTTATAAACACAGGGAGTGAATCAGTGTTCATATACACAGGGAGTGAATCAGTGTTTATAAACACAGGGAGTGAATCAGTGTTCATATACACAGGGAGTGAATCAGTGTTTATATACACAGGGAGTGACTCAGTGTTTATATACCCAGGGAGTGAATCAGTGTTTATATACACAGGGAGCGAATCAGTGTTTATATACACAGGGAGTCAATCAGTGTTTATATACACAGGCAGTGAATCAGTGTTCATATACACAGGGAGTGAATCAGTGTTTATAAACACAGGGAGTGAATCAGTGTTCATATACCCAGGGAGTGAATCAGTGTTTATATACACAGGCAGGGAATCAGTGTTCATATACCCAGGGAGTGAATCAGTGTTTATATACACAGGGAGCGAATCAGTGTTTATATACACAGGGAGTCAATCAGTGTTTATATACACAGGGAATGACTCAGTGTTTATATACACAGGGAGCGAATCAGTGTTCATATACACAGGGAGTGACTCAGTGTTTATATACACAGGGAGCGAATCAGTGTTCATATACACAGGGAGTGACTCAGTGTTTATATACACAGGGAGCGAATCAGTGTTCATATACACAGGGAGTGACTCAGTGTTTATATACACAGGGAGTGAATCAGTGTTTATAAACACAGGCAGTGAATCAGTGTTTATATACACAGCCAGTGAATCAGTGTTTATGTACACAGGGAGTGACTCAGTGTTTATATACACAGGGAGCGAATCAGTGTTTATAAACACAGGGAGTGAATCAGTGTTCATATGCACAGGGAGTGAATCAGTGTTTATAAACACAGGGAGTGAATCAGTGTTCATATACACAGGGAGTGAATCAGTGTTTATAAACACAGGGAGTGAATCAGTGTTCATATACACAGGGAGTGAATCAGTGTTTATATAGACAGGGAGTGACTCAGTGTTTCTATACACAGGCAGTGAATCAGTGTTTATATACACAGGGAGTGAATCAGTGTTTATAAACACAGGGAGCGAATCAGTGTTTATAAACACAGGGAGTGAATGAGTGTTCATATACACAGGGAGTGAATCAGTGTTTATAAACACAGGGAGTGAATCAGTGTTCATATACACAGGGAGTGAATCAGTGTTTATATACACAGGGAGTGACTCAGTGTTTATATACCCAGGGAGTGAATCAGTGTTTATATACACAGGCAGTGAATCAGTGTTCATATACACAGGGAGCGAATCAGTGTTTATATACACAGGCAGTGAAGCAGTGTTTATATACACAGGGAGTGACTCAGTGTTTATATACACAGGGAGCGAATCAGTGTTTATATACACAGGGAGCGAATCAGTGTTTAAATACACAGGGAGTGAATCAGTGTTTATATACACAGGCAGTGAATCCGTGTTAATATACACAGGGAGCGAATCAGTGTTTAAATACACAGGGAGTGAATCAGTGTTTATGTACACAGGGACTGAATCAGTACCGATATACACAGGCAGTGAATCAGTGTTTATATACACAGGGAGTGACTCAGTGTTTATATACACAGGGAGCGAATCAGTGTTTATAAACACAGGGAGTGAATCAGTGTTCATATACACAGGGAGTGAATCAGTGTTTATAAACACAGGGAGTGAATCAGTGTTCATATACACAGGGAGTGAATCAGTGTTTATATACACAGGGAGTGACTCAGTGTTTATATACCCAGGGAGTGAATCAGTGTTTATATACACAGGCAGTGAATCAGTGTTCATATACACAGGGAGCGAATCAGTGTTTATATACACAGGCAGTGAAGCAGTGTTCATATACACAGGGAGTGACTCAGTGTTTATATACACAGGGAGCGAATCAGTGTTCATATACACAGGGAGTGACTCAGTGTTTATATACACAGGGAGCGAATCAGTGTTTATAAACACAGGCAGTGAATCAGTGTTTATATACACAGCCAGTGAATCAGTGTTTATATACACAGGGAGTCAATCAGTGTTTATATACACAGGCAGTGAATCCGTGTTCATATACACAGGGAGTGAATCAGTGTTTATAAACACAGGGAGTGAATCAGTGTTCATATGCACAGGGAGTGAATCAGTGTTCATATGCACAGGGAGTGAATCAGTGTTTATAAACACAGGGAGTGAATCAGTGTTCATATGCACAGGGAGTGAATCAGTGTTTATAAACACAGGGAGTGAATCAGTGTTCATATACACAGGGAGTGAATCAGTGTTTATATACACAGGGAGTGACTCAGTGTTTATATACCCAGGGAGTGAATCAGTGTTTATATACACAGGCAGTGAATCAGTGTTTATATACACAGGGAGTGAATCAGTGTTTATAAACACAGGCAGTGAATCAGTGTTTATATACCCAGCCAGTGAATCAGTGTTTATGTACACAGGGAGTGACTCAGTGGTTATATACACAGGGAGTGAATCAGTGTTTATAAACACGGGGAGTGAATCAGTGTTCATATACACAGGGAGTGAATCAGTGTTCATATACACAGGGAGCAAATCAGTGTTTATATACACAGGCAGTGAAGCAGTGTTCATATACACAGGGAGTGACTCAGTGTTTCTATACACAGGGAGCGAATCAGTGTTTATATACACAAGGAGTGACTCAGTGTTTATATACACAGGGAGCGAATCAGTGTTTATATACACAGGGAGCGAATCAGTGTTTAAATACACAGGGAGTGAATCAGTGTTTATATACACAGGCAGTGAATCCGTGTTAATATACACAGGGAGCGAATCAGTGTTTAAATACACAGGGAGTGAATCAGTGTTTATGTACACAGGGACTGAATCAGTACCGATATACACAGGCAGTGAATCAGTGTTTATATACACAGGGAGTGACTCAGTGTTTATATACGCAGGGAGCGAATCAGTGTTTATAAACACAGGCAGTGAATCAGTGTTTATATACACAGCCAGTGAATCAGTGTTTATATACACAGGGAGTCAATCAGTGTTTATATACACAGGCAGTGAATCAGTGTTCATATACACAGGGAGTGAATCAGTGTTTATAAACACAGGGAGTGAATCAGTGTTCATATACACAGGGAGTGAATCAGTGTTTATATACACAGGGAGTGACTCAGTGTTTATATACACAGGGAGTGAATCAGTGGTTATATACACAGGGAGTGAATCAGTGTTTATATACACAGGCAGTGAATCAGTGTTCATATACCCAGGGAGTGAATCAGTGTTTATATACACAGGCAGTGAATCAGTGTTCATATACACAGGGAGTGAATCAGTGTTTATATACACAGGGAGCGAATCAGTGTTTATAAACACAGGCAGTGAATCAGTGTTCATATACCCAGGGAGTGAATCAGTGTTTATATACACAGGCAGTGAATCAGTGTTTATATACACAGGGAGTGACTCAGTGTTTATATACACAGGGAGCGAATCAGTGTTTAAATACACAGGGAGTGAATCAGTGTTTATATACACAGGCAGTGAATCCGTGTTAATATACACAGGGAGCGAATCAGTGTTTAAATACACAGGGAGTGAATCAGTGTTTATGTACACAGGGACTGAATCAGTACCGATATACACAGGGAGTGAATCAGTGTTTATAAACACAGGCAGTGAATCAGTGTTTGTATACACAGCCAGTGAATCAGTGTTTATATACACAGGGAGTCAATCAGTGTTGCTATATAGAGGGTGTAAATCAGTGTTTATATACACAGGCAGTGAATCAGTGTTTATAAACACAGGCAGTGAATCAGTGTTTATATACACAGGGAGTGAATCAGTGTTTATAAACACAGGCAGTGAATCAGTGTTTATATACACAGCCAGTGAATCAGTGTTTATGTACACAGGGAGTCAATCAGTGTTGCTATATAGAGGGTGTAAATCAGTGTTTATGTACACAGGCTGTGATTCGGTCAGAGTATACACAAGAAAAGAATCAGCCTTGATATACCCCAGGCCAGAAGCAGCCTCAAAAATCACAGGGAGAGAATCAGTCTCTGGACACCCCAAGGGACCAGTCTTGATCTACACAGGCAGAGATCGGTCTTGATCTACACAGACCAACCAGGAAATCTGGCGAATCCTGATGCACACAGGCAGGATCAGTCTTGAAAGAGAAATAAAATCTGTCAGCATTTACACATCCGGTAAATCAGTCTTGATATTAATATTAGATAGAATTAGTCTTGATATGCACAAGGAGAGAATCAGTCTTGGTAAACATGAGGAAGGAATTAGTCTCGATCTACACAGGGAGAGAATTGATCTCAATGTATACATTGCTGGAATCAGTTTGATATACACAAGCAGAAATCAGTCTTGAAACACAAAAGCTGGGATTCCCCCAAATAAATTCTAATTGCCAAACTCGCGTAAAAACTGGAGTATGTCCCGCTGGTTTTGTGAGCGTGATTTTCAAACTCTCCCCAGCCTGCCTTGATCTTCCCCCGCCCCCAGCAGTTCTGTTCTCCCGATCCCTCTGCAACCTCCCCCCACCCCCCCAACAGCGACCCCAGCCCTGATCGGCACCTTCCCTCAATCTGCCACTGATCCCGAATGCAGAGTGGCAGCGGGAACCCCCACCAATCTCCCCGCACAGGCCCCACCCCAATAGGCCTCACCCCCTTCTGGTCCCACCCCCATGACACTGCTCAATGCCCAATTGGCAGTGCCAAGGTGCCCCTTGGGCATTGCCAGAGGCTGGGCTAGCGATGTCAGGCTGGCAATGCCCAGGGGCCCCCACCCCCTTATCCCAACCTCCTGGGGGGTCTCCATGGCCTCCCTCACTCCAGCAGGGTCAGGCCACCAGCTCCCTGTTGGTGGGGAGCTGTTATAAATCCCATTGGAGTGAATCACTCCTGCCGGGGAGGAGGGAGAGGCTAGCGGGCTCGGAGACTTCAGTCCCGGGCCCACTAATGGGATTGAAAATTGAATTTAAATATTTAAATCAGCTGGCGCAGAGCTGACGGCACTGCTAGAACAGCACAGCAAGTTGGGAGAATCACCCCAAAATCTGTCAGTGTGTGCACAACCAGCAAATCAGTTTCAATATACACATTGAGATATGCACAGGAAAAGCATCAGTCTTGAATTACAGAGGGATAAAATCTCTTAGTATGTGCATATCTAGGAAATCAGTCACGAGATAAACATTCATAGAATCAGTTTCTATATAGATAGGGAGAGAATCAGTCTGGATATACACAGGGAGTGAAACAGTCTGGATATACACAGGGAGTGAAACAGTCTGGATATACACAGGGAGTGAATCAGTCCGGATATACACAGGGAGAGAATCAGTCCGGATATACACAGGGAGTGAATCAGTCCGGATATACACAGGGAGAGAATCAGTCCAGATATACACAGGGAGAGAATCAGTCCAGATATACACAGGGAGTGAATCAGTCTGGATATACACAGGGAGTGAAACAGTCTGGATATACACAGGGAGTGAATCAGTCTGGATATACACAGGGTGTGAAACAGTCTGGATATACACAGGGAGTGAATCAGTCTGGATATACACAGGGAGAGAATCAGTCTGGATATACACAGGGAGAGAATCAGTCTGGATATACACAGGGAGAGAATCAGTCTGGATATACATAGGGAGTGAATCAGTCTGGATATACACAGGGAGAGAATCAGTCTGGATATACACAGGGAGTGAATCAGTCTGGATATACACAGGGAGAGAATCAGTCTGGATATACACAGGGAGAGAATCAGTCTGGATATACATAGGGAGTGAATCAGTCTGGATATACACAGGGAGAGAATCAGTCTGGATATACACAGGGAGAGAATCAGTCTGGATATACATAGGGAGTGAATCAGTCTGGATATACACAGGGAGAGAATCAGTCTGGATATACACAGGGAGTGAATCAGTCTGGATATACACAGGGAGTGAAACAGTCTGGATATACACAGGGAGTGAATCAGTCTGGATATACACAGGGAGAGAATCAGTCTGGATATACATAGGGAGTGAATCAGTCTGGATATACACAGGGAGTGAATCAGTCTGGATATACACAGGGAGTGAATCAGTCTGGATATACACAGGGAGTGAATCAGTCTGGATATACACAGGGAGTGAATCAGTCTGGATATACCAGGGAGTGAATCAGTCTGGATATACCAGGGAGTGAATCAGTCTGGATATACACAGGGAGTGAATCAGTCTGGATATACACAGGGAGTGAATCAGTCTGGATATACACAGGGAGTGAATCAGTCTGGATATACACAGGGAGTGAATCAGTCTGGATATACACAGGGAGTGAATCAGTCTGGATATACACAGGGAGTGAATCAGTCTGGATATACACAGGGAGTGAATCAGTCTGGATATACACAGGGAGTGAATCAGTCTGGATATACACAGGGAGTGAATCAGTCTGGATATACCAGGGAGTGAATCAGTCTGGATATACACAGGGAGTGAATCAGTCTTGAAATACACAGGAAAAGAATCAATTTTGAGGCATACAGAGAAGGAACCAGTCTTGCTGTACACAAGCAGAGAATCAATCAAAATACATGGGTATAGAATGCATCTCACTATCTAAAAGAGAAAATCAGTCATCATGTGCACATGCAGTGACTTAGTCTCGATATACACAGATATAGATTCAGACTGAGATAAACTGAACACACTCAATTTTCAAAGGGCGAGAACCATTTTTGATGTACACAGGCAGTGATCAAAGAACAAAGAACAGAGAACAGTACAGCACAGGAAACAGGCCCTTCGGCCCTCCAAGCCTGTGCCGCTCCTTGGTCCAACTAGACCAGTCGTAATCTACACAGAAATAAAATGAGTCTTCATATACACAAGGAACGAATTAATCTTGATGTACACAGGGGATAATCAGACTATATACACACAGCTATAGAATCAGTCTCGCTAATCGCAGCAAAAGTGAATGAGCCTTGATATCCACACACATAGATTCATTCTCAAGAGACACGGAGTTAATTAGTCTCAATATGCAAGAATAGAATGAGTGTTGATATACACAGGATCAAAATCAGCAGTAAGAATCTTAGAAGTTCAAGTCCCAGTAGCATCCTAGTAAATCTTTTCTGTACTCTTGCTCGTTTAATAATTTATTTTCTATAATAGGGTGACCAGAACTGTACACAGTATTCTGAGTGTGGCCTTACTAATGTCTTGTACATCTTCAACAAGATGTCCAACTCCTGTATTCAATGTTCTGACCAATGAAACCAAGCATGCTGAATGCCTTCTTCATCACTCTGTCCACCTGTGCACTTTCAAGGAGCTATGAACCTGTACCCCGAGATCTCTTTGTTCTATAACTCTCCCCAATGCCCTACCATTAACTGAGTAGTTCATGCCTCAATTTGATCGAATCGGGATAGGACCTATTCAGCATGCATGTATCTAACTCTAAGAATTTTGATACATGCAAGGAGAGAATCAGTCTCGAAATACACTGGGAGAAAATCTGTCTCAATATACCGAGGGAGGGAATCAGTCTGGAGACACACAAAGAGAGAATCAGTTCCAATATACACAGCAAGAGAATCAGTCTTGATATACACAGGGATGAAATGAGTCTCAGGTCCCAGGGACAGAATCATACACAATATACATGGGGGGGGAATCAGTCTTGATCGACACAGAGATAAAGGGTGGAATTCTCCGAAAAATGTTCTAAATGTTGAACTAGTGGGAAAACTGAAGTAAATCACACTTTTTTTCAGTGGGAGTTCACACTAGAATCTCCCCACATTCTGTGCAATGCAGAGGCCACCAGCGCTAATATCTTTAAATTTCAGGGGGTGGGGCCGATTTCTGCCTGGGAAGTTTAAACCAATGGGCCTCTGCGCACGAGGTGGAGGGCGTGGGGGAGCCACTGGAGCAGCAGCCACTTGTAGTCCCTCAGGAAGGAGGGCAGGGGGCTGCTGCTGGGGCCAGGAGGTGGGAGAGCAGTCTCCCGAAAGGGTGCCCAGAAGACAGAGGATGCAGAGGGCAAGGAGGTACCGGACTCAGCATTCCTTCGAGGCCCTGTTGGAGGCTGTGTGCTGTCACCGACTGCGATGCTCGAAGAGCAGGATGTGGCACCTATGTGAGGAGCGGTGCATAGGCCTGCTAAAGATATGGCTCCACTGCCTGGACCGCTCTAGGGGTGCCCTGCAGGATGACCCAGTGTGTGCATCACGCATCATCATTGTGTGTTGTGTCCTGCACACCAGTGCTCAGCAGCGAGGAGACCAACTGGAGGACGAGGGAGTGAGGTGGACGTCCTGCCATATGAGGAGCCGGAGGTTGGAGGGCAGGGCAGCAAGAGACGCCTTGATAGCAGTCCGCTTCACATAGCTAAGTGCTGTGCAGTGTGGGGGCTGTTACAAACGCACTTTCACCACACCCCAGGAGCAAATGCAGCCGCCATTCCCCCTCAACCCCGGAATGGCCCCTCAAACCACATGACCCTTCCCCATCATCTCTCATTCCCACCCCCCCCCCCCCCCCCCCCCCCCCCCGCAACACACACACTCTCTTCCCCAGCCTCTCTTATCCCACCACCCTGTCCCCCAGAAACATCCAAACATCCAATGGGCCTGGGCTGGCAATGGGGGGTTGTGAGTCTTGGTTGAAGGCTGGAGGATGATGGGGTTCTGATGGGGGGTGGGGGGGGGGGGGGGGCGTCCAGTTTCACTCAGAGTACGGTGGATGTTGGGGAAGGTAGGGCAGGCACTCTGTAACCTGTGGCTGAGTTTCGCACAACACAACGGTCAGTACCTCGATGCATGGGAATGGGGAGCACTCAATTCTGTGGCGGAAGAATCAGAGACACATTAGTCACAGCCACCAGATGCAAATCTATCTTAATGTTTCTCAAGAACCCCTTTTTGATCTCAACATGACTCAAACTATCTACACAACCTTTCCCAGACTCATCATCCACTAAATTCTTCTCTTTGGTGAATACTGACACAAAGTACTCATTTAATACCTCACCCATTTCCTCTGGCTCACGCATAGATTCCCTCCCCTGTCCTCGAGTGGGCCAACCCTCTCCCTGGCTACCCTCTTGCTCTTTATATATGTATAAAAACCTTGGGATTTTTCTTAATCCTGCTGGCCAGTGCTTTTGCGTGACCCCTTTTAGCCCTCCTGACTCCTTGCTTAAGTTTCTTTCTACTTTCCTTGTATTCCACACTTGCTTTGTGTGTTCCCAGCCTTCCAGCCTTGACAAATGCTTCCTTTTTCTCTTTGACTAGGTCACAATATATCTCATTATTCAAGGTTCCCGAAACTTGCCATACTTATCCTTCATCCTTACAGGAATGTGCTGGTCCTGAATCCCTATCAACCTACACTTGAAAGCCTCCCACATGCCAGATGTTGATTTGCCCTCAAACATCTGCCCCCAATCTACATTCTTCAGTTCCTGTTTAATATTCTTGTAATTAGCCTTGCCCCAATTTAGCACCTTAACTTGAGGATTACACTTATCTTTATCCATTAGTATCTTAAAGCTTACTGAATTGTGGTCACTGTTCCCAAACTGCTTCCCTACTGAAATGTTGACCACCTGGCCCAGGCTTATTCCCCAAAACCAGGTCCAGTATGGCCCCTTCCCTAGTTGGACTATCTACATACTGTTTCAAGAAGCCCTCCTGGATGCTCCTTACAAATTCTGCCCCATCCACGCCCCTGGCACTAAGTGAGTCCCAGTCAATATAGGGGAAATTAAGATCTCCCACCACCACAACCCTGTTACTTTTACACCCTGCCAAAATCTGCCTACATATCTGTTCCTCTATCTCCCGCTGGCAGTTGGGCGGCCTCTGGTAAACCTCTGACATTGTGACTACACCATTCCTATTCCTAAACTCCACCCATATTGCCTCGCTGCATGAGCCCTCCGAGGTGTCCTCCCGCAGTACAGCTGTGATATTCTCCTTAACCAGTAGTGCAACTCCACCACCCCTTTTACATCCCCCTCTATCCTTCCTGAAATATCTGTATCCTGGAACGTTAAGCTGCCAATCCTGTCTTTCCTTCAACCAAGTCTCTGTAATGGCATAGTTCCAAGTACTAACCCAAACTCTAAGTTCATCTGCCTTACCTGCTACACCTCTCGCATTGAAACAAATGCACTTCAGTCCTCTTTGATTAGCAATCCCACCCTGCCTGCTCTTCCTCTGAGTCTTACTGGCCCTATTCTCTGGTTCCCCTTCAGCTAATTCACCTTTGCATTTGTTCCCACCCCCTGCCAAACTAGTTTAAATCCTCCCGTGTAACACTAGCAAATCTCCCAGCCAGAATATTTATGCCCTTCCAGTTTAGATACAACCCGTCCTTCTTGTACAGGTCCCACCAGCCCCAGAAGAGATCCCAATGGTCCAGATATCTGAAACCCTCCCTGCTACACCAGCTGTTTAGCCACGTGTTGAACTGTACTATCTTCCTATTCCTAGCCTCACTGGCACGTGGTACAGGGAGTAATCCTGAGATTACAACCCTACTGTGCTCTTAACATTTAGCCCAAAGAAACCCTGACTACTGGTGACCTTCACCCGTGCCCTCTTAGTGAACCTACAACTTTCTAATCTTGTGTGGCCTACTGCTTCTTCTAGGTGCTACTCCAGGATGCACATCGGATGTGGAGGTGTCCAGCTGTGATGCAAGCCCCGTTAGAACATAGAACATTACAGCGCAGTATAGGTCCTTCGGCCCTCGATGTGGCGCCGACCAGTGAAACCAATCTAAAGCCCCTCTAACCTACACTATTCCAATATCATCCATATGTTTGTCCAATAACCATTTAAATGCCCTTAATGTTGGCGAGTCCACAACTGCTGCAGGCAGGGCATTCCATGCCCTTACTACTCTCTGAGTGAAGAACTTACCTCTGACATCTGTCCTATATCTATTACCCCTCAATTTAAAGCTATGTCCCCTTGTGCTAGCCATCACCATCTGAGGAAAAAGGCTCTCACTATCCATCCTATCTAATCCTCTGATCATCTTGTATGCCTCTATTAAGTCACCTCTTAACCTTCTTCTCTCTAACGAAAACAACCTCAAGTCCCTCAGCCTTTCCTCATAAGACCTTCCCACCATACCAGGCAACATCCTGGTAAATCTCCTCTGCACCCTTTCCAATGCTTCCACATCCTTCCTATAATGTGGTGACCAGAACCGTACACAATACTCCCAAGTGCGGCCGCACCAGAGTTTTGTACAGCTGCAACATGACCTCCTGGCTCCGAAACTCAATCCCTCTATCAATAAAAGCTAACACTCCGTACACCTTCTTAACAACCCTATCAACCTGGGTGCCAACTTTCAGGGATCTATGCACATGGACACCGAGATCTCGCTGTTCATCCACACTACCAAGTATCTTACCATTAGCCCAGTACTCTGTAATCCTGTTACTCCTTCCAAAGTGAATCACCTCACACTTTTCCGCACTGAACTCCATTTGCCACCTCTCAGTCCAGCACTGCAGCTTATCTATGTCCCTCTGTCACCTGCAACAACCTTCCGCACTGTCCACAACTCCACCAACTTTAGTGTCATCCGCAAATTTACTAATCCATCCTTCCGCGCCCTCATCCAGGTCATTAATAAAAATGACAAACAGCAGTGGCCCCAAAACAGATCCTTGCGGGACACCGCTAGTAACTGAACTCCAGGATGAATATTTCCCATCAACCACCACCCTCTGTCTTCTTCCAGCTAGCCAATTCCTGATCCAAACCACTAAATCACCCTCAATCCCATGTGTCTGTATCTTCTGCAATAGCTTACCGTGGGGAACCTTATCAAACGCTTTACTGAAATCCATATACACATCAACTGCTTTACCCTCATCCACCTCTTTGGTCACCTTCTCAAAGAACTCAATAAGGTTTGTGAGGCACGACCTACCCTTCACAAAACCGTTGCCTGTGATGCGCTTGGCGGACGTCCCCGAGGTGGCCGAGACCTGGAGGGCCCTGGCTGACTTGCGGATGACACTGTTTCTGTGCCACCCTCTTCATCTAGCTGGCCCCGAGATGCCCGGGTGTGAAGGAGGGGGGAATCGGAAAGTCTCGGGACATCCGGAATCTCCTGGGTGGAAAGCCCCAGCATGGGCTCAAGCCTTTCCTCCTCCCAAGGGGTGCTTAGAGGCCCCAGGGCCACTCCATTTGATGCCAGGGTAGCTGGACTGAGCTCCAGAACTCCAACGTAACCTGGCTCTTCCAGTTCTGGAGGCCCACATGCATCCGTCCCATGGTTTGTGTCCCCTCAGCTCTGGCCCTCTGAGACTGGGCCAAGCTCTGGAGTCCCTCAGCATTACATAAGAACATAAGAAATAGGAGCAGGAGTAGGCCATCTAGTCCCTCGAGCCTGCCCCGCCATTCAATAAGATCATGGCTGATCTGACGTGGATCAGTACCACTTACCCGCCTGATCCCCATAACCCTTAATTCCCTTACCGATCAGGAATCCATCCATCCGCGCTTTAAACATATTCAGCGAGGTAGCCTCCACCACCTCAGCGGGCAGAGAATTCCAGAGATTCACCACCCTCTGGGAGAAGAAGTTCCTCCTCAACTCTGTCTTAAACCGACCCCCCTTTATTTTGAGGCTGTGTCCTCTAGTTTTAACTTCCTTACTAAGTGGAAAGAATCTCTCCGCCTCCACCCTATCCAGCCCCCGCATTATCTTATAAGTCTCCATAAGATCCCCCCACATCCTTCTAAACTCCAACGAGTACAAACCCAATCTCCTCAACCTCTCCTCATAATCCAAACCCCTCATCTCCGGTATCAACCTGGTGAACCTTCTCTGCACTCCCTCCAATGCCAATATATCCTTCCTCATATAAGGGGACCAATACTGCACACAGTATTCCAGCTGCGGCCTCACCAATGCCCTGTACAGGTGCATCAAGACATCCCTGCTTTTATATTCTATCCCCTTCGCGATATAGGCCAACATCCCATTTGCCTTCTTGATCACCTGTTGTACCTGCAGACTGGGCTTTTGCGTCTCATGCACAAGGACCCCCAGGTCCCTTTGCACGGTAGCATGTTTTCATTTGTTTCCATTGAGATAGTAATCCCATTTGTTATTATTTCCTCCAAAGTGTATAACCTCACATTTATCAACGTTATACTCCATTTGCCATATCCTCGCCCACTCACTCAGCCTGTCCAAATCTCTCTGCAGATCTTCTCCGTCCTCCACACGATTCATTAGCCCTATGAGACTGGGCTACATTGTTGAGGCTCACAGCCACAGCCTGCTGCGTCTCCAGAATGCCAGCGAGAGTCCCAGCCATGGCCAGCAGCGTCTCCAGCATGCCCCCGACACTCAAGGCCATGGACCGATATGCCTCCTGGATACCAGCAACACACTCGCCCATGGCCCATAGTGTCTCCAGGATGACCTGGACCCTGTCACCCATGAGGACAGACCCCTGAGCCAGACTTTCCACTGCGGTCGCCACCCTTGCAGTGTTGACCTGGTTCACACGCTGTGTCGGTGCCATCTCCTGCAACAGTGCTCTGTTGGACTCCCCTAAACAGCCTTGCAGTCGCAGCATGGTTGCTGACAACCCTTCCACAACTCCCCGGGTTTCCTAATGCATCTCCACCAGCCTTGGGATGAACGAACCCTGAGGCCCAGCATCTGGCTTGGGGACAGCTGAATCCTGGCCTCCGGCAGACCTCCGTGTGCCCGAGCCGTCGGATGTGCCCGCCTTCATCCGATGTGCATCAGCGGCTGTGATGTGCTCACCAGTTAGTTACCCAGAAGCCTCAACACTAAAAGTAGCCACAGTGGTGATAGTCTCTGTATTGGTGAGTCGTGTGGTACATGCCGGTGCCGCCTCACTGGTGCTGTCCTCGGAACATTCTTCAGCGTCTCCCTCTGTGGTGTCGTCCGGGGTATCGCGAGGAGTTTGTTCCAGAGTAGCAGTGGGGGCATCGACACCCAAAGGACCAGGTTCCTCTGGGTCCGGCGCTCTAATAAAGAGCACACATTCGGGGAAGGGAGGGAAAGCATCCTGTGCAGCATTGCACTTACTTCAAAGAAGACTTAGGAAGAGGGCTAAACTGATCCTCACTTGCAAGCCAGACGCTGACCTAGCTGTCCGCCACCATTCTGGCCATTGAATCGCCCCCTGCCAGCTCTGTGGCACGCTGCTCACACCCAGTCAGCTGCCACAGCTCAGGCAAACCACCACCAGTCTGTGCCCTCTCTGCCTGGTTGTGTGCAGTTTTTTTCCTGTGGGAACATAAGGTATATTACAAGCATTAATATATTGAAGTGCAAGGTCTGCAATGCAATGCAATGCATGCAGATGGGAAGAGAGGCCAGCGATGTCTGTGTAGGGGGATGAGGTGAGATGACAGCGATGAGGCTAGCAATGTCTTTGGGGGTTTGAGGGCAGTGATCTCGATACTGGGAGGTCTTTTTAGCAATCTCCCAGAGATGTGCGCATGCGCAGTGGCCCGCATATCGCAGCGATTTCAGCCTCTTCAGCGGGTTATCGTATTCAGGCCTCTGCATTGCACAGAGTGTGGGAGATTCTAGTGTGAACTACCACTGAAAAAACCCAGCATGCATTACTCCAGTTTTCGTGCTAATTCGATATTTAGAACTTTTTTGGGAGAATCGCAGCTGTAGATTCAGACCAAGAGTAACAGAGTGAATGTGTCTCAATTTTCAAAGGGAATCATAGAATCCTACAGTGCAGAAAGAGGCCATTTGGACCATCGGGTCTGCACCGACCACAATCCCACCCAGGCCCTATCCACATATCCCTACATATTTACCCACTAATCCTTCTAACCTATGCATCCCGGGACACTAAGGGGCAATTTAGAATGGCCAATCAACCTAGCCCGCACACCTTTGGACTGTGTGAGGAAACGGGAGCACCCGGAGGAAACCCACGCAGACACGGGGAGAATGTGCAAACTCCACACAGACAGCGACCTGAGCCGGGATTCGAACCCAGGTCCCTGGAGCTGTGAAGCAGCAGTGCTAACCACTGTGCTACCGTGCCGCCCCCTTTACAACATACACAGGCAGAGATCAATGTTAATCTACAACAAGAAGTAAAATGAATCATTGGGCCTGGTTTTACCATTTTCATTCTAAGTGCTGAATCTGTGCGTAATGCAGATCCGACTTGGAAATCTGCTTTCAGGTCTCCCATACGCACTCAGCCTGAAAAGAAAATTGCCAATCCCATTCGCGCTGTGGGTGGGGGTGAGCACAGCCGAAACGATCGGAGCTCTGAACTGCGCTTGCGCAGTTGGGAAACAAATTTGAAAAAGTGCGCCTGCGTCAGATCGCTCCCGGGCCGCAGAAAGCAGAGAGAGCAGCCCGGGAGTGAAACGCGGGAGTGATGACCCCCACAGACATCACTGTCCCCCTTATCAACCTCCCCCTCCCCAGACCGATCACGACACCCTGCCCCCTCCCCACCCACCGATCGCCCGCAGAGTGGCAGCGGACACCCCCCCCCCCACCAGAGATCCATCTGCCCCTCCTCCCCCCATCAGTGAGCGATCGGGCCTCCCCCCCCGACTAGGGATACATCTTTCCCTCCTCCACACCCTCCCCCCCCCCCCCCCACCAAGAGAACAATCTGGCCTCACTCCCCCCCCCCAGAGAATGGTCTGGCCTCACTCACCCCCCACCCCCTGCAGAGAATGGTCTGGCCTCACTCACCCCCCCCACCCCCCCACCCAGAGAATGGTCTGGCCACACTCACCCTCCCTCCCCCCTCCCCCCCCCCCCCACCCCCCAGAGGAACATCTGACCCACCTCCTCCTCCGTCCCCACCAGACAACGATTGGCTCTTCCCCCCCCAACCAGACAATGATCAGCCCTCCCCCCCTCACCAAGAGACAATGATCGGGCCTCCCCCCTCCAACCAGAGAATGATCTGACCCGTCTCCTCCCCCCCACCACCGATCTGAGTCAGATCGGAATCTCTGAACTTACTCTTCAGCAGCTGGAGCATCAGATTCAGACTTTTATTCAGCATGTCCATTTCGGTGCGGTTCCGGATCGGCAAACGCGGCGGTAAAGGGGGAAATGCTGATAAAGTTGGACGGGCAGCTCATTAATTCAATTGAAATGCATGCAAATGCACTTAAATTGCCATTGCGCCCATTTCGGGTGTGAAGCGGATCGCCGCCATTCCCGGGTTTCGGTAAAGTGGCAATCTGCGCAGACGCGGGCGCAGATCGCGTTAATGGCCTCACACCCAATTTTACGTTTTTGCGCCCAAAAACCGGTGCGACGCAATGGTAAAATCGGGCCCATTATGCACACAAGGAGTGAATTAGTCTCGATATACATAGGACGATAATCAGACGATGTATACACAGATATAGAATCTGTCTCGACATACAAAGCCTTGATATCCACAGACATAGAACCATTCTCAATGTACACAGGGAATTATTTAGACCCATACACAAGGATCGAATAAATCTCAATATACACAGATAGGGAATTAGACCCAAAATACATGGGGATATAATCATCATAGAAATCATAGAAACCCTACAGTGCAGAAGGAGGCCATTCGGCCCATCGAGTCTGCACCGACCACAATCCCACCCAGGCCCTACCCCCACATATTTTACCTGCTAATCCCTCTAACCTACGCATCTCAGGACTCTAAGGGGCAATTTTTTTAAACCTGGCCAATCAACCTAACCCGCACATCTTTGGACTGTGGGAGGAAACCGGAGCACCCGGAGGAAACCCACGCAGACACGGGGAGAATGTGCAAACTCCACACAGACAGTGACCCGAGCCGGGAATCGAACCTGGG
Source organism: Mustelus asterias (assembly GCF_964213995.1). NCBI lineage: Eukaryota > Metazoa > Chordata > Chondrichthyes > Carcharhiniformes > Triakidae > Mustelus > Mustelus asterias. Next base: position 92,135 of record NC_135828.1, on the reverse strand, counting down.
ACCCTGGAGCTGTGAAGCAGCAGTGCTAACCACTGTGCTACCGTGCCGCCCATCAGTCTCTAGATACACAGGGAAAGAATCTTCCACCAGGAAAAAGATACAAAAGTCTGAGGTCACGTACCAACCGACTCAAGAACAGCTTCTTCCCTGCTGACATCAGACTTTTGAATGGACTTGCCTTGCATTAAGTTGATCTTTCTCTACACCCTAGCTATGACTGTAACACTCTCCTTTCCTTCCCTATGTATGTTATGCTTTGTATAGCGTGCAAGAAACAATACTTTTCATTATATACTAATACATAATAAAGCATAATATACAAAACATAATATCCATAATAACTCAAATCAAATCAAATACATTTGATTAGTCCCAATATACACAGGGATTGGATCAGTCGTTAGGAAATAGATATAGTTTTAAATAATTTATGTTTATTTCGCAGGTATAAGTAAATAAGCTTAAATAAATCCAAAGATGTGCTGGTTAGGTTGATTGGCCATGCTAAAATTGCCCCTTCGTGTCCTGGGATGCGTAGATTAGAGGGATTAGCGGGTAAAATATGTAGGGATATGGGGGAAGGGCCTGGGTGGGATTGTGGTCGGTGCAGACTCGATGAGCCGAATGGCCTCTTTCTGTACTGTAGGGTTTCTATGATTTCTATGATTAATTTGTCTTTCTGAATTTGTGTGTTAAGAAAGGGTTAAGAACGTCCATTTGGCTTCATTTTAAACTTTGTCTGCACTGTAATAATGATTGTAATAATGTAATAATGATTGGGTATACTACAGGCCTCCCAACAGCCCACGGGAAGTTGAGGAACGGATATGTAAGGAGATTCTGGACAGGTGCAGGAAAAATAGGATTGTTGTAGTGGGAGACTATAATTTCCCTCATATAGACTGGAAATCGCTTCGGGCTGGGGGTCCGGACGGGGAGAAATTTGTAAAATGTGTCCAGGAAGGTTCTTTGGAACAATGTGTTGACAGTCCAACTAGCGAGGGAGCTATGTTGGACCTAGTCCTGGGGAATGAGCCCGGTCAGGCCATCAAAGTTTCAGTGGGGGAACGTGTGGCAAATAGTGACCACAATTCTGTAAACTTTCGGATAGTCATGGAAAAAGATGAGTGTTGTCCTATGGGTAAGGTGCTGAATTGGGGGAAGGCTAACTACAGCCGGATTAGGTGGCTGTTGATTGGGAGAGGCTGTTCGAAGGTAAATCCACATCTGGCATGTGGGAGTCTTTTAAGGAGCAGTTGATAGGACTGCAGGACAGGCATGTGCCTGTAAAGAGGAAGGATAGGAAAGGTAGGATTCGAGAGCCGTGGATAACCAGTGAAATTGTGGGTCTAATCAAAAAGAAAAAAGCGGCAAACATAAGGTCCAGACAGCTAAAATCAGATGAAGCACTGGAGGAATACAGAGAAAGTAGAAAAGAACTCAAACAGGGACTTAGAAGGGCAAAAAGGGGTCATGAAATGTCTTTAGCAGACAGGATTAAGGAGAATCCCAAGGCATTTTGTACATACGTTAGGAACAAGAGGGTTGTCAGAGAAAGAGTCGGACCTCTCAAGAACAAAGGAGGGGAATTATGCTTAGAACCCAAGGAAGTATGTGAGATTCTAAATGAATACTTTGCATCAGTATTCACAAAGGAGAGGGACACGTTGATTGGTAGTGTCTCAGAGGGATGTGTAGACCTGTTAGAACAAATCACAATTACAAGGGAGGAAATGTTAGGTGTTTTAGGAAGCATTAAGGTCGACAAATCCCCAGGGCCGGATGGCATCTGTCCTAGATTACTGAGGGAGACAAGAGATGAAATTGCTGGGTCTCTAACAGAAATCGTTGTTTCTTCATTGGACACAGGTGAGGTCCCAGAGCAAATGTGGTCCCGTTGTTTAAGAAGGGTAGCAAGGATAACCCGGGTAATTATAGGCCGGTGAGCTTGACGTCCGTGGTAGGGAAACTGTTGGAGAAGATTCTTAGAGATAGGATCTATACGCATTTAGAATTGAATAGTCTCATTAGCGATAGACAATATGGTTTTGTACGAGGGAGGTCATGCCTCACAAATTTGGTTGAGTTTTTTGAGGAGGTGACAAAAATGATTGACGAGGGAAGGTCCGTGGATGTCGTTTGCATGGATTTTGGTAAAGCATTTGACAAGGTCCCTCATGGCAGGCTGGTGCAAAAGGTTAAATCTCACGGAATCAAAGGTGAACTAGCTAGATGGGTACAGAACTGGCTTGGCCATAGAAGACAGAGGGTAGCAGTGGAGGGATCTTTTTCTGATTGGAGGTCGGTGACTAGTTGTGTTCCACAGGGCTCTGTACTGGGACCTCTGCTGTTTGTGATATATATAAATGATTTGGAAGAAGATGTAGCTGGTCTGATTAGTAAGTTTGCGGACGACACAAAGATTGCTGGAGTTGTGGATAGTGATGAACATTGTCAGAGAATACAGCAGGATATAGATATGCTGGAAAATTGGGCGGAGAAATGGCAGATGGAATTTAATCCAGATAAATGCGAAGTGATGCATTTTGGTAGATCTAATGCAGGGGGGAGCTATACAATAAATGGCAGAACCATCAGGAGTATAGACACACAGAGGGATCTGGGTGTGCAAGTCCACAGATCCTTAAAGGTGGCAACACAGGTGGAAAAGGTGGTGAAGAAGGCATATGGCATGCTTGCCTTTATTGGACAGGGCATAGAGTATAAAAGTTGGCATATGATGTTGCAGTTCTATAGAACGTTGGTTAGGCCACATTTGGAGTACTGCGTCCAGTTCTGGTCGCCACACTACCAGAAGGACATGGAGGCTTTGGAGAGAGTGCAGAAAAGGTTTACCAGGATGTTGCCTGGTATGGAGGGTCTTAGCTATAAGGTGAGATTGAGTAGACTGGGGTTGTTCTCCCTGGAAAGACGGAGGTTGAGGGGAGGCCTAATAGAGGTTTATAAAATTATGAAGGGCATCGATAGGGTGAACAGTTGGGAGCTTTTTCCCAGGTCGGAAATGACAAACACAAGGGGTCACAGGTTCAAGGTAAGGGGGGCAAGGTTCAATACAGATATGTGAGGGACGTATTTGACACAGAGGGTGGTGGGGGCCTGGAATGCACTACCAAGCAAGGTGATTGAGGCGGACACGCTAGGATCATTTAAGACTTATCTAGATAGCCACATGAACAGACTGGGAATAGAGGAATACAAACGGATGGTCTAGTTAGGAACACATGATCGATGCAGGCTTGAAGGGCCGAAGGGCCTGTTCCTGTGCTGTATTGTTCTTTGTTCTTTGTATGACACTAAAGCAAAAACAGTGCAAAAAGCTAAGCAGTTGCCTTGTAACAAAAAGGCCACAGGGGGAACAGAAAGCAGTTTGAGTGGTTGAAAGAATGTAACCTAGAAGCAAGGCGCATTTCGCAGAAACAACGAGGACAAAGACATGAAGAAAGGCAGCAGAGAGCAGATCCCAAACTAAAGAACAGAGAAGTCCCAGAAACCAGGGAATGGAGAGAAGAAAGTTTCAGGAAGACTGTTATGTCAAGGAACAAAGAACAGGTATCTAGGAAAAAAGGTATGTTCAATAAAGTTTGAAAAAGTGAGGAGCAGAGAAGCTCCAAGTTAAAGACGGGGCTGCAAGGTGCAGACCTGGAAGCTCTTAATATGGCCTGTGAAGCAATGGTATTTTGTTAGTGCAGCTGAGAGGGTATCTGGGAAATTGTATAGAAAGGAGGCTTGTATACACTTGGTGCTCCAGGGCAGAGGAATAACAGAAGGAAAGGTTGAAACCTTAGAGGTGGATCCTTGGTGAAAACATCCAAGAGAAAGTGTTGTTTGGGAGGAGATTCCAAGGCATGTATGTTCTTTGAGAGCAGAGATTGAAAACCGTAATTTGGAAGACAGAGTTCTAGTGAGGCCAGTTGGAAGTGAATCAGTCCTTACATACTCAAATATAGAATTGCTCTCGATGTGAACTCTCGAGAGTGAATGTGTCTCAATTTACCAAGGGAGGGAATCATTTTCAGTATACGCAAGCAGAGATCAGACTTGATAGCCACAAAAAACTTAAATGAATCTTCATCTCCCCATGGAATGAATCAGCCTGGAATACAGGAATATAATCGGACTATATATTTATATATATATATATAATATATAAATGCAAATATAAAATCAGCCTCAATAAACACAGCCAGACGATCAGTCTCAACATACACAGGGAGAGAATCAGACATGATTCACAAAGATAGAGAATCAGTTTCAGTATGCACAGGTAGAGTTTCAGTCTTGTTAAATACGGATTGAATCAGCCTTGATATACAGAGGCAGAAAATCAGTTTCAATATAGGCAGAGAATTAGTCTCAATTTGCAGGGGCAGAATCATATTTGATGCGCACAGGGAAGGAACCAGTCTAAATGTACACAAAGAGACAAATCTCAAACAGACAGTATTCTTTGGCCAGCATTTATTGCCCATCCCTCATCGCCCGAGGGCAGTTGAGAGTCAACCACATTGCTGTGGCTCTGGAGTCACATGTAGGCCAGACCGGGTAAGGACGGCAGATTTCCTTCCCTAAAGGACATTAGTGAACCAGATGGGTTTTTCCGACAATTGATAATGGTTTCATGGTCATCAGTAGATTCTTAATTCCAGATTTTTTTATTGAAGTCAAATTTCACCATCTGCCGTGATGGGATTCGAACACAGGTACGCAGAACATTAGCTGAGTTTTTGGATTAATGGTCCAGCAATAATACCACTCGGCCATCGCCTCCCCATCAGTCTCAATATACACAGGGCGGGAATCAGTCTCAATATACATGGAGAGGGAATCAGTCCCAATATACACACAGGAAAGGAACCAGTCTAAATGAACACAAAGAGACAATCAATCTCGATACAGACAGTAATTTGATCAGTCTCAATATACACAGGATGGGAATCATGTGGTGTATCTGGATTTCCAGAAGGCACTCAACAAGGTGCCGCACCAAAGGCTGCTGCATAAGATAAAAACGCACAGTGCCTCAGGAATCAGACCATAATTGTTTACAATTTACATAGATGATTTGGAGTTGGGGACCAAGTGTAGTGTGTCAAAGTTTGCAGATGACACTAAGATGAGTAGTAGAGCAAAGTGCAGAAGACACAAATTCTGCAGAGGGATATAGATAGTTTAAGTGAGTGGGCAAGGGTCTGGCAGATGGAGTACAATGTTGGTAAATGTGAGGTCATCAATTTTGGTAGAAATAACTGCAAAATGGACTATTATTGAAATGGCAAAGAATTGCAGCATGCTGTTGGGTGTCCTTGTGCATGAATCACAAAAAGTTGGTTTGCAGGTGCAGCAGAACATTAAGTAGTCAAATGGAATTTTGTCCTTCATTGCAAGAGGGATGCAGTTTAAAAACAGGGAGGTTATGTTGCAGCTGTATAAGGTGCTGGTGAGGCCACACCTGGAGTACTGTGTACAGTTTTGGTCTCCTTACTTGAGAAAGGATATACTGGCACTGGAGGGGGTGCAGAGGAAGTTCACTAGGTTGATTCTGGAGTTGAGAGGGTTGGCTTATGAGGAGTGACTGAGCAGACTGGGTCTATACTCATTGGAATTTAGAAGAATGAGGGGGGATCTTATAGAAACATATAAAATTATGAAGGGAATAGATAAAATAGAAGTAGGGAGGCTGTTTCCACTGGCAGGTGAAACCAGAACTAGGGGGCATGGCCTGAAAATAAGGGAGAGTAGATTTAGGACTGAGTTGAGGAGGAACTTCCTCATCCAAAGGGTTGTGAATCTGTGGAATTCCCTGCCCAGTGAAGCAGTTGAGGCTACCTCGTTGAATATTTTTAAGGCAAAGATAGATAGATTTTTGAACAGTAAAGGAATTAAGGGTTATGGTGAGCGGGCAGGTAAGTGGAGCTGGGTCCACAAAAAGATCAGCCATGATCTTATTGAATGACGAAGCAGGCTCAAGGGGCCAAATGGCCTACTCCTGCTCCTAGTTCTTATGTTCTTATTAAGGAATCAGTCTCCATATACATAGGGAGAAAATCAATCTCATTATACATAGGGAGGCAATCAGTCTTCATATACACAGAGATAAAATGCACCTTCATATACATAGAGAGTGAATCATTTTTGATATACAAAAAGGAACCAGGTATGATATACACAAGAAGAGAATCAATCTCAGTATACATCGGGATACAATCTATAGAAACTGGTTAGCTGTATGTGAAGATAAGATCAGTCAACATATGAACATGCAGTGAATCATTCCCTAAATACTCTGATATAGAATCAAGATTTGATATAAACAGAGAGTGAATGTGTCTCAATTTACCAAGGGAGAGAATCATTTTCAATATATACAGGCAGAGTTCAGTGTAAATATATCCAGATACAAAATAAGTCTTTTCCCCATGGCATGAATCAGTCTTGACATACACAGGAAGATAATCAGACTGTATGTCCACATATAGGCTGGGATTTTACCGACACACCCGCCCTCGGAATTGGCATTCTCTGTTGGCTTCGGGCGGGATCGTATGAAACTCGAGCGGACATGCCGGTAAAATTCCACCCATAGAATCAGCCTTAATATCGGTCTTCATATAGACAATAAAATGAATCAATCTCCATACACAAAGGGAGTTAATCATTCTCAAAATACAGAGGGAATGAATTTGCCATGAAATCTGCAGAGGTAGCATCAGTCTGTATACACAGCGAGAGAATCAGTCACAATGTACACAAAGTGTATCAGTCTCGACATATACAGGGATGGAATTGGTCTTGCTATACACAAGGAGAGAATGGGCCTTGATATACAAAGGAAGAAAATCAGTCTCAATATATACAGTTAGAGAATTAATCTCGATATACAGAGGGATCGAATCAGTTTTGATAAAAAGGTGAGAATCACTCTCACTATACCCAGGGATAGAATCAGCCTCATGTTAAACAAAGTGAATGTGTCTCAACTTATGAATGGAGAGAATCAAGTTCCATATGCACAGACAGAGATCAGATAAACGAGTCTTCATATACACATTGAGTAAGTCAATCCTGATATACACAACCAGTCTCAATACACACTGGGAGTGAATCAGTCTCCTATGACCACAGTCTCAAATCAGTCTCAATATACACAGGCAGAGATCAGGCGAGAGGTAAGATCAGTTATGTGCACATGAAGTGAATGCAGCCAATATACCCAGGCAGTCTTGATATATGCAAGGATTTTATCCATCTCAGTATATACAGGGATTGAGTCAGTTTCAAAGTGTACAGGAATAAAAACAAGCTCGATATATATAGGGATGTAATCAGCAACAATACACACAAGGATAGAATCAATCTTGATGTACATTGATGGAGAATCTTCCTCAATATACACAGAAAGAGAATCAGTTTTGATATACACAGGAAAAAGAACCAGTTTTAACGTACAGGGGAGAGAAACAATCTTGCTAAATGCAGGGATAGAATCTGTCTCAATATAAAGAGAATGAGAATTATTCTTGATATACACAAGCAGACAATCAGTCACGATATACACAAGGAGTTATTCAGTCTCAATGTACACAAGGATTGAATCAGTCTCAATATAAACAGGGAGAGGAGTCATCTTGATATACACAGGCATTGAATGACACACGATATACACAGAGATAGAACCTGTTTCAATAAAATCAGGCAGAGATCAATCTTGATATAGAAAGTGATAAAATGAGTATTCATATACACATGGAATGAATCAGTCGTGATATACACAATCAGAGAATCTGTCATATTATACATAGCAAGTCAAAATCAATCTTGAGATGCAGAGGAGATTTAATCAGTCTCAATATACAGTGAGGGAATCATGCTCATTATACTCAAGAGAGAATCAGTATCGATATACACAAGGGAGAATCCCTTTGAATACATTTAAGGCAGAGCTATATAGATTCTTGATTAGCAAGGGGGTTAAAGGTTATCAGGGGAGGCAGGATTATGGGGTTGATATTCGAATCATATCAACCATGATCTAATTGAGTGGTGGAGCAGACTCAAGGGGTCGAATGGCTTACCCCTGCACCTAATTTGTATGATTGTATATAATATACACAGGGAGAGAATCAGTCTTAATACAGTGATAGAATTGGCTCAATAAAGAGTGCAGGAGGGAATGCCAGAACCAGATATACCTAAAAATGAGGTGTCACCTGGTGAAGCTACAATACAGGATTACATGTGGAAAACAGTGGTGTTGTGATAATGTCACTGCACTAGTTGTGAAAAACAGCCCATCTGGTTCCCAAATATCCTTGAGGAAGGAAATCAGCCATTCTTATTAGGTGTGACCAACGTGTGACTCCAGGGGAGGCAGTGGTATTGTCACTGAATTAGTATTTCAGAGACCCAGGATAATCCTCTGGAACCCAGGTTCAAATCCCACCGGGGCAGATGTTGAAATTTGAATTGAAAAAAAATCTGGAATTATAGAACATAGAACACTACAGCGCAGTACAGGCCCTTCGGCCCTCGATGTTGCGCCGACCAGTGAAACCAATCTAAAGCCCCTCTAACCTACACTATTTCAATATCATATGTTTATCCAATAACCATTTGAATGCTCTTAATGTTGGCGAGTCCACTACTGTTGCAGGCAGGGCATTCCACGCCCTTACTACTCTCTGAGTAAAGAATCCACCTCTAACATCTATCCTATATCTATCACCCCTCAATTTAAAGCTATGTCCCCTCCTGTTAGCCATCACCATCCGAGGAAAAAGGCTCTCACTATCCACCCTATCTAATCCTCTGATCATCTTGTATGTCTCTATTAAGTCACCTCTTAACCTTCTTCTCTCTAACGAAAACAACCTCAAGTCCCTCAGCCTTTCCTCATACGATTTTCCCACCATACCAGGCAACATCCTGGTAAATCTCCTCTGCACCCTTTCCAACACTTCCACATCCTTCCTATAATGCGGCGACCAGAACTGTACGCAATACTCCAAGTGCAGCCGCACCAGAGTTTTGTACAGTTGCAGCATGACCTCCTGGCTCCGAAACTCAATCCCTCTACCAGTAAAAGCTAACACACCGTACGCCTTCTTAACAACCCGATCAACCTGGGTGTGAACTTTCAGGGATTAGCTTAGTTTAGTTTAGTGATGACCATGGAATCATTGTCAAATGTCATAAAAACACATTTGGTTGACAAATGGCCTTTAGAGAACTGTTCATGTGATTCCAGATCCACAGCAATGTGAATTCATAGAAACTAGAAGCACGTGTACAGGTGACAGACCACAGGCGAGGTTCCAGAGGACTGGAAAATAGCCAATGTTGTTTCCTTGTTTAAGAAAGGAAGCAGGATAATCCAGGAAATTATAGGCCGGTGAGCCTGACATCAGAGGTGGCGAAGCTTTTGGAGGAGATACTGAGTCATAAAGGTTTACAGCATGGAAACAGGCCCTTTGGCCCAACTTGTCCATGCCACCCCTTTGTTTTTAACCACTAAACTAGTCCCAATTGCCCACGTTTGGCCCATATCCCTCTCTACCCATCTTACCCATGTAACTGTCTAAACGCTTTTAAAAAGATAAAATTGTACCCACCTCTACTACTACCTCTGGCAGCTTGTGCCAGACGCTCACCACCCTCTGTGTGAAAAAATTGCCCCTCGGGATCCTTTTGTATCTCTCCCCTCTCACCTTAAACCTATGCCCTCTAGTTTTAGACTCCCTATCTTTGGGGAAAGATATTGACTATCTACCTTATCTATGCCTCTTATTATTTTATAGATCTTTATAAGATCACCCCTAAGCCTCCTACGCTCTGGGGAAAAATGTCCCAGTCTATCCAACCTCTCCTTATAACTCAAACCATCAAGTCCCAGTAGCATCCTAGTAAATCTTTTCTGCACTCTTTCTAGTTTAATATATAACAGGGAGACAAGATATATCCTGTCCTGAGGGACAGGATACATGCACATTTGGAAGAAAATGGACTAGTCAGTGACAGGCAGCAGGGTTTTGTACGGGGAAGGTCATGTCTCACCAACTTGATTGAGTTTTTTGAAGAGGTGACAAAGATAATTGATGAGGGCAGGGCTGTGGATGTAGTTTATATGGATTTTAGTAAGGCGTTTGACAAGGTCCCACATGGCAGACTGGTACAAAAACAAAAATCACATGGGATTCAGGGTGGGCTGGCTAGATGGATAAAGAACTGGCTTGGTCATAGAAGGCAGAGAGTAGCAGTGGAAGGGTGTTTTTCAGAATGGGATCAGTGCTCGGACCCCTGTTGTTTGTAGTATATATAAATGATCTGGAGGAAAATATAGGGGGTCTGATTAGTAATTTTGCGGATGACATGAAGATTGGTGGAGTTGCTGATAGTGCCAGGGATTATCAGAGGATACAACAGGATACAGATAGATTGGAGACTTGGGCACAGAAATGGCAGATGGAGTTTAATCTGGACAAATGTGAGGTGATGCATCATACAGTAAATGGCAGAACCCTTAGGAACATTGACATACGGAGGGATCTGGGCGTGCGGGTCCACATTTCCCTAAAAGTGGCAACACAGGTGGCAAGGTGATTAAGAAAGTACATGGCATGCTTTCCTTCATTGGCCAGGGCATTGAGTACAAGAGTTAGGAAATAATGGTGCAGCTATATAAAACCTTGGTTAGGCTGCATTTGGAGTATTGCGTGTAGTTCTGGTCACCACACTACCAGAGGGACGTGGAAAATAGAAACATAGAAAAACTACACCACAAAACAGGCCCTTCGGCCCCACAAGTTGTGCCGAACATATCCCTACCTTTTAGGCCTACCTATAACCCTCCATCCTATTAAGTCCCATATACTCAGCCAGGAGTCTCTTAAAAGACCCTATTGAGTTTGCCTCCACCACCACTGACGGCAGCCGATTCCACTCGCCCACCACCCTCTGTGTGAAAAACTTCCCCCTAACATTTCCCCTGTACCTAACCCCCCAGCACCTTAAACCTGTGTCCTCTCGTAGAAGCCATTTCCACCCTGGGAAAAAGCCTCTGAGAGTCCACCCGATCTATGCCTCTCAACATCTTATATACCTCTATTAGGTCTCCTCTCATCCTATGTCTCTCCAAGGAGAAAAGGCCGAGCTCCCTCAGCCTATCCTCATAAGGCATGCCACTCAATCCAGGCAACATCCTTGTAAATCTCCTCTGCACCCTTTCAATCTTTTCCACATCCTTCCTGTAATGAGGTGACCAGAACTGAGCACAGTACTCCAAGTGGGGTCTGATGAGGGTCTTATATAGCTGCATCATTATTCCCGGATCCTAAACTCAATCCCTCGATTGATAAAGGCCAGCACACCATACGCCTTCTTAACCACCTCCTCCACCTGCGGGGCCAATTTTAGAGTCCTATGGACCCGGACCCCAAGGTCCTTCTGATCCTCGACAGTACTAAGAGTCTTTCCCTTTATATTGTACTCCTTCATCCCATTTGACCTGCCAAAATGGACCACTACGCATTTATCTGGGTTGAAGTCCATCTGCCACTTCTCCGCCCAGTCTTGCATCCTATCTATGTCCCTCCATAACTTCTGACATCCCTCCAGACTATCCACAACCCCACCAACCTTTCGGCAAACTTACCAACCCATCCCTCCACTTCCTCATCCAGGTCATTTATGAAAATGACAAACAGCAAGGGTCCCAGAACAGATCCCTGGGGCACACCACTGGTGACCAACCTCCATTTAGAAAAAGACCCATCTATACCCACTCTCTACCTCCTTTGGGCAAGCCAGTTCTGGATCCACCGGGCAGCAGCCCCTTGGATCCCATGCCCTCTCACTTTTTCGAGAAGCCTTGCATGGGGGACCTTATCGAACGCCTTGCTAAAATCCATATAAACCACATCTACCGCTTTCCCTTCGTCAATGTGTTTAGTCACATTTTCGAAGAACTCCACCAGGCTCGTAAGGCACGATCTGCCTTTGACAAAGCCATGCTGAGTATTCTTGAGCATACTAAACCTCTCTAAATGCTCATAAATCTTGTCCCTCAGGATCTTCTCCATCAGCTTACCAACCACTGAGGTTAGACTCACCGGTCGGTAATTTCCTGGGCTATCCACTGACGGCTATCTTGATGTTCATAAGGAGGAGGTGTTAGCAATTCTGGAAAGGGTAAAAGTAGATAAGTCGCCTGGGCCAAATGGGATTTATCCTAGGATTATCTGGGAGGCTAGAGAGGAGATTGCAGAGCCTTTGGCTTTGATCTTTGTGTCGTCATTGTCTACAGGAACAGTGCCAGAAGACTGGAGGATAACAAATGTTGTCCCCTTGTTCAAGAAGGGGAGTAGGGACAACCCTGGTAATTATAGACCGGTGAGCCTTACTTCATAGAATCATAGAATCATAGAAACACTACAGCACAGAAAGTGCTGAACTTTCTGAAACTTCTGTTGTGGGCAAAGTATTGGAAAGGATTCTAAGAGATAGGATTTATAATCACCTAGAAAGGAATAATTTGATTAGGGATAGTCAGCACGGTTTTGTGAAGGGTAGGTCGTGCCTCACAAACCTCATTGAGTTCTTTGAGAAGGTGACCTAAGAGGTGGATGAGGGTAAAGAGGTTGATGTGGTGTATATGGATTTCAAAGTGTTTGATAAGGTTCCCCATGGTAAGCTTTTGCAGAAAATACGGACACATGGGATTGAGGGTGATTTAGTGGTTTGCATCAGGAATTGGCTAGCTGTAAGAAAACAGAGGGCCAGAGCTGAGGGGACACAAACCATGGGACGGATGCATGTGGGCCTCCAGAACTGGAAGAGCCAGGTTACATTGGAGTTCTGGAGCTCAGTCCAGCTACCCTGGCATCAAATGGAGTGGCCCTGGGGCCTCTAAGCACCCCTTGGGAGGAGGAAAGGCTTGAGCCCATGCTGGGGCTTTCCACCCAGGAGATTCCGGATGTCCCGAGACTTTCCGATTCCCCCCTCCTTCACACCCGGGCATCTCGGGGCCAGCTAGATGAAGAGGGTGGCACAGAAACAGTGTCATCCGCAAGTCAGCCAGGGCCCTCCAGGTCTCGGCCACCTCGGGGACGTCCGCCAAGCGCATCACAGGCAACGGTTTTGTGAAGGGTAGGTCGTGCCTCACAAACCTCATTGAGTTCTTTGAGAAGGTGACCAAAGAGGTGGATGAGGGTAAAGCAGTTGATGTGTATATGGATTTCAGTAAAGCGTTTGATAAGGTTCCCCACGGTAAGCTATTGCAGAAGATATGGAGGCATGGGATTGAGGGTGATTTAGCAGTTTGGATCAGGAATTGGCTAGCTGTAAGAAGACAGAGGGTGGTGGTTGATGGGAAATATTCATCCTGGAGTTCAGTTACTAGCGGTGTACCGCAAGGATCTGTTTTGGGGCCACTGCTGTTTGTCATTTTTATTAATGACCTGGATGAGGGCGCGGAAGGATGGATTAGTAAATTTGCGGATGACACTAAAGTCGGTGGAGTTGTAGACAGTGCAGAGGGAAGTGGCAGGTTACAGAGGGACATAGATAAGCTGCAGAGCTGGGCTGAGAGGTGGCAAATGGAGTTTAATGCGGAAAAGTGTGAGGTGATTCACTTTGGAAGAAGTAACAGGAATACAGAGTACTGGGCTAATGGTAAGATACTTGGTAGTGTGGATGAACAGAGGGATCTCGGTGTCCATGTACATAGATCCCTGAAAGTTGGCACCCAGGTTGACAGGGTTGTTAAGAAGGCGTGTGTTAGCTTTTATTGGTAGAGGGATTGAGTTTCGGAGCCAGGAGGTCATGCTGCAACTGTTCCACAGGACCAGGCTGAGGAGAAGGCAGTTGGTTTGTTCACTACATTTATTTATTTTAAGTTAAATTTGTGTAAAAAATCGGAGGTTTTTTTTAAAACAGGAAGTGGGCCCAGCAGGAGTCTGGGAAGGTTTTTGGAGGGTTTAAAAGTGCTTAACTTGCAGTTTTCAGCCTCATTGTTCCACAGGACCAGGCTGAGGAGAAGGCAGTTGGTTTGTTCACTTTATTTATTTATTTTAAGTTAAATTTGTGTAAAAAATCGGAGGTTTTTTTTAAACCAGGAAGTGGGCCCAGCAGGAGTCTGGGAAGGTTTTTGGAGGGTTTAAAAGTAGGCCGCACTTTTGAGCGGGCAGCGTCGTTAGTGGGCAGCAGAGTGAGCAGGAGGCAGAGTGAAAGCTGTAGGGCTTTGGCTCACAGGGCTTGGGCGAGCAGGGGTGAGTTAATTCATTTTTTGCTGTTTCTACCTGGTACTGGCAAGGTATCTAGAGGGGATGGGTGTGAAGGCAGTGCAATGTTCCTCTTGCACTATGTTCGAGGTGAGGGACGACGTCAGTGTCCCTGCTGATTATACCTGTGAGAAGTGCATCCATCTGCAGCTCCTCCAAAACCGTGTAAGGGAACTGGAGTTGGAGGAACTTAGGATCATTAGGGATGCAGAGATGGCCATAGACAGAAGCTTCAGGGATACAGTTACTCCGCGGAATGAAAATAGATGGGTGACGGTGAGAGGGGCTGGGAAGAAGCAGTCGGTGCAGGGATCCCCTGTGGTCGTTCCCCTTAGCAATAAGTATTCCGCTTTGGATACGGTTGAGGGGGACGACATACCAGTGGTGAGCCGCAGTGAGAGGATCTCCGGCACTGAGTCCGTCCCTGTGGCTCAGGAGGGTAAGGAGGAGAGCGGGAGGGCAATAGTTATTGGGGACTCGTTAGTTAGAGGGATAGATAGGAGGTTCTGTGGCAGCAAAAGAGACTCGAGGATGGTTTGTTGCCTACCGGATGCCAGGGTCCATGACGTCTCGGACCGTGTTTTCCGGATTCTTAAGGGGGAGGGGAAACAGTCACAAGTCGTGGTACACATTGGTACCAACGACATAGGTAAGAGAAGGGACGGGGATTTAAAACAGGAATTTCGGGAGCTCGGCTGGAAGCTGAGAGCAAAGACAAAACATGTGGTCATCTCTGGTACGCTACCGGTGCCACGTGATAGCGAGTTGAGGAACAGGGAGAGAGTGCACTTAAACATGTGGTTGCAGGGATGGTGCAGGAGGGAGGGTTTCAGCTACGTGGATAATTGGAACACGTTCTGGGGAAGGTGGGACCTCTACAAACAGGACGGGGTGCACCTGAACCAGAGGGGCACCAATATCCTGGGAGGGAAATTTGCTACGGCTCTTCAGGGGGATTTAAACTAATTTGTCAGGGGAGTGGGAAAAGGAGTTGTAGTCCAGAAGTCAGTGTTGAGGGTGGTGAGGTATTGGGGAAGGTATCAAGGTCAAGGGTGGGTACCGGTAGACAGGAAGATGGGTTGAAGTGTGTCTACTTCAATGCAAGGAGCATCCGGAACAAGGTGGATGAACTTGGGGCGTGGATTGCTACTTGGGACTACGATGTTGTGGCCATTACGGAGACGTGGGTAGAACAAGGACAGGAATGGTTGTTGGACGTTCCGGGGTATAGATGTTTCAGTAAGTGTAGGGAAGCTGGTAAAAGAGGTGGAGGAGTAGCATTGTTAATCAAGGATAGTTTAACGGCTGCGGAAAAGCACTTTGAGGGGGATATGCACACTGAGGTAATATGGGCTGCAGTTAGAAACAGGACAGGAGCGGTCACGTTGCTAGGAGTTTACTATAGGCCCCCAAATAGTAATAGAGATGTGGAGGAAGAAATTGCTAAGCAGATTATGGATATGTGTGGGGGTCACAGGGTAGTTGTCATGGGGGACTTTAACTTTCCAAATATTGATTGGAACCTTTGTAGGTCAAATAGTTTGGATGGGGCACTTTTTGTGCAGTGTGTGCAGGAGGGTTTCCTGACACAATATGTGGATAGGCCGACAAGGGGTGAGGCCACATTGGATTTTTTACTGGGAAATGAACCGGGCCAAGTGTTAGATTTGGTTGTGGGAGAGAACTTTGGAGATAGTGACCACAATTCGGTGTCTTTTGTTATTGCAATGGAGAGGGATAGGGCCGGACGGCAGGGCAAGGCTTACAATTGGGGGAGAGGTAATTATGATGCGATTAGGCAAGAATTAGGGGGCATAAGATGGGAACAGAAACTGTCAGGGAAAGGCACTGATGAAAAGTGGAACTTTTTCAAGGAACAAATACTGGGTGTCCTTGATAGGTATGTCCCTGTCAGGCAGGGAGGAAATGGCCGAGTGAGGGAACCGTGGTTCACAAAAGAGGTGGAATGTCTTGTGAAAAGGAAGAGGGAAGCTTATGTAGGGATGAGGAAACAAGGTTCAGATGGCTCGACTGAGGGTTACAAGTTAGCAAGGAACGAGCTGAAAAAGGGGCTGAGGAGAGCTAGGAGGGGACATGAGAAGTCCTTGGCGGGTCGGATCAAGGAAAACCCCAAGGCTTTTTACTCTTATGTGAGGAATAAAAGAATGACCAGGGTGAGGTTAGGGCCGGTCAAGGACAGTGGTGGGAACTTGTGTATGGAATCAGTAGAGATAGGCGAGGTGATGAATGAATACTTTTCTTCAGTGTTCACCAAGGAGAGGGGCCATGTTTTTCAGGAAGAGAAGGTGTTACAGGCTAATAGGCTGGAGGAAATAGATGTTCGGAGGGAGGATGTATTGGCAGTTTTGAATAAACTGAAGGTCGATAAGTCCCCTGGGCCTGATGAAATGTATCCTAGGATTCTTTGGGAGGCAAGGGATGAGATTGCAGAGCCTTTGGCTTTGATCTTTGGGTCCTCGCTGTCCACGGGGATGGTGCCAGAGGACTGGAGAGTGGCAAATGTTGTTCCTCTGTTTAAGAAAGGGAATAGAAATGACCCTGGTAATTATAGACCGGTTAGTCTGACTTCGGTGGTTGGTAAATTGATGGAAAAGGTCCTTAGGGATGGGATTTACGACCATTTAGAAAGATGCGGATTAATCCGGGATAGTCAGCACGGATTTGTGAAGGGCAAATCGTGCCTCACAAATTTGATAGAATTTTTTGAGGAGGTAACTAGGTGTGTTGATGAAGGTAGGGCGGTTGATGTCATATACATGGATTTTAGTAAGGCGTTTGATAAGGTCCCCCATGGTCGGCTTATGATGAAAGTAAGGAGGTGTGGGATAGAGGGAAAGTTGGCCGATTGGATAGGTAACTGGCTGTCTGATCGAAGACAGAGGGTGGTGGTGGATGGAAAATTTTCGGACTGGAGGCAGGTTGCTAGCGGAGTGCCATAGGGATCGGTGCTTGGTCCTCTGCTCGTTGTGATTTTTAATAATGACTTAGAGGAGGGGGCTGAAGGGTGGATCAGTAAATTTGCTGATGACACCAAGATGGTGGAGTAGTGGATGAGGTGGAGGGGTGTTGTAGGCTGCAAAGAGACATAGATAGGATGCAAAGCTGGGCTGAAAAATGGCAAATGGAGTTTAACCCTGATAAATGTGAGGTGATTCATTTTGGTAGGACTAATTGAAATGTGGATTACAGGGTCAAAGGTAGGGTTCTGAAGACTGTGGAGGAACAGAGAGAGCTTGGGGTCCATATCCACAGATCTCTAAAGGTTGCCACTCAAGTGGATAGAGCTGTGAAGAAGGCCTATAGTGTGTTAGTTTTTATTAACAGGGGGTTGGAGTTTAAGAGCCGTGGGGTTATGCTGCAACTGTACAGGACCTTGGTGAGACCACATTTGGAATATTGTGTGCAGTTCTGGTCACCTCACTATAAGAAGGATGTGGAAGCGCTGGAAAGAGTGCAGAGGAGAGTTACCAGGATGCTGCCTGGTTTGGGGGGTAGGTCTTATGAGGAAAGGTAGAGGGAGCTCGGGCTGTTCTCTCTGGAGTGGAGGAGGCTGAGGGGAGACTTAATAGAGGTTTATAAAATGATGAAGGGGATAGATAGAGTGAACGTTCAAAGACTATTTGCTCAGGTGGATGGAGCTATCACAAGGGGGCATAACTATAGGGTTCATGGTGGGAGATATAGGAAGGATATCAGAGGTAGGTTCTTTACGCAGAGAGTGGTTGGGGTGTGGAATGGACTGCCTGCAGTGATAGTGGAGTCAGACACTTTAGGAACATTTAAGCGGTTATTGGATAGGCACATGGAGCACACCAGGATGATAGGGAGTGGGATAGCTTGATCTTGGTTTCAGATAAAGCTCGGCACAACATCGTGGGCCGATGGGCCTGTTCTGTGCTGTACTGTTCTATGTTCTATGTCAACATTAAGAGCATTCAAATGGTTATTGGGTAAACATATGGATGATATTGGAATAGTGTAGATTAGAGGGGCTTTGGATTGGTTCCACTGGTCGGTGCAACATCGAGGGCCGAAGGGCCTGTACTGCGCTGTAATGTTCTATGTTCTATCCCTATTCCCCTCCTTGAAAATAGGAACCACATCCGCAATCCTCCAATCCTCCGGCACCTCTCCCGTCTCCATCAACGATGCAAAGATCATCGCCAGAGGCTCTGCAATCTCGTCCCTCGCCTCCCACAGTAACCTGGGGTACATCCCATCCGGACCCGGCGACTTATCTATCTTGATGCCATTCAAAGATTCCAGCACAACCTCTTTGTTAGAGTCCACATACTCAATCTTTTCAGTCCACCGCAAGCCCACAGTACATCCACCCATGTCCTTCTCCTCTGTGAAAACCGAGGCAAAATACTCATTAAGCACCTCTGCCATTTCTACCGGTTCCGTACAGATTTTCCCGCCTTCACCTTTTATAGGCCCTATTCCTTCACATCTCATCCTTTTACTCTTCACATATTTATAGAACGCCTTAGGGTTTTCCTTCATCCTACCTGCCAAGGCCTTCTCGTGACCCCTTCTGGCTCTCCTAATTTCCTTCTTTAGTCCCTTCCTACAAGCCGTATACTCATCTAGATCCCTATCTTCGCCAAGCTCTCTGAACCTTTTGTACGCTTTCCTTTTCTTCTCGACTCGGTCCCGCACAGCTTTCGAGCACCACGGTTCCTTTCACCTACCAACTCCTCCCTGTCTGCTCGGAATGTTGTCCTGTAGAACTCTAGACAGACATTCCTTGAAAAACTGCCACTTCTCTTCAGTACATTTCCCCGAGAATACCTCCTTCCAATTTACTCCTCTAATTTGCTGCCTTATTTCTTCATATTTCCCCTTACTCCATATAAATTTGGAGAGAGTGCAGAGAAGGTTCACCAGGATGTTGCCTGGTCTTAAGGATGTTGGCTATGAGGAGAGGTTGAATAAACAAGGATTTTTTTCACTGAAAAGATGGAGGCTGAGGGGAGACCTGATAGAAGTCTACAAAATTATGAGAGGCATAGACAGGGTGGATACAATCAAAGGCTTTTTCCCAGGGTGGAAGTGTCAGTTACAAGTGGGCACAGGTTCAAGGTGAGAGGGAAAAAGTTTAAGGGAGATGTGCAGAGGAAGTTTTTCACACAGAATTGTGGGTGCCTGTAACGCGCTGCTATAGAAGGTGGTGGAAGCAGGCACATTAGCAACATTTAAGAGGCATCTGGATGGGTCCATGAATAGGAAGGGAATAGAGCGATACGGATCGAATAAGGACAGAAGGTTTTTTTTAGTTTAGTTGGGGCATCATGACTGGCACAGGCTTGGAAGACCAAAGGGCCTGTTCCTGTACTGTACTTTTCTTTGTTCTCTTTGTTCTTTGAGTAGGCCATTTGGCCCTTCGAGCCTGCTCTGCCATTCATTTTGATCATGGCTGATCACCAACTTCAATATCCTAATCCCTCTTCCCCCCATTATCCCTTGATCCCTTTAGTCCAAAGAGCTATATCTAATTTATTCTTGAAATCAGACAACGTTTTGGCCTCAACGACTTTCTGTGGGAGTGAATTCATAGAATTCAACCATGTGGTTGACTTTTAACTGCCCCTTCAAGGGCAATTCGGAATGGGCAATAAATGCTGTCTGGTCCTGCCAGTCAGCAACATCCACATTGCACAAAGGAATAAAAAAAAGACCCACAGCAATATGGTTGGTTCTTAACTGTACACTGAAATGGTCTAGCCAACCAGTCAGTTCAAGGACAATTCAGGATGAATAACAAATGCTGGTCATGACAGTGGTATTCACATCCTATGAAAGATATTTTTAAAAATGCCAAACAGCAAAAGCAGCATACGATCGTCTGAGCTAAGCAATCTCACAATGAATGGATCAGATCTAAGATCTGCAGTTCTGCCACATCCAGTCATGAAATACAATGGACAATTAAACAGCAGGAGAAGGAGGCTCCACAAATATCCATATCTTCAATGATGGGGGAGCCGAACACATCAGTGCAAAAGACAAGTCTGAAACATTTGCTACAGTCTGCAAGTGCCGAGTGCATGATCCATTTCAACCTCCTCCTGAGGTCTTCAGTAACACAGATATCTGTCTTGAGCTAAATCGATTCACTCCACCTGATATCAAGAAATGGCTATAGGCTCTGGATACTGCAAAGGTATGGGCCCTGACAATATTCCAACAGTCGTACTGAAGATCTGTGCCTCAGAATTAGCCATGCCTAGAGCTAAGCTGTTCCACTGCAGCTACAACACTGGCATCTACCTGACACTGTGGAAAATTCCTGCATTTCCTGTCCACAATAAGCAGGACAAATCCAACTAAGCCAATTACCGCCCCATCAGTCCAATCTCAATGATCAGCAAAGTGATAAAATTGTCATTGACAGTGCTATCAAACAGTATTTACTCAGCAATGACCTGCTCACTGTCTCGCAGTTTGGGTTCCCCCTAAGCTACTCAGCTCCTGACTCATTGAAGCTTTGCTCCAAATATTGGCAAAAGAGTTGAACTCAAGAGGTGAAGTGAAAGTGACTGCCCTTGACAACAAGGCCACAATTTACCAAAGTTGGCAGCAAAGAGCCCTAGCAAAACTGGAGTCAATACGAATTGGGGGAAAATTCTCCACTGGTTGGAATCGTACCTTGCACAAAAGAAGATGGTTGTGGCAGTTGGAGGTCAATCATCTGTCAGGAAGCAGAGGTCGTTTTAAATAATCTGTGTTTGAAAAGAACTGGTACAAAAATAAAAATGACATGGGATTTGGTAAAAATGACATGGGATTCGGGGTGGGCTGGCTAGATGGATACAGAACTGGCTTGGTCATAGTAGTCATGATGTGGAGATGCCGGCGTTGGACTGGGGTAAGCACAGTAAGGGGCGAAGGGGCAGCGGTCCGAAAGCTTATGGTATTTGCTACAAAATAAACCTGTTGGACTTTAACCTGGTGTTGTGAGACTTCTTACCTTGGTCATAGTAAACAGAGAGTAGCAGTGGAAGGGTGTTTTGGAAATCTGTAGTTAGTGGTGTTCCGCAGGGTGCAGTGCTGGGACCTCTGTTGTTTGTGTATATATAAATAATCTGGAGGAATATGTGAGGTGGTATTATTAGTAAGCTTGCAGATGACACGAAGATTGGTGGAGTTGCTGGTTGTGCAGGGGATTGTCAGAGGATACAACAGGATATGGATAAATTGGAGACTTGGGCATAGGAATAGCAGATAGAATTTAATGCAGACAAGTGCAAGGTGATGCATTTTGGAGGATCAAACTTAGGTGTGAATTATACTGTAAATGGCAGAACCCTTAGGAAAGGAGATAGAGTTATGATCACTATCCCCAAAATGCTCTCCCACTGAGAGATCTGACACCTGCCCAGGTCCATTCCCTAATACCAAATCAAGTGCAGCCTCTCCTCTTGTAGGCTTATCCACATACTGTGTCAGGAAGCCCTCCTGAACACACCCAACAAACTCCTCCCTATCTAAACCCCTTACCCAAGGGATATTCCAATCGATATTTGGGAAATTAAAATCTCCCATCACGACCACTCTGTCATTATCACATCTCTCCAGGATCTGCTTCCCAATCTGCTCCTCCACATCCCTGCTACTATTGGGCGGCCTATAGAAAACACCCAGTAAAGTTATTGACCCCCTTCCTGTTGCGAACCTCCACCCACAGAGATTGCGTAGACAATCCCTCTGTGGCATCCATCTTTTCTACAACTGTGACACTATCCCCGATCAACAGTGCCACTCCCCCACTCTTTTGCCTCCTTCCCTGTCCCTCCTGAAACATCTGAAACCCGGCACTTGAAGTATCCCATCTATCCCACACCTGGAGTACTGTGCCTAGTTCTGGTCGCCTCATTACAGAAAGGATGTGGAAGCCATAGAAAGGGTGCAGAGGAGATTTATAAGGATGTTGCCTGGATTGGGTGGCATGCCTCATGAGGATAGGTTGAGAGAGCTCGGTCTTTTCTCCTTGGAGAGGCGGAGGATGAGAGGTGACCTGATAGAAGTGTATAAGATGTTGAGGGGCATTGATCGAGTGGATTCTCAGAGGCTTTTACCCAGGGCTGAAATGGTTGCCACAAGGGGTCACAAGTTTAGGGTGCTGGGGAGTAGGTACAGAGGAGATGTTAGGGGTAAGTTTTTCACTCAGAGGGTGGTGGGTGCGTGGAATCGGCTGCCGATAGTGGTGGTGGAGGCGGATTCGATAGGGTCTTTTAAAGGACTTTTGGATAAGTTCATAGAAGTTAGTAAGATAGAGGGTTATAGGTAAGCCTAGTAGGTAGGGACATGTTTGGCGCAACTTGTGGGCCAAAGGGCCTGTTTGTGCTGTAGCTTTTCTATGTTCTAACATACTGTGTAACCTGTTATCCTTAAAATCTGAACGCATGTGAAAACAAGTATGACTGAAGGAGTATTGTATTATAGTCAAACTTTTCATGTATAAAAAATGTTTTTTTTTCTGTTGCTAAAAGCTTATTGGCAGTGCTGTGACTCTTTCATCCATGTTTCCTAAAAAAAGTAAAAGTTACAGAGCGAAGGTTCCATTTTGGGATCTTCCCATCTAGTGATATCAACTGGGCCACCTCCCCCGCCCCCCCACCCCACTCCCAGACATTACTGCAGGAGTCCCTCAGGATCATGTCCTAGACCCAATCATCTTTAGCTGCTTCATCAATGACCTCCCCTCCATCATAAGGTCAGAAGTGTAATGTACACAGATGATTGCACATTATTCAGCACCATTCCCGATTCCTTCGGATACTAAAGCAGTCCACACCCATATGTAGCAAGACCTGGACAATATTCAGGCTGACAAGTGGCAAATAATGTTTGCACCACACATTCTCCAAGCAATCACCACTTCCAACAAAAGAGAATCCAACTATCTCCCTTTGACATTGAATGGCATTACCATTGTTGAATCCCCCACTATCAACATGCTAGAGATTACCATTAGAGTCATAGAAGTTTACAACTTAGAATCAAACCCTTCGGCCCAACTTGTCCAAGCCACCCAGTTTTTACCACTAAGCTAGTCCCAATTGCCCGCATTTGGCCCATATCCCTCTATATCCATCTTACCCATGTAACTGTGTAAATGCTTTTTAAAAGATAAAATTGTACCAGCCTCTACTACTGCCTCTGGCAGCTCATTCCAGACACTCACCACCCTCTGAGTGAAAAATTGTCCCTCTGGACCCTTTTGTATCTCTCCCCTTTCACCTTAAACCTATGCCTTCTAGTTTTAGACTCCCCTACCTTTGGGAAAAGATATTGACTATCTAGTTGATCTATGCCCGTCATTATTTTATAGACCTCTATAAGACCATCCCTAAGCCTCCTACGCTCCAGGGAAAAAAGTTAAGTCTACCCAGCCTCTCCGTAATAACTCGAACCATCAAGTCCCAGTAGCATTCTAGTATACCTTTTCTGTATTCTTTCTAGTTTAATAATAAATATCCTTTCTATAATAGGGTGATGAGAACTGTACACAGTATTACAAGTGTTGCCTTATCAATGTCTTGTACAACTTCAACAAGACATCTCAAATCCTGTATTCAATGTTCTGACCAATTGACCAGAAACTGAACTGAACCAGCCATATAAATATTGTTGCTACAAGAGCAGGTCAGAGGTTAGGAATTGTGCAGAGAGTAACTCACCTCCTGACGCCCAAACCCTGTCAACCATCTAAAAGGCACAAGTCAGGAGTGTTATGGAAAACTCTCCACTCGCCTCGATGAGTGCAGCTCCAACTACACTCAAGAAGCTTGACACCATCCAGGACAAAGCAACTCTTTCTCCTGGATGGTGTCAAGCTTCTTGAGCTTGATTGACACCTCATGCACAAACATTTGTTCCCTCCACCAGTGACACACAGTAGCATCAGTGTGTACCATCTGCAAGATGCACTGCAGCAACTCACCAAGGCCCCTTTAAGAGCACCTTCCAAACCCGCAACTGCTGTCATCTAGGACAAGGAGAGCAGACATATGGGAACACCATCACTGAAAGTTCCCCTCCAAGCCACTCAACATCCTGACTTGGAAATATAGCACTGTTCCTTCACTGTTGCTGGGCCACAATCCTAGAACTCCCTCCCTAACAGCATTGTGGGTGTACCTACACCACATGGCATGTAGCGATTCAAAAACACGGTTCATCACCACCTTTTCAAAAGCAATTAGGGATGGGCGATAAATACCAGCGATGCCCACATCCCATGAAAGTAAGTTTTAAAAGCCTCAATATACACAGGGAGTGAATCAGTCTTGGTATACACAGCGATACAATCAGACTCAGTATGCATAGGAATGAAACCAGCCTTTATATACACTGGGTTACAATCAATCTCGGTAGATATAGGGATGGATTCAGTATTAATATACACAGATATTATCATACAATTTGAACTACTTCCACGATATATGGGAGCAGAAACAATTTTGATATACAATCAGATTGCATCAGCCTTTGTTTTCAGAACATAAACCCTTTCTCATTGGAAAACAGAGGAAACAAATGTATATAAAACTGTATTTTTAACACCATCAGAATGGAGACCAGTCATCATTCATTGATTTCAAATCTGAAATCTGGAATGTTTTGTGATTTTGATTGTTTGCTACTTCTACTGCAAAGCTAGAACTGACCCCATATAAATATTGTTATTTATTTTAATTAATTCCCTGAAGAATGCAACACACAAACACACACTCCCACACAGCCCCCCCCCCACACATACGTACACACACCCCCACACAGTCCCCCCACACACATATGAATACATACACACACCCACACACACATTAACACACATTCCCCCCCATACCCACAAGAACACATACCAAAACACAGTACCCCTCCACACACAAACACACACTCCTACCCAAACAAAACACACTCCCAGACGCATGTAGACCCTTCCACACTCACATGCACAGTCAGTTACACTCAAATAAACACACACTACCTCAAACATTCACAGACACACTCATACCTTCACACCCGCACACATTTACACACTCACATTCTCTCACACACTGACACATGTGCTCCCACACACACTCATATTCACACATCTCATATACACTGACACACATCAAACACATACATATCCACAGTCACACAGTCACACACACATTCACTTCCACACATGGAGTGTGCAGCTCTTACATTCCAATATTTGCAGAGTATTGAATTCCGATTTACTTACGAAATTTGGGTCCAATGACAGAATGGATCTCGGTGGTAGATTCCCCCGAGTTCATTAGTGTCCAGGATGGTGTGGAGTCGTGCAGAAAGTGTTTGCTTGAAGAGGTAGAAAAGGGCACTGGTTGCCAAGTTGGTACATGTGAGACAGTTGGGGTGAGACGAAAAGGTAGTGTGCCCGGGACTGTTGGGGTGAGGGGTCCAGGTGGAGTTGTCATGTGGGGTAGGGGGCTGCGGTGGGCAGTGGTTGAGCGGATTGTACCGTGGGCACTAATCCTGGGGGTGAGCGAGATTGTACCCCGGGTACTGGCAGCAATAGTACTAATGATGGTATTTGTACCAGTGAACATGGTAGTGGCCTCAGGCTTAGGGAAGGAGCTTGGCTTTGAGAGGAAGATAGGATCCTGCCCAATGCGGTTGGACTCCAAGTTATCTGAGGGCACATATTCCTTAACCGAACCAACAAGAATCCACCTGAGCAACATCAGACTGAGTCCCAGCCCAATGAATCCAATCAGAAGAGGAACAATACAGAGCCAGGTCTGTTGGCGAGGCCACACAATACAACCACTGCAGTGTAATCCCCTGGATGGTGGAGAGCTCTCCTGCTCTTCTGTCGGATTAGCACCTTCCGAGTCTCCAGAAACAACAGGAAAAACAGGTGGAGCTGAAGAGATTCCTCCTTCACTCATACTGTAGAGAATGCCAAGCCGTCGGGTCCAGAGACAGACATCAGGAATACATAGACAAGGGATCAAAGAATCCGAAAAATAGACAGAGCAATTGCATTTAGAAGAAAATACTGTTTTATGTCAGCAGCAAAGCAGTCGGTCATGGAATATTCATCCACCCAAATGAAACGTTAGCAGGACTGAAGGAGATGCTGAGTCAGCTACAGCAAAACGCACATCCTTCTCTCTGCCTCGCTCTCTCCTCTCTCCTTGATTTTCCCTTACAGACTCTCCGGGGCGACAGAACGCGTTCTAGACAAGACACAAAGCATCTTCAAAGCTTGCTAGAACTCGGGCATTCCAATACGCAGACATATACACACATGCACACACACAATCCCCTCTCCCTTCTTTTACATTCGAAGTGAGAAGCATCCGATTCGTGCCCGTCAGGAGCAGCATAATGCACCTGTTAATCTCCAGTCAGTATCCAACCCTTGCCCAGCACTTAAGGACACAAGCCAATCGGCTTGCTGGGAGGAAGTACTGGTTGCAGCAGCAGCAGCAGCAGCGCTGCTTGACAATGCATGCTGAAAGCTCGCAATATCCTACAACAACAAAAATCACATCGGCAACAAAGGATTGCTCGCAACTGCAAGCTCTTCGACACAGAATAAAAACCGCAGAATAGAACAATGTCTATAGAGGAGGGCAGAGCCAATTAAAAAAAAACACACGGGCACCTCCCATTAAACTGAAGCAGAAATGGAGGCAGACTGCTCACAGCATTAATAAATGATCCTTTTCCAATTCCCCGAGGAGTTCTAGGCCCACTGCTTTCACATTGTTTTTCATGCAATGCTGCTCTGGGTTGGAGAATGTTAATTTTGTTGCTGCTTATTGTGAACATGTCAAAGCATCTTGAAGATGCACAGAAAAGCCAGACTTTGTGTGTGTGTGGGGGGGGGGGGGGGGGGCGATGGAGGGTGGGCGGTGAATATGAGAGGGTGAGGAAATCCTGCATTTCTCATCAAGAGGCACAGCTCAGTGACAGAAGTATCATCCCGAAGCCATGCTGTGTATCTGCATCGCATCTGAGAGAGTCAAGGACATGGAAAAAAGGCAGGAGCTTAGAGCCGCATATCCCCAGCCTTTAACCAGATCAATGCCAAGCTGTCGCCACCCTCAATGCTATGCCAGCATCTTCCATTCCCAATCAATCAATTTCAAATAACTCTCCATTCATTTAATTTTTAACCCACATAAATGGTCCCCACACTGAAACATATATTCAAACACAAAGATGGCAAATTCACATCAAATTGCTGAGCTACCTGCATGATGACACAAAACTCAATTAACTTCTAATTTATACAGAATAACAGATACCCGGGACTGAGTTACAGATTGAATCTAATCGAGGGGTTTGAGAGATTTATAGATACAGTAACATACCTGGGCGTGAGTTACAGATTGGAATCTAATCAAGGGATTCAGGGGTTTGATTATGAAAAACAGATACCTGAGAATGAGTACAGACTGGGATGTAGTCAAAGGGTTTGGGGAATGGTTATATATACAGTAACAGTGAGTTACAGACTGTAATCTAATTGAGTGGTTTGGAATATGTTTATATACAACAGATACCCAGGGGTGAGATACAGACTGGAATCTAATCAAGGGGTTCCAGTATATATATAAACAATAACCAATACCCAGGACGGAGTTCCAAACTGGAATCTAATCAAGCGGTTTGGAGTATATACATATATAAACAATAACAGGTACCCCAGAGTCTGTTACAGACTAGAATCTAATTGAGGGGTTTTGAGTGTTTTATATATACAACTGGAATCTAATCAAGCGGTTCGGCCTATGTTATATATACAATAACAGATACCTGGGAGTAAGTTACAAACTGGAATCTAATTGAGGAGTTTGGGGTATATATATGTAAAATAACAGATACCTGGGAGTGAATTACAGACTGGAATCTAAATGTGGGGTTAGTGATATGTATATATATATATATATATATTGTTCTGATTCAATTTTTATTCTTTGTTCCTTAACTCAACTGTCATTCTTCTGTGCCCGATTTAACAAAGAACTAAAAACAGTACAGCATAGGAACAGACCCTTCAGCCCACCAAGCCTGTGCCGATCATGTTGTCCTATCCAGACCAACCGCCTGTATCCCTCTATTCCCTGTTCTTGTGCCTATCCAGATAAGTCTTAAATGTCACTAAGTGTCTGCCGCAACCACCTCACTTGGCAGTGCATTCCAGGCCCCCACCACCCTCTGTGTAAAAAACTTCCCCCGCACATCTCCACTGAACCTTTCCCCCCTTATCTTGAACTTGTGCCCCCTTGTAATTGTCATTTCTGCCCTGGGAAAAAGCTTCCAACTGTTCACCTTATCTATGTCCCTCATAATTTTTAAAACTTCTATCTGGTGACCCCCTCAGCCCCCATCTTTCCAGGGAAAACAATCCCAGTTTATTCAATGTTCCTCATAGCTAAAACCCTCCAGACCAGGCAACATCCTGGTAAACCTTTTCTGTACTCTCTCCAAAGCCACCACGTCCTTCTGGTAGCGTGGTAATCAGAATTGGACACAGTGTTCCAAATGTGGCCCAACCAACGTTTTATATAACTGTAACATAATTTGCCAATTTTTATACTCAATGCCCCGTCCGATGAAGGCAAGCATGCCATATGCTTTCTTCACCACTTTTTCCACCTGCGCTGCCACTTTTAAGGATCTGTGGACCTGTACTCCCAGATCTCTGTGCGTCTATGCTCCTGATGGTTCTGCCATTTATTTTATAGCTCTCACCTGAATTG
Organism: Mustelus asterias; assembly: GCF_964213995.1. Taxonomy (NCBI): domain Eukaryota; kingdom Metazoa; phylum Chordata; class Chondrichthyes; order Carcharhiniformes; family Triakidae; genus Mustelus; species Mustelus asterias. The sequence continues at coordinate 63,067 of NC_135828.1, read as the reverse complement.
GATCTTCCAAAATGCATCATCTCGCATTTGTCCAGATTAAATTCCATCTGCCATTTCTCTGCCCAGTTTTCCAGCCCATCAATATCTTGCTGTATTCTCTGACAATCTTCATCACTATCTGCAACTCCGCCAATCTTAGTATCACCCGCAAACTTGCTCGTCAGACCAGTTACCATAGAACCATAGAAAATTACAGCTCAGAAACAGGCCTTTTGGCCCTTCTTGTCTGTGCCGAACCATTCTTTGCCTAGTCCCACTGACCTGCACTTGGACCATATCCCTCCACACCCCTCTCATCCATGAACCCGTCCAAGTTTTTCTTAAATGTTAAAAGTGACCCCGCATTTACCACTTTATCTGGCAGCTCATTCCACACTCGCACCACTCTCTGCGTGAAGAAGCCACCCCTAATATTCCCTTTAAACTTTTCTCCTTTCACCCTTAACCCATGCCCTCTGGTTTTTTTCTCCCCAGTGGAAAAAGGCTGCTTGCATTCACTCTATTTATACCCATCAAAATCTTATACACCTCTATCAAATCTCCCTTCATTCTTCTACGCTCCAGGGACTAAAGTCCCAACCTATTCAATCTCTCTGTAACTCAGCTTCTCAAGTCCCGGCAACATCCTTGTGAACCTTCTCTGCACTCTTTCAACCTTATTTACATCCTTCCTGTAACTAGGTGACCAAAGCTGTGCACAATACTCTAAATTCAGCCTCACCAATGCCTTATATAACCTTACCATAACACTCCAACTTTTATACTCGATACTCCAATTTATAAAGGCCAATGTACCAAAGGCACTCTTTACGACCCTATCCACCTGTGACGTCACTTTTAGGGAATTCTGTACCTGTATTCCCAGATCCCTCTGTTCAACTGCACTCTTCAGAGTCCTACCATTTACCCTGTATGTTCTACTTTGGTTTGTCCTTCCAAAGTGCAATATCTCACACTTGTCTGCGTTCAATTCCATTTGCCATTTTTCAGCCCATTTTTCTAGTTGGTCCAAATCCCTCTGCAAGCTTTGAAAACCTTCCTCACTGTCCACTACACCTCCAATCTTTGTATCATCAGCAAACTTGCTGATCCAATTTACCACATTATCATCCAGATCATTGATATAGATGACAAACAACAATGGACCCAACACCGATCCCTGCAGCACACCACTAGTCACAGGCCTCCACTCAGAGAAGCAATCCTCCACAACCATTCTCTGGCTTCTTCCATTGAGTCAGTGTCTAATCCAATTTACTACCTCCCCATGTATACCCAGCGACTGAACTTTCCTAACTAACATCCTGTTAGCGGACAACAAATTTATGAAGTTACGAATATAATATGAAACAGGCCAAACTGCAGTCAGAACCCCTCCATTAAAGATTAAAAGGGACAGATCCAGACAAATAGGCAAAGGCATGCTTTTAAAATGCAAACAAGGTCTAACACACAAAAGGAGGCCAGGTAGGGTGGCACCAAAGGAAACTCATCTAATCAAATCAGCACCACTGACCTAATCAAGTGATATCAGGAAGCCTTCTTAGCCTCAAAAGACTTCCTGAGATCAGCCAAACACCCATTGATAAACCCATCGGACAGAAACGATTACCATACCTAAACATTGATACTGTACTTAAAACATCAAACAGAATGGTCAGAGTCAAATACTGTAAACAAAACATTAACATTTGAATCATACAACGTGTCAAAGTTCGAGTATAACTGTAGCCCATTGCGGCGGGCTTTCAGAGTGCTTTCGGGACAGTGCTGTTTGTATGTCCTGATTGCACCTCCATCGACGTTAATAAAGCTGTACCGCTGTTGAACCTGACTCTGAGTCCAAAGTGGTCGTGTTCGCCCACTCGCGCTAATACTCTCATGAGGGACCTTGTCAAAGGCCTTGCTGAAATCCAGGGAGACAACATCCACCGCCTTCCCTTCATCCATTTTCCTGGTAACCTCCACAAAAAACTCTAATAGATTGGTCAAACATGACCTACCACGCACAAAGCCATGTTGACTCTCCCTAATAAGTCCCTGTCTATCCAAATATTTGTAGATCCTATCCCTTATCACACCTTCCAATAACTTGCCCACCACTGACGTCAAAATTATTGGCCTATAATTTCCTGGATTTCTTTTGGAACCTTTTTTAAACAACGGAACAACATGAGCCACCCTCCAATCATCTGGCACCTCCCCCGTGAATACTGACATTTTAAATATGTCTGCCAGGGCCCCTGCAAGTTCAACACTAGCTTCCCTCAAGGTCCGTGGGAATACCCTGTCCGGTCCTGGGGATTTATCCACTCTGATTTGCCTCAAGACAGCAAGCACCTGCTCCCCTTTAATCTGTAAAGGTTCCATGACCTCCCTACCTGTTTGCCCTTTTTCTGTAGACTCCATGCCCGTTTCCTCAGTAAATACGGATGCAAAAAAACCATTTAGTATCTCCCCCATCTCTTTTGGTTCCATACACAGTCTACCACTCTGGTCTTCAAGAGGACCAATTTTATCCCTCACTATCCTTTTGCTCCTAACATACCTATAGAAGCTCTTTGGATTTTCCTTCACTCTGTCTGCCAAAGCAACCTCATGTCTTCTGTTAGCCCTCCTGATTTCCCTCTTAAGTAGCTTCTTACACTTTTTATACTCCTTGAGCATCTGATATGTTCCTTGCTGCCTGTACATTTCATACAACTCTCTCTTCCTCTTAATCAGTGTTACAATCTCCCTCGAGAACCAAGGTTCCTTATTCCTATTTACTTTGCCTTTAATCCTGACAGGAACATACAAACTCTGCACTCTCAAAATTTCTCCTTTGAAGGCCTCCCACTTTCCATTTACATCCTTACCAGAGAACAGCCTGTGCCAATCCACACTTCCCAGATCCCTTCTCATTTAATCAAATTTGGCCTTTTTCCAGTTCAGAACTTCAACCCGAGGACCAGATCTATCCTTATCCGTGATCAGGTTGAAACTAATGGCATTATGATCACAGGATCCAAAGTGTTCCCTCACACTCACATTCATCACCTGCACTAACTCATTTCCCAATAGGAGATCCAATATCGCATCCTCTCTAGTTGGCACCTCTATATACCTCTATATTCTCCTGAACACAAAGAACAAAGAACAGTACAGCACAGGAAACAGGCCCTTCGGCCCTCCAAGCCTGTGCCGCTCATTGGTCCAACTAGACCATTCGTTTGTATCCCTCCATTCCCAGACTGCTCATGTGACTATCCAGGTAAGTCTTAAACGATGCCAGTGTGTCTGCCTCCACCACCCTACTTGGCAGCGCATTCCAGGCCCCCACCACTCTCTGTGTAAAAAATGTCCCTCTGATATCTGAGTTATACCTCGCCCCTCTCACCTTGAGCCCGTGACCCCTCGTGATCGTCACCTTCGAACTGGGAAAAAGCTTCCCACTGTTCACCCTATCTATACCCTTCATAATTTTGTATACCTCTATTAGGTCTCCCCTCATTCTCCGTCTTTCCAGGGAGAACAAGCCCAGTTTACCCAATCTCTCCTCATAGCTGAGACCCTCCATACCAGGCAACATCCTGGTAAACCTTCTCTGCACTCTCTCTAAAGCCTCCACGTCCTTCTGGTAGTGCGGCGACCAGAACTGGATGCAGTACTCCAAATGTGGCCTAACCAGCGTTCTATACAGCTGCAACATCAGACTCCAGCTTTTATATTCTATACCCCGTCCTATAAAGGCAAGCATACCATATGCCTTCTTCACCACCTTCTCCACCTGTGTTGCCACCTTCAAGGATTTGTGGACTTGCACACCTAGGTCCCTCTGTGTTTCTATACTCTTGATGGCTCTGCCATTTATTGTATAACTCCCCTACATTATTTCTTCCATAATGCATCACTTCGCATTTTTCTGGATTAAATTCCATCTGCCATTTCTCCACCCAATTTTCCAACCTATCTATATCCTGCTGTATTGTCCGACAATGTTCATCGCTATCCGCAAGTCCGGCCATCTTCGTGTCACCCGCAAACTTGCTGATAACACCAGTTGCACCTTCTTCCAAATCATTTATATATATCACAAATAGCAGAGGTCCCAGTACAGAGCCCTGCGGAACACCACTGGTCACAGACCTCCAGCCGGAAAAAGACCCTTCGACTGCTACCCTCTGTCTCCTGTGGCCAAGCCAGTTTTCTACCCATCTAGCCACCTCATCTTGTATCCCATGAGCCTTAACCTTCTTAACCAACCTGCCATGAGGGACTTTGTCAAATGCCTTACTGAAATCCATATAGACGACATCCACGGCCCTTCCTTCGTCAACCGCTTTTGTCACTTCCTCAAAATACTCCACCGAATTTGTAAGGCACGACCTCCCTCTTACAAAACCATGCTGTCTGTCACTAGTGAGATTGTTTTGTTCTAAATGCGTATACATCCTGTCTCTAAGAATCCTCTCCAACAACTTCCCTACCACGGACGTCAAGCTCACTGGCCTATAATTACCCGGGTTATCCCTGCTACCCTTCTTAAATAACGGTACCACATTCGCTATCCTCCAATCCTCAGGGACCTGTGTCCAATGAAGAGACAAAGACTTCCGTCAGAGGCCCAGCAATTACATCTCTTGTCTCCCTGAGCAGTCTAGGATAGATGCCATCAGGCCCTGGGGATTTGTCAGTTTTAATGTTACCTAAAAAACCTAACACTTCCTCCCTTGTAATGGAGATTCTCTCTCACGGGTCAACACCTCCCTCTGAGACACTCCCAGTCAACAAGTCCCTCTCCTTTGTGAATGCCAATGCAAAGTATTCATTTAGGATCTCCCCTATTCCCTTGGGTTCTAAGCATAATTCCCCTCTTTTGTCCCTGAGAGGTCCGACTTTTTCCCTGACAACTCTTTTGTTCCTAACATATGAATAAAATGCCTTAGGATTCTCCTTAATCCTGTCTGCCAAGAACATTTTGTGACCTCTTTTTGCCCTTCTAACTGCCCGTTTGAATTCTTTCCTACTCTCTCTCTATTCCTCCAGAGCTCCATCTGTTTTCAGTTGCCTGAACCTAACGTACGCCTCTCTTTTCTTTTAGAACTTAGAACATAGAAAGCCACAGCACAAACAGGCCCTTCGGCCCACAAGTTGCGCTGATCATATCCCTACCTCTAGGCCCATCTATAGCCCTCAATCCCATTAAATCCCATGTACTCATCCAGAAGTCTCTTAAAAGACCCCAACGAGTTTGCCTCCACCACCACCGACGTCAGCCGATTCCACTCACCCACCACCCTCTGAGTGAAAAACTTACCCCTGACATCTCCTCTGTACCTACCCCCCAGCACCTTAAACCTGTGTCCTCTCGTAGCAACATTTCAGCCCTTGGAAATAGCCTCTGAGAGTCTACCCTATCCAGACCTCTCAACATCTTGTAAACCTCTATCAGGTCACCTCTCATCCTTCGTCTCTCCAGGGAGAAGAGACCAAGCTCCCTCAACCTATCTTCATAAGGCATGCCCCCCAATCCAGGCAACATCCTTGTAAATCTCCTCTGCACCCTTTCAATGGCTTCAACATCTTTCCTGTAATGAGGTGACCAGAACTGCGCGCAGTACTCCAAGTGGGGTCTAACCAGGGTCCTATAAAGCTGCAGCATTATCTCCCGACTCCTAAACTCAATCCCTCGATTAATGAAGGCTAGTACGCCGTACGCCTTCTTGACCGCATCCTCCACCTGCGAGGCCGATTTAAGAGTCCTATGGACCCGGACCCCAAGGTCCTTCTGATCCTCTACACTGCTAAGAATGGTACCCTTCATATTATACTGCTGCTTCATCCCATTGGATTTGCCAAAATGGATCACTACACACTTGTCCGGGTTGAAGTCCATCTGCCACTTCTCCGCCCAGTCTTGCATTCTATCTATGTCTCGCTGCAACTTCTGACATCCCTCCAAACTATCCACAACACCACCTACCTTGGTGTCGTCAGCAAACTTACCAACCCATCCCTCCACTTCCTCATCCAGGTCATTTATGAAAATGACAAACAGCAAGGGTCCCAGAACAGATCCCTGGGGCACTCCACTGGTCACTGACCTCCATGCAGAGAAAGACCCCTCCACAGCCACTCTCTGCCTTCTGCAGGCAAGCCAGTTCTGGATCCACAAGGCAACAGCCCCTTGGATCCCATGCCCTCTCACTTTCTCAAGAAGTCTTGCATGGGGGACCTTATCGAACGCCTTGCTGAAGTCCATATAGACCACATCCACCGCTCTTCCTTCGTCAATGTGTTTGGTCACATTTTCAAAGAACTCAACCAGGCTCGTAAGGCACGACCTGCCCTTGACAAAGCCGTGCTGACTACTTTTGATCATACTAAACTTCTCTAGATGATCATAAATCCTGTCTCTCAGGATCCTCTCCATCAACTTACCAACCACTGAGGTTAGACTCACCGGTCGGTAATTTCCCGGGCTGTCCCTGTTCCCTTTCTTGAATATAGGGACCACATCTGCAATCCTCCAATCCTCCGGAACCTCTCCCGTCTCCATCGACGATGCAAAGATCATCGCCAAAGGCTCCGCAATCTCCTCCCTCGCCTCCCACAGTAACCTGGGGTACATCCCATCCGGTCCCGGCGACTTACCAACCTTGATGCCATTCAATAGTTCCAACACATCCTCTTTCTTTATGTCCACATGCTCGATCCTTTCTGTCCACCGCAAACCAGCAGTACAACCACCCAGATCCCTTTCCACTTTTGATCAGATCCTCAATTTCCCTGGTTATCCACGGCTCTCGAATCCTACCTTTCCTATCCTTCCTTTTTACAGGCACATGCCTGTCCTGCAGCCTTATCAACTGCAACCTTATCAACACATTTTACAAACTCTACCCCGTCTAAACCTTTAACAGTATGCGAGTCCCAATCTATATGTGGAAAATTAAAATCCCCTACTATCACAACTTTGTGTTTCTTGCAGTTGTCAGCTATCTCTCTGCTGATTTGCTCCTCCAATTCTCGCTGACTATTGGGTGGTCTATAATACAACCCCATTAATGTGGTCATACCTTTCCTGTTACGTTTCCTTCCAAGTCATTTATAACTATTACAAACAGCAGAGATGCCTGCACTGATCCCTGCAGAACACCACTAGTTACAGACCTCCATTCACAAAGCATCCTTCCACTGCTACCCTCTGTCTTCTATAGCCAAGCCAATTCTGAATCCATCTAGCTCGTTTACCTTTGATCCCATGTGATTTAACCTTTTGCACCAGCCTGCCATTAGGGACCTTATCAAATGCTTTACTAAAGTCCATGTAAACAAGATCCATAGCCCTTCCCTCGTCAATCATTTTTGTCACCTCCTCAAAAAACTCAATCAAATTAGTGAGACATGACCTCTCTCGTACAAAGCCATGCTGCCTGTCACTAATAAGACCATTGAGCTCCAAATGTGTATAGATCCTATCCCTAAGAATCTTCTCCAACAATTTCACTATCACTGACGTCAAGCTCACTGGCCTATAATTACCTGGCTTATCCTTGCTACCCTTCTTAAATAACGGTACAACATTGACTATCCTCCAATCCTCTGGGACCAACAAGGAAACAAAGATTTCTGTTAGAGGCCCCACAATTTCCCCTCTGTCTCCCTCAGTAATCTGAGATAGATGCTATCTGGCCTTGGGGATTTGTCTACCTTAATGCTTTTTAATACCCTAACACTTCCTCCCTCATAATGATGACTTGCTCTAGAGGGTTTACACACCCCTCCGAGACACCATCAATCGACGTGTCCCTCTCCTTTGTGAATACCGATGTAAAGGACTCACTAAGGATCTCATCCACTTCCTTTGGTTCGACACATAATTTCCTTCCTTTGTCCTTGAATGGACCAACTCTTTCTCTAGCTACCCTCTTGTTCCTAATATATGTATAAAATGCCTTGGGATTCTCCTTAATCCTGCCTGCTAAGGAAAATTTGTGACCCCTTTTTGCCCTCCTAACTCCCTGTTTGAGCTCTTTTCTACTTTCCCTGTATTCTTCAAATGTTTAATCAATTTTTAGTTACCTCGACCTTATGTATGTACCCTATTTTTTTGATTAGACTCACAATTTCCCTGGTCATCCATGGTTCCTGAATCCTGCCTTTCCTGTCCTTCCTTTTCACAGACACATGCCTGTCCTGCACTCTGAAAAACCGCTCCTTAAAAGACTCCCACATGTCAAATGTGGATTTACCCTCAAACAACCTCTCCCAAACAACAGCCTCCAAATCCTGCCTAATCCGGTTGTAGTTAGCCTTACCCCAATTTAGCACCTTCACCCTAGAACAACACTCGCCCTTTTCCATCAGTATTCAAAAGCTGACGGAATTGTGGTCACTGTTTGCCACATGTTCCCCCACTGTAACTTTGATGACCTGGCTGGGCTCATTCCCTAGTACCAGGTCCAGTATAGCCCCCTCTCTAGTCGGACTATCCACATATTGTTCCAAAAAACCTCCCTGGACACACTTAGCAAATTCCTCACCATCCGGACCATTAGCCCGAAGAGATTTCCAGTCAATATGAGGAATATTAAAGTCTCCCACGATAACAACCCAATTATTTCTACATCTGTCCAGAATCTGCTTACATATCCGTTCCCCAACTTCCCAAGGGCTGTTGGGAGGCCTGTAGTATACCCCCAGCATAGTGACTGCCCCGTTCTTGTTTCTGAGCTCTACCCACAGCGTCTCGTTACATGATTCTTCTAAGGTCTCCCTCCTCTGTACATTTGTAATATGTTCCCTAACCAGTACTGCAACTCCCCCACCTCTTTCACCTTCCCCTCTGTCTTGTCTAAAACACCCAGGACATTTGGCTGCCAGTCCTGTCCCTCTTTTAACCAAGTCTCCGCAACAACATCCAAGTTCCACGCATGAATCAAGGCTCTAAGTTCATCTGTCTTACCTGTCATACGCCTTGCATTGAAGCAGATGCACACCAGACCTCCAGGCCCACTGAGTTTGACCTCCCCCAGTCTGCTCTTCCTCTTAGTCAGCCATGGTGCCATGCTCTTCCCCAGTCTCTACACTTGCTGACCTACTGTTCTGATTCCCACCCTGCAACCACACTAGTTTAAACCCACCCAAACCATACTCGCAAACCTCTCAGCCAGGATATTGGTGTCCCTCCCGTTCAGGTGTAACCCGTCCTTCTTGTACAGGCCCCACATTCCCTGGAAGACATCCCAATGATCCACAAATCTGAAGGCCCCCCCCCCCCCCCCCCCCCCGTACCAGTTCTTTAGCCACGTGTTCAACTGCACTTTCTCCCTATTCCTAACCACACTGGCATGTGGCATGGGGACTAATCCTGAGATTACTACCTTAGAGGTTCCACTTTTTAATCTTCTACCTAACTCCCTAAATTGTCATTGCAGGACCTCGCTATTCTTTCTACCTATGTCATTCGTGCCAATGTGGACAATGACATCTGTCTGATTTCCCTCCCGTTTTAGGATGCTTTGCACCGCTCAGAGACATCCAGGACCTTGGCACCAGTGAGACAAACTACCATCCTGGAGTCCCTTTCGCAGCCTCAGAAGCACCGATAGAAACATAGAAGATCGGAGCAAGAGGAGGCCACTTGGCCCTTCGAGCCTGCTCTGCCATTTATTATGATCATGGCTGATCATCCAACTCAATAGCCTAACCCCGCTTTTTCCCCATAAACTTTGGTCCCATTTGCCCCAAGTGCTATATCCAGCCGCCTCTTGAATACAATTTGAATACTATCTGTTCCCCTGACTATCGAATCCCCTACCACTGTTGATTTGCTAAGCTTTGTGCCCCCCTCTGTGCAGCAGAGCTAGCCATGGTGCCTTCGCTCTGGCCATGACTGTTGCTGTCCCCTGATGGACCTTCCCCCTCATCAGTATCCAGAATGGCATACTCGTTAGATAGGGGGACAGCCATAGGGGACCCCTGCACTGACTGCCTACCTAGTCTGCCGCTCACCCATCTATCTTCCTGCACCTTGGGTGTGACCACATCTCTGTAGCTATTATCTATAACAATTTCAGCTTACTGTGTGCTCCTCAGTACTTCCAGCTGCTGCTCTAACCGATTAATGCGTTCGATGAACATTAGCAACTGGATGCACTTCCCACAGATGGAGTCTTCAGGGACACTTGAAGTGTCCATGAGACCTTACATCTCGCAGGAGTGGCACACAACCCCACCAATTGACATCTTTCTCTCCCTCTATTAGTTGTTGGATTAAAAACTAAATACTAGTTAGCCACTTAAAAATTACTGATGCTGCTCTCACGAATAGGCCCCCTAAAATCACTGTGTCTCCTGATAAGTACAGGTTGGTATAAATATTAAATCTAGCTTGTTACCCTCTAGTAAGTGCGAAAAAAAAACTCTTACAAAATGTAGCTCAGATTCTACTCCTGTGAACCTGGGAATGAACGGTTTAAGGACACGTCTCACCTGATTTATAAAGAACCAATCAAGAGCCTCTCTTTCTTTTGAAAGTCTGACGTCAGCAGGATGTAATCCTGAAGGTTCTCCCGGTGCTGCTGAAAATGGGGTCTAGCGGCCTGCTATCCTCCATCCTTAAGATGATCCTTAAGGATCAACAAGGTCATCAGTGTGTGGATCCATAAGAGATGGGTGAGATCCTAAATGAATATTTCTCATCAGTATTTACTGTTGAGAAAAGCATGGATGTTAGGGAACTTGGGGAAATAAACAGTGATATCTTGAGGAGTGTACATATTACAGAGAAGGAGGTGCTGGAAGTCTTAAAGCGCATCAAGGTAGATAAATCCCCGGGACCTGATGAAGTGTATCCCAGGACATTGTGGGAGGCTAGGGAGGAAATTGCGGGTCCCCTAGCCGAGATATTTGAATCATCGATGGTCACGGGTGAGGTGCCTGAAGATTGGAGAGTGGCAAATGTTGTGCCTTTGTTTAAAAAGGGCTGCAGGGAAAAGCCTGGGAACTACAGGCCAGTGCACCTCACATCTGTGGTGGGTAAATTGTTGGAAGGTATTTTGAGAGACAGGATATACAGGTGTAACCCCTGCTGACCACTGTATGGGGCTACTATTTAAATATTCAATCAACAGGATCCCGAATTCCTAGCGGTTGATGTTGATTTGGCTAATTCCCTGTTTACCCATAAATGTCAGTACTGTAATCGGAATATCAAAAATAAATTTAATAACACATATCATTAACAGACATAAAACAGTGAGCTCTGATCTATAACCGTTGGGGCCCATCCGTTGGTGCACACATGGGGAAACTCATCCTCAGTAACACATTTGGAGGTACTGTTCCAGTTGGACTGTATAGTCCCCACCAGTTACTCACGACACCCACACACAGTCCAGAAGAGACACACGTGTGGAAGATGATGCCGCAGGAGGCAGAGGTGCCGCGAGCTATCTGTGCAGCAATGTAGGTCGAGTGCGCTGAATGCTGTCCTCCTCGGCAGTAATAAAAAGAACAGGCAGGGGAACGCCTGGCTGCCTCTCACTCCAAACCGAATTCTCACTGCCTGGAAAAAGCTCTCTCTCTGTTCACTCCCTCTTCAGCTCTCCACACTCCCTGCCTTACTCCACAGCTGCTTCACTTCCTGGCGCCTTTTTTTTTCCTCCCGCCCCCAGAGCAATCCCATTGGCCCAGCCCACATCATTCAACCAACAGCATCCTGTTCACAGCACCCGCCCGGCAAACAGGACACTGAAACCCACAAGGGACAAAGAACACCGGTAACTGTCTTCCCCACAAATTTTCCTCAGTCCCTTACATTCTCCCCCCACCAAAAATACAGCATGCCCCCAAGCTGAAGTACATGACATAGGACCCAGTTAACCAATTACACCATGTACCTTATAGTGTGATGACTGGTATAATAGTGGGTGAAAAGAGTGGTACCTTATTTATACATGACGAGCACTGAGCAAAGGAGTTACACCACCATGTATGACAACTATTGCAGTGTTCAGGAAAATGCATAGTGGGTGGCGTAGCTGAGTGAACACTTGTATGTCCTACTACTACAGACTTTGCACACGGCTCTCCCAGCTTTGTATAATGGAAACGGTCTGCTGGCTTTCTCTCTCTCTGTGATCTCCTTATCTCTGGTTCTGGATTGGCTATGTTAGATGTGTCTGTAGTGTAAGTGCCCTCAACAGAACTGTCTGATTCTACTTCCCTTTGCTCAGTAACTACCTCTTCTATCACAACAGCTAGCCCTTCTGAAGATTCTGAGCTCGCTGCGACTTCTGTCACTTCTGTAGCATTTGTGGGGGGATTGGCCTCTGGAGGCATGACATCCTGTTCCGGTTGTTCACAGATTCCCTCTGGATTGTCAATGATCAAGTCCTCTGGGTAATGTCCATACTCTGACTCTGAGTCTGAAGAGTTTTGATCTCCCAGGGGCACATCAGCTGCGGAGTCATCTTTGTGAACCTCAGGAGTTTGATTCCTTTCTTTTGCTTTTCTGCGCCTGAGGGCTCTTGGAGAGGGAGTAGGCTTTGGGTCAACCTCAGTGCTCAATTGGACCTCTTGTCCCAGGGGCAAAATATGATTTCGGTGCATGACCTTAATAGTAGGACATACAAGTGTTCACTCGGCTATGCCACCCACTATGCATTTTCCTGAACACTGCAATAGTTGTCATACATGGTGGTGTAACTCATTTGCTCAGTGCTCGTCATGTATAAATAAGGTACCACTCTTTTCACCCACTATTATACCAGTCATCACACTATAAGGTACATGGTGTAATTGGTTAACTGGGTCCTATGTCATGTACTTCAGCATGGGGGCATGCTGTATTTTTGGTGGGGGGAGAATGTAATGGACTGAGGAAAATTTGTGGGTCCCGAACCATCTGCAGGCTTTAGACGATAAACAGGAAGATCAGACATTTGACTCTCAACCACATAAGGATTTGCACTCCACCGATCAGCAAGCTTCTGTTTCCCTTTCAGGCCAAGGTTTCGAATGACGACTCTATCCCCAGACTTCAAGCAATGGTAGCGCACTCGCTGGTCATACCTCTCCTTGTTACTTTGGTTCATTTTAGCGGAAGTGGCTTGGGCCAACTGATAGGCTGCTTGCAGCTCTTTCTTCATCTTAGACACATACTGCAAGTGGGATGTTGTTGAGGTCCCATCCGCTGACACGCCAAAGCAAACGTCCACAGGAAGTCTGGCTTCCCTCCCGAACATTAAAAAGTAGGGTGAATACCCGGTAGCTTCATTTGGGGTACAGTTGTACGCGTGGACCAGATGTGCAATGTGCTGACTCCATTTGGACTTTTGACTGGGCTCAAGTGTTCCTAGCATGTTCAACAGGGTTCTATTGAACCTCTCTGGTTGAGGGTCACCTTGTGGGTGGTATGGTGAAGTTCTTGATTTCCTCACACCCAACATGGTCAACATCTCTCTCACCAACTGGCTTTCAAAATCCCGAAACTGGTCTGAATGTATGCGAGTTGGTAGGCCGTAGTGAATGAAGTATTTCTCCCATAGAGTTCTGGCAACCGTTATGGCTCTCTGATCCTTGGTTGGGAATGCTTGTGCATACCGAGTGAAGTGGTCAGTGACTACCAACACATTGCACACATTGCGGGAATCAGGTTCTATGGAGAGAAAGTCAATGCATACAAGATCCATAGGGCCTGAACTTTGGATGTGGGAAAGTGGTGCTGCTCTCTGTGGCAGAGTCTTTCTCTTAATGCAGCGTTCACATGTCTTGCAGTATGTCTCTACGTCTGGCTTCATGCGGGGCCAGAAGAATCTGTCACAGACGAGTGCATAGGTCTTGTCAAATCCCAGATGTCCATTGTTGTCATGCAGTGACTTCAGAATCATACGGTGGAACTGCTTGGGGAGCACAAGCTGTCGCCGTAAGCGTAGGTCAGACTGTTTGACTGTCCTGTAAAGCAGACCCTGCTCGATTGACCACTTCCCCCACTCTCGTTTCAGAAGTGTAAGATCAGGATGGTTTGTCTGTATTTGACTTGCCGGTGCCTTCTGATTGACAGCTAGCCATATTTCTCCTAGACACGGGTCGCTTTTCTGAGCAGCTTGAAGCTCTGCTGGACTGAAAGTGGGCAGCTGATCAGCTACTACTGCAACGGTATGACAGAAAGCCTTGGGAACTGCAGACACATGAGCCCCTATTTGTTCGATCACACATGGATAGGAGTGAACTGCTTGTGTGCTACTCGACACAGTCTGACAGAGAGCCCGCACTCCTGGAACTGGGATTTCTTGCCATTCATCATCTGGTGTCATGCTGTCATGTGGACGTCGAGACAATGAGTCTGCGTCAAGGTTATGCCGGCCTGGTCTATACTTAAGGCTAAAGTTGTAGGTGAACAGTGCTGAGAGCCAGCGATGACCAGTGGCATCCAGTTTAGCTGACGTTGTGACGTATGTCAGGGGATTGTTGTCCGTTCTGACTTGTACAGTAGCTCCGTAAAGATAGTCATGGAGCTTATCCACAATAGCCCACTTGAGAGCTAAAAACTCCAGTTTGTGTGCTGGATAGTTTTTCTCAGATGGCGAGAGACTTCTGCTGATGAATGCAACTGGGCATAGACCATCATCATGCTCCCGGTATAAGACACCACCTAGTCCGTCCAGGCTAGCATCCACGTGCAGAATGTAAGGCTTCTGTGGATCTGCGAACGCCAATACAGGGGCTTTGGTGAGCCGGGTCTTGAGTCCTTGGAAAGCATGTTCGCATTGCTCACTCCACCGAGAGCCAAAGGGTTCAGAAGGCTTGAAGTAAGTCTTGTCAGGTGAGTTTGCAGTCTGACTCCCCTTGGAGCGGGGACGGGGAGGATATCCTTGAAGGAGTCCGTTGAGGGGACAGCAGAGTTTGGAGAAGTCCTTGACAAAGCGGCAATAGTAGCCACAAAATCCAAGGAAGGATCTGAGCTCTGTCACCGTTTGGGGTCTTGGCCTGGAGACAACAGCCTCTACCTTGGATGGGTCCGTCGCTATTCCGTCCTGCGACACTACATGTCCAACGTAGGTGACAGAAGTCCTGCCAAACTGGCACTTGTCAAGCGACAGCTTCAGACCTTCTTCTTGGAGCCGGTCAAGCACTTTGAGCAACCGCTCCTCGTGTTCTTCGAGGGTTCGTCCAAACACAATGAGATCATCCAGGTACACCAACACCTCCAGAAAGTTCATGTCACCGACAGTACGTTCCATGATTCTCTGAAAAGTGGCCGGTGCTCCTGAAATTCCCTGAGGCATGCGTTCGAACTGATAAAAACCCAACGGGCAGATAAAAGCGGTCTTCTCCTTGTCAGCCTCACTCATGGGTATTTGATAGTACCCGCTCCTCAGGTCGAGGACTGTGAACCATTTACTCCCAGACAAGCAGTGAAGAGCGTCTTCTATCCTTGGGACAGTGTACTGGTCTGGTATTGTTCGAAGGTTAAGGGTTCGGTAGTCCACGCACATTCGTACCTTCCCTGACTTCTTGCGTACGACTACTATTGGCGATGCGTAGGGACTACGCGATTCAGAGATGAAGCCATGGCTTTGTAGTTCCTGTAGGTGCTGGCGCACATCCTCAAAGTCAGCAGGCGACAAGCGACGTGACCTCTCTCGGAAGGGCCTTGCATCCTTCAGTATTATTTCATGTCTGGTGTCTTTAGAACAACCTACATCCCACTCGTGCTGAGAGAAAACCTCTTTCCTCTCCATCATTCTCTCACAGAGACACCTCCTTGCCTCCTCTGGCATAGGAGAGGCTCCAAAATCAAAAGAGGAAGGGGTCAGTTCGATTGCAGCTTTATCCGCACACTGTGCCCTCGGCAGAGAAACAGGGGCTACTGGGAAAATATGGGCTACTGGAGTCCCACGTTTCAAGGAGATTTCTCTGGATGACAGGTTCTTCACAGTCACAGCAATGCATCTGCTGGAAACAACTGATGCAAGATGAACCTCAGGCCTCACCCACAACTCTTCAGGGGAAAAAGTGTCAATAGGCTGATCTATCAGTGCTAGCCGGTCTGTGAAATCACCAGGAAACTTTGGGAGGCCAGTGACTTTAAACACTTGTCCTGGTTGCAAGGTGATTGGCTTGTGCTGGGTAAACCACACAGTACCATGCTTGTCTACACCTTCTGTTGTTTCAGACTGGGTGAGTGTCTCATAAGCTTCTCAGAGGACGGGGTGTATGGTCAAAGTACCCAAGAAGCGTTCTCCCGCCTGTTCTTTACAGGACTCCACCAACTCTCTCACCAGCCGGGTATTTGTCCCCACCAGCACGGCAATGTTGTTATCTTTCACAGGGTCAGGACATACTAAGGCCAAAGTGTCAACTGTCTGCGGCACTCCGGTTACAGCGGCAGTGAACTCGAGTTGTATGGACAGGTAGCCATCATATGGGTATTGGTGTGAGCTTAAACCCCATATTTCCAGGTCTTCAAGTATCTGGAGAGGTAAGTGTTTCAGGTAGGTGTCGTAGAAGTTGCGATACAAAATGGTTACTTGGGAGCCACTGTCAAGCAAAGCTCTTGCATAAACTCCTTCTATTTGCACAGGTACACCAGAGATGGGCCCCACTAATCCTGCAGGTAACTGTTTTGAGCCTTGCTTCGCTGGGGGTGGACAGTGGGTGGAACGTATTTCACACGGAACCAAGCACCGTTCCTTCACCTGGCTCCTGAGAAGTTTCCCTGCTGTCTGCTTGCTTTGATCAGCTTCTGATTCACTTTCCTCAGATCCTCGAGTTCTTTGCACTCTCTCCTTGTATGCCCATCTTGCCCACACCTGTAGCAAAAGATTCCTGCCGGCAGTGGGTTGGACATTTTCACTCGGGGCGACGTGTCCCGAACAGCAGCTTCTGGCGCTTGCTGTACGGACCCAGTCCTTGCTGTCGTACTTTCAGATGTAGGGGTAACTGGAACGGCACTCAACAGTCTGGCCACCTGAGAAGTCAGTTCCCTTACCTCATTTCGTAGGCTGTTCAACTCAGACGTAACTGAGGACTGCGGTACACTGGCGGTGGCTGTGGTGGCAGTAGCTTTCACCCGTTCTCTGGCGCTAATCCAATTTTCTTCCTCTCTTACCTCCCGCATCAGCTGGAAGAAGGAAGGGGGTTTGTCCAGGGTGTGGCTCATCCTTACACGCAGAGCAACCATGTCTTGAGTGAGTGCACCCTTGACTAGCTGTTCCATCCGAGCTCGATTCATGTCTGCAGCCATAATTCCTCCCTTAAGAAGAGCACGATGGAGAAGTTTGTCAAGGCGATACAGAAAAGCAGAGAGTTTTTCTCCTTCATCCTGGTATGTGTGTCTGAACTTGGCCAAGATGTCAGCTCCACTCTCTGTGGTGCCATAAGCTGTGTCCAGAGCGGATAAATAATTGGTGGCCGTAGCAGTGGGAGTGCTAACTTTCAAAAATCGTACGATGTCAGCAGCAGGCCCTTTTAAACTCTCCACTATACGCGGCGTCAGTGCATTGCCACTAACTGATCATTTGGGTAGCCTGCTCCATCCAGGCATCATATTCTTCCTCACCTGGGGGTACAGGTTTCAGTCCTGAAAACAGTCTCAGCTTTCTGTAGCTAGGCCCATCGGTTGACACTTGGTTGCACTTGTCCACCAGTTTGCCAATAGCAGTCACTAAATCCATGTTCACATCCACTTTGGGAGCTTGGTTTTCTGATACTATGGCCTGAAAATCCTCCATCGACTTGCCTTCCTGTTGTAGTAGTAACAACAGCTTTGGATGGAAAGCATCCTCTTCAGGAACAGCATCCTGTGTGTCCAAGCTTTCTAGCGTATGCACAGCCCATGGCCCAGCTTCTCCTTCAATACCTACATCTGGAGGTACAGTGTCAGGGGTTAAATCAATGCTAGTCTCCACTAGTATGAACAACTGTGTGCCAGTAGAATCCCCACGGCAACCACAAATCTTGGTGCGACCAAAGACTTTCACTGTGTTTAAGACCCTAGCAATGGTCTCCTCACTGGTATCTATTGGCACATTGCTCAGTAATATGCCACGAGAGAGACTGATATTCTTTTGGCGGCTCCAGTCAGCAGCCTGAGAAAAATCCATTGTCTTAAGTGAGCTCCGAACACTGTAAAACTTTTCCTGTTGTAATTACTGGGTTAACTGTTACTGACTGACGAAAAGAGGAAAGAAATTTTTTTTATTTGACCTGTCTGGTAAACAGGAATGATCTCAGCGGTGCCTCCAAAAATGTAACCCCCTGCTGACCACTATATGGGGCTACTATTTAAATATTCAATCAACAGGATCCCGAATTCCTAGCGGTTGATGTTGATTTGGCTAATTCCCTGTTTACCCATAAATGTCAGTACTGTAATCGGAATATCAAAAATAAACTTAATAACACATATCATTAACAGACATAAAACAGTGAGCTCTGATCTATAACCGTTGGTGCCCATCCGTTGGTGCGCACATGGGGAAACTCATCCTCCGTAACACATTCGTAGATACTGATCCAGTTGGACTGTATAGTCCCCACCAGTTACTCACGACACCCACACACAGTCCAGGAGAGACACACGTGTGGAAGATGATGTCGCAGGAGGCAGAGGTGCCGCGAGCTATCTGTGCAGCAATGTAGGTCGAGTGCGCTGAATGCTGTCCTCCTCGGCAGTAATGAAAAGAACAGGCAGGGGAACGCCTGGCTGCCTCTCACTCCAAACCGAATTCTCACTGCCTGGAAAAAGCTCTCTCTCTGTTCACTCCCTCTTCAGCTCTCCACACTCCCTGCCTTACTCCACAGCTGCTTCACTTCCTGGTGCCTTTTGTTTTCCTCCTGCCCCCAGAGCAATCCCATTGGCCCAGCCCACATCACTCAACCAACAGCATCCTGTTCACAGCACCCGCCCGGCAAACAGGACACTGAAACCCACAAGGGACAAAGAACACTGGTAACTGTCTTCCCCACAAATTTTCCTCAGGCACTTAGAGATGCAAGGACTGATTAGGGACAGTCAGCATGGCTTTGTGAGTGGAGAATCATGTCTCACAAATTTGATTGAGTTTTTTGAAGGGGTAACCAAGAAGGTAGATGAGGGCAGTGCAGTTGATGTTGTCTACATGGACTTTAGCAAGGCCTTTGACAAGGTACCGCATGGTAGATTGTTGCATAAGGTTAAATCTCATGGGATTCAGGGTGGGGTATCTAAATGGATACAAAATTGGCTTCTTGACAGAAGCCAGAGCGTGGTTGTAGAGAATTGTTTTTCAAACTGGAGGCCTGTGACCAGCGGTGTGCCTCAGGGATCAGTACCTGGTCCACTGTTATTTGTCATTTATATTAATAATTTGAATGAGAATATAGAAGGCATGGTTAGTAAGTTTGCAGATGACACAAAGATTGGTGGCATAGTGGACAGTGAAGAAAGTTATCTCCAATTGCAACGGGATCTTGATCAATTGGGCCAGTGAGCTGACAAATGGCAGATGGAGGTTAATTTAGACAAATGAGAGGTGATGTATTTTGGTAGATTGAACCAGGGCAGGACTTACTCAGTGAATGGTAGGGCGTTGAGGAGAGTTACAGAACTGAGAGATCTTGGGGTACATGTTCATAGCTCCTTGAAAGTGGAGTCACAGGTGGACAGAGTGGTGAAGAAGGCATTTGGCATGCTTGGTTTCATCAGTCAGAACATTGAATACAGGAGTTGGGATGTCTTGTTGAAGTTGTACAAGACATTAGTAAGGTCACACTTGGAATACTGTGTGCAATTCTGGTCACCCTATTATAGAAAGGATATTATTAAACTAGAAAGAGTGCAGAAAAGATTTACTAGGATGCTACCGGGACTTGATGGATTGAGTTATAAGGAGAGGCTGGATAGACTGGGACTTTTTTCTCTGGAGTGTAGGAGGCTGAGTGGTGATCTTATAGAGGTCTATAAAATAATGAGGGGCACAGATCAGCTGGATAGTCAATATCTTTTTCCAAAGGTAGGGGAGTCTAAAACTAGAGGGCATAGGTTTAAGGTGAGAGGGGAGAGATACAACAGTGTCTAGAGGTGCAACTTTTTCACACAGAGGGTGGTGAGTGTCTGGAACAAGCTGTCAGAGGTAGTAGTAGAGGCTGGTACAATTTTGTCTTTTAAAAAGCATATAGATAGTTACATGGGTATGATGGGTATAAAGGGATATGGGCCAAATGTGGGCATGGGATTAGCTTACGGGTTTTTTAAAAAAAGGGCGGCATGGACAAGTTGGGTGAAGGGCCTGTTTCCATGCTGTAAACCTCTATGACTCTATCACTTTGACCTTCCAGGGAACCACCCCTTGATCCTCCACAGAACACCCTTAACCTTGCTCGGGACCTTTCGATACCACCCCCCAACCCACTGTGATGTTCGTGTATCTTTTAAAATTATTTTTTAAAATCATGTTCTCTGCAGCTATAATTTTGATTTCATTGCTGCCAGGCCAGCTCCTAGAAGCCCTTTTATTGCTCCCACAGTGGCTTCAATAGGGTTTGTTTACTTTTACTCCGGGATCTTTTATGACCCTGCATTGTTAGAAGGAAGACATTTTGGCAGGTCATGTATTCTGGATGTATTTCTTTGCCTTCCTAGTGAAGTTTTAGTTTCAGTAGGGATATCAAGGTGAAAAGAAGCGTTTCTCTCTCTCCCTGGTTTTGGAAAGTTACAAGGCTCAGAAGTCAGGGTTTCAATTCTCCAACCAAAGGACTCAGTTCCAGTATTATGTGAGCGTTAGTCCTTGCTGTGTTAAACCTGTGGAAAGGGTTTTGCCTATGGAATGTTTTGTTTGATTGGAACATTTTAGATATATTTATTAAGAGTTATACATTATCATAGTTGTTTTGTTTGTAATTAATAAAAGTTATTGCTAATTTTCTTTCTATACATGTTAACTAGAAAATTCTTAAATAAACTTTGTTTGATAAAAGCTCTCTAGTGGGTCATTTGAATCGTACCCGAAATGAAATTCTCATGCTCACCCTAGCCAAATTCAAAGTGCAAAACCTATGATCCAGGCGAACTTCATTAAACTATTTGGAGTTTCTGACCTGAATTATAACACCACATAGTATTTCCTGGCTTACGAGCCCCATCTATTGACAATGCCCCCCTGCCCGAATGACACCCCCAACTGACACCACCTCAATAGAGCCCCTTCCCCGACTCAACCCTCCCCCTCCAACTGACAACACTGTGACTAACATCCCCCAACTGACAACTCTCACAACTGATCCCTCTCCCTCTCAACTGAAACCTCTCTAGACTGACCCCCTTCCCCCATCTGACCCACTTCCCCTGACTGGCCATCTCTTACGACTTTACTATCCTGGCTGACGCTCCCCTGACTAATAACCCTTGTGATTGATCCCCTCCCCTCTCACCCGACATAACCCTTGACTGACCCCTTTCAGCCAACTGACCCACTTCCCTCATGGATTCTTAGGAACAGGATTTATTCACATTTGGAAACAAATGGACTTGTTAATGATAGACAGCATGGTTTTGTGAAGGGGAGGTTGTGCCTCACTAACTTGGTCGAGTTTTTCGAGGAAGTGATGAAGGTGATAGATGAAGGAAAGACGGTGGATGTTGTCTCCATGGACTTCAGTAAAGCCTTTGACAAGGTACCTCATGGTAGACTGGTACGAAAGATGAAGTCACACCGGATCAGAAGAGAGCTGGCAAGATGGACACCGAACTGGCTTGGCCATAGAAGTCATGATGTGGAGATGCCGGCGTTGGACTGGGGTAAGCACAGTAAGAAGTCTCACAACACCAGGTTAAAGTCCAACAGGTTTATTTGGTAGCAAATACCATAAGCTTTCGGAGCAATGCTCCTTCGTCAGATGGAGTGGTCTCTGTTCTCAAACAGGGCACAGACACAGAAATCAAATTACAGAATACTGATTAGAATGCAAATCTCTACAGCCAGCCAGGTCTTAAATGCACAGACAATGTGGGTGGAGGGAGCATTCAACACAGGTTAAAGAGATGTGTATTGTCTCCAGACAGTACAGCT
This sequence comes from Mustelus asterias, assembly GCF_964213995.1. Lineage (NCBI taxonomy): Eukaryota > Metazoa > Chordata > Chondrichthyes > Carcharhiniformes > Triakidae > Mustelus > Mustelus asterias. Next base: position 41,024 of record NC_135828.1, on the reverse strand, counting down.
TGTGAAATTGTGCAAGTCCAGGAGTCAAGCTGTGGGGGTTACTGATAATGTGACATAAATCCAACATCCCGGTTTAGACCGTCCTCCTGTGTGCGAAACTTGGCTCTCAGTTTCTGCTCAGTGACTCTGCGCTGTCGTGTGTCGTGAAGGCCGCCTTGGAGAACGCTTACCTGAAGATCCAAGGCTGAATGCCTGAAAGCAGTCGCATTCAGCCTTGGATCTTCAGGTAAGCGTTCTCCAAGGCGGCCTTCACGACACACGACAGCGCAGAGTCACTGAGCAGAAACTGATAGCCAAGTTCCGCACACATGAGGACGGTCTAAACCGGGATGTTGGATTTATGTCACATTATCAGTAACCCCCACAGCTTGACTCCTGGACTTGCACAATTTCACAAGCTGTACTGTCTGGAGACAATACACATCTCTTTAACCTGTGTTGAATGCTCCCTCCACCCACATTGTCTGTGCATTTAAGACCTGGCTGGCTGTAGAGATTTGCATTCTAATCAGTATTCTGTAATTTGATTTCTGTGTCTGTGCCCTGTTTGAGAACAGAGACCACTCCATCTGACGAAGGAGCATTGCTCCGAAAGCTTATGGTATTTGCTACCAAATAAACCTGTTGGACTTTAACCTGGTGTTGTGAGACTTCTTATTTGGCCCTAGAAGACAGAGAGTAGCTGTAGAGGGGTGCTTTTCTGAATGGAAGGCTGTGACTAGCGGTGTTCCACAGGCATCAGTTCTGGGACCTTTGTTGTTCGTAGCATATATAAATGATTTGAAGGAAAATGTAGCTGGTCTGATTAGTAAGTTCGCAGATGACACAAAAATTGGTGGAGTTGCGGATAGTGAAGAGGATTGTCAGAGGATATAAACTGGTTGGAGACTTGGGGAGGGAAATGGCAGATGCAGTTTAATCTGGACAAGTGTGAGATAATGCATTTTGGAAGGTCCAATGCCTGTAGGAATTATACAGTAAATGGTAGAACCCTTAGGAGTATTGACAGGCAGAGAGATCTGGGTGTACATGTCTACTGATCACTGAAAGTGGCAACGCAGGTGGATAAGGGAGTCAAGAAGGCATATGGCATGCTTGCCTTCACCGATCAGGGCATTAAGGATAAAACTTGGCAGATCATGCTGCAGCTATGACATTCATGAGGGGTCATAGGTTCAAGGTGAAGGGGGGGAGGTTTAACACAGATATCAGAAGGACATATTTTACACAGAGGGTGGTGGGGGCCTGGAATGCGCTGCCAGGCAAGGTGGTGGAGGCGGACACACTGGGAACATTTAAGACTTATCTAGATAGCCATATGAACGGAGTGGGAATGGAGGGATACAAAAGAATGGTCTAGTTTGGGCCAGGGAGCAGCACGGGCTTGGAGGGCCGAAGGGCCTGTTCCTGTGCTGTATTGTTCTTTGTTCTTTGTACAGTACTTTAATTAAGCCTCATTTGGAATATTGTGTACAATTCTAGTCGCCACACGACCAGAAGGATGTGAATGCTTTGGAGAGGTTTACCAGGATGTTACCTGGTCTGGAAGGTTTTAGCTATGAGGAGAGGTTGGATCAACTCGGTTCGTTATCACTGGAACGACGGAGGTTGAGGGGTGACCTGATAGAGGTTTACAAGATTATGAGTGGCTTAGAACATAGAACCTAGAACATAGAACATTACAGCGCAGTACAGGCTCTTCGGCCCTCGATGTTGTGCCGACCACTGAAACCAATCTAAAGCCCCTCTAATCTACATTATTCCAATATCATCCATATGTTTATCCAATAACCATTTGAATGCTCTTAATGTTGACGAGTCCACTACTGCTGCAGGCAGGGCATTCCACGCCCTTACTACTCTCTGAGTAAAGAACCTACCTCTAACATCTATCCTATATCTCTCACCCCTCAATTTAAAGCTATGTCCCCTCGTGCTAGCCATCACCATCCGAGGAAAAAGGCTCTCACTATCTAATCCTCTGATCATCTTGTATGCCTCTATTAAGTCACCTCTTAACCTTCTTCTCGCTAACGAAAACAACCTCAAGCCCCTCAGCCTTTCCTCATACGATTTTCCCACCATACCAGGCAACATCCTGGTAAATCTCCTCTGCACCCTTTCCAACACTTCCACATCTTTCCTATAATACGGCGACAAACACGGATTGGACAGAGTGGATAGTCAGCTGCTCTTTCTAGAGTGCAAAAGTCAAGTACTAGAGGACACAGGTTTAATGTGCGTGGGGAAAGTTTAGAGGTTATTTAAGAAGGGTAGGAAGGGTAACCCGGGAAATTATAGGCCGGTGAGCTTGATGTCCGTGGCGGGGAAGTTGTTGGAGAAGATTCTTAGAGCTAGGATGTATGCGCATTTAGAAAGGAATAAACTCATTAATGATAGTCAGCATGGTTTTGTGAGAGGGAGGTCATACCTCACTAACCTGGTGGAGTTTTTTGAAGAAGTGACTAGAATGGTTGACGAGGGAAGGGCCGTGGATGTCGTCTATATGGACTTTAGTAAAGCGTTTGACAAAGTCCCTCATGGTAGGCTGGTGAAAAAGGTTGGATCTCATGGGGTAAAGGGGGAGGTGGCTAGATGGGTGGAGAACTGGCTTGGTCACAGAAGACAGAGGGTGGTAGTGGAAGGGTCTTTTTCCGGCTGGAGGCCTGTGACTAGTGGTGTTCCGCAGGGCTCTGTATTGGGACCTCTGCTGTTTGTGATTTATATAAACGACCTGGAAGAAGGTGTAACTGGGGTGATCAGTAAGTTTGCGGACGACACAAAATTGGCAGGACTTGCAGATAGTGAGGAGCATTGTCAGAGGCTACAGAAGGATATAGATAGGCTGGAAATTTGGGCAAAGAAATGGCAGATGGAGTTCAATCCTGCGAAGTGATGCATTTTGGTAGAACTAACGTAGGGGGGAGCCATACGATAAATGGCAGAACCATAAAGGGTGTAGATACGCAGAGGGACCTGGGTGTGCAAGTCCACAGATCCTTGAAGGTGACGTCACAGGTGGAGAAGGTGGTGAAGAAGGCATATGGCATGCTTGCCTTTATAGGACGGGGCATAGAGTATAAAAGTTGGGGTCTGATGTAGCAGTTGTATAGAACGTTGGTTCGGCCGCATTTGGAATACTGCGTCCAGTTCTGGTCGCCACACTACCAGAAGGACGTGGAGGCTTTGGAGAGAGTACAGAGGAGGTTTACCAGGATGTTGCCTGGTATGGAGGGGCTTAGTTATGAGGAGAGATTGGGTAAACTGGGGTTGTTCTCCCTGGAAAGACGGAGGATGAGGGGAGACTTAATAGAGGTGTATAAAATTATGAAAGGCATAGATAGGGTGAACGGTGGGAATCTTTTCCCCAGGTCGGTGGTGACGTTCACGAGGGGTCATAGGTTCAAGGTGAAGGGGGGGAGGTTTAACACAGATATCAGAAGGACATATTTTACACAGAGGGTGCCGGGCAAGGTGGTGGAGGCAGACACACTGGGAATGTTTAAGACTTATCTATATAGCCACATGAACGGAGTGGGAATGGAGGGATACAAAAGAATGGTCTAGTTTGGACCAGGGAGCGGCACGGGCTTGGAGGGCCGAAGGGCCTGTTCCTGTGCTGTATTGTTCTTTGTTCTTTGTTCTCTTTGAGATGTTGAAGACAAGTTTTTTACACAGAGGGTGGTGAATGTCTGGAACTGCAGCCGGGGGAGATGGTGGGAACAGGTACGATGATGGGAACTGGTAAACCTCTCCAAAGCATTCACATCCTTCTGGTCGTGTGGCGACTAGAATTTTACACAATATTCCAAATGAGGCCTAATTAAGATACTGTACAGCTGCAGCATGACCTGCCAAGTTTTATACTTAATGCCCTGATTTAAGGGGCATCTAGACGAATACATGAATAGGATGGGAATTGGAGGATCCGGACTCTGTAAGTGCATACGGTTTTAGTTTAGGCAGACATCATGATCGACGCAGGCTTGGAGGGCCGAACGGCCTGTTCCCGTGCTGTACTGTTCTTTGTTCTTTGGCTGCACCTGACTAATGCCCCCTAACTGCCCAAGTAGCCCCACCAACAGATACTCCAGAGTGCATTGCAGACTGGAATCTAATCGGGGTGTTTGAAGGTGGGATTATATAGATATTACTTTTATTCATTCAAGGGATGTGAGATTCACTGAATTAGCCAGCATTTATTTAACTAAAGGATACCTTGCTGCAGTTATACAGGGCCTTGGTGAGGCCAGACCTTGAGTATTGTGTGCAGTTTTGGTCTCCTAGTCTGAGAAAGGACATTCTTCCTATTGAGGGAGTCCAGCGAAGATTCACTAGACTGATTCCTGGAATGGCAGGACTGACATATGAAAAGAGACTGGATCGACTGGGCTTGTACTCACTGGAATTTAGGAGAATGGGAGGGGATCTCACAGAAACATAAAATCCTGATGGGACTCTTTCTTTCTTTGTTTCTTTGACTGGACAGGCTCGATGCGGGAAGAATGTTCTTGATGTTGGGGAAGTCCAGAACGAGAGGTCACAATCTAAGAATAAGGGGTAAGCCATTCAGGACTGAGATGAGGAAAAACTTCTTCACTCAGAGAGTTGTGAACCTGTAGAATTCTCAACCACAGAGAGCTGTTGGAGCCAGTTTGTTAAATATGTTCAAGAGGGAGCTGGACGCGACCCCTGTGGCAAAAGGGATCAAATGGTATGGAGAGAAAGTGGGAGTGGGATACTGAAAGTGCACGATCAGCCATGATCATATTGAATGGTGGTGCAGGCTCGAAGGGCCGAGCGACCTACTCCTGCCTTTGCAAAGGTGGCGGTGAGCTGCCTTTTTGAACCGCTACAATCCATATAGTTTAGGCACACCCACAGTGCTCTAGCGAGGGAATTTCAGAATTTTGACCCAGTGTTACTAACATTGCTGATGTTACATGCAAAGGTCTCCCAACACACAGAAGGGTAACCTGGAACACCGGTTCTTATTGGCGTATATATATTTTTAGGTATAATGTGAGGAACAATATATAAGCCAGTGAGGAACAGTCCAGTCATTGTGTGAACAATTAATGAAGAATATTTATTAACTTAAGAAAAACAAAAATACACATGACACGAAGGACTATAATACACTACAATGCTTAAGCACACTGATGACTTTATACAGAAATTTTACATGAAACTAACCTGTGCTCACTAAACTACTTACATTACCTGAACTCTGAGACACCCCTTTTTCCAAACAACATCCAATATTAAGGATCTTCAGCAAAAGTAATTACCACACATCGGTTGAAGTGGCCACATCGAGGAAATAGTCTTCTGGTTCAGCAAAGGCAGAAAATGGCTGCTCTCGGGGAGGCAATGGCCTCGTGGTATTATCACCAGACTATTAATCCAGAAACTCAGCTAATGTTCTGGGGACCCGGGTTCTAATCCTGCCATAGCAGATGGTGGAATTTGAATTCAATAAAAGATATCTGGAAGTAAGGATCCACTGATGGCCATGAAACCATTGCTGATTGTCAGAACATCCCACCTGGTTCATTAATGTCCTTTAGGGAAAGAAATCTGCTGTCCTTACCTGGTCTGGCCCACATGTGACTCCAGAACCACAGCAATATGGTTGACTCTCAACTGCCCTCAAGCAAATAGGGATGGGCAATAAATGCTGGCCCAGTCAGCGACGCCTATGTCCCACGAATGAATAAAAAAATTTTTCAGGAGACTTTATCCACAATGCTGTAACTCTGATGTTAGCTGTATCTATCTCTCCCAATTAGTTTGCGTTCTAAAGTTATACTATTTCTTTCCCTTTGATGTTATCTACCCTGTGGAGCTGGCTTTTGGCAGGTACGTTTCAACTTCCTTACCTCTCCACTTTGAAATTACCCTTTCTTTCACCCCATTGTTTTCTCTAGTCACTTATATAAACACTTGTTTTTCTACTGATAGGCTAATTCGCATCTCAACAGTTCTCCAGACATCTGCCTCTAATCAACTCCCTGTTTTTATGTTCTTTTATCCATTGTTTCATTTTGTTTATAATTTTTTTTATTCACTTGTGGGATATGGGCATCGCTGGCTGGCCAACATTTATTGCTTATCCCTAGTTGCCTTTGAGAAGGTGGTGGTGAGCTGCCTTCTTGAATCGCTGCAGTCCACGTGCTGTGATTTTGATCCAGCGACTATGAAGGAACGGTGATTTATTTCCAAATCAGGACGGTAAGTGGCTTGGAGGGGAACTTGCAGGTGGTGGTGTTCCCATGTATCTGCTGCCCTTGTCCTTCTAGATGGAAGTGGCCGTGGGTTTGGAAGGTGCTGTCTAAGGATCTTTAATCTTAATTTTCCTCAATTTTTAACACGTTACTTCTTTTAAAAAATGAAATGACTCAATTTGAAAGACAATTTTATTTCTCATCCATTTCTTATTGGTTCTACCTTAACAAACATTACAAAGATTGAAAAGCATGTGTAAACATAAAATATAGCCCAGAGTATTTACACCCAATGTTCCCAATAGTCTCTTTTACATTTGTGATAAAGCTTCCTCAATAACGCTTCTCTACTGGCCACATGAATGATTTTTAAATTATACGGTTGTAGTCACAAACTTCATGGAAATATGATGTGGAGTTGCCGGTGTTGGACTGGAGTGGGCACAGTAAGCAGTCTCACAACACCAGGTTAAAGTCCAACAGATTTATTTGGTAGCACGAGCTTTCGGAGCGCTGCTCCTTCATCAGGTGAGTAATGAAGGAGCAGCACTGCGAAAGCTCTTGCTATCAAATAAACCTGTTGGAAATAACCTGGCTTTCCGATTTTGAAACTTATGCAGAAATCTTTGGGAATTATGGTATGTTTATATATTTGTCTCTGCTGGATTACTGGCAACATAAACCTTGAAATGTTGCGATGCAATCGTCACCTTCTCAATTATACAATACTTCTGTTGGTGATGATTTAATTTTCTTGAGAATTACCCCACAGGCTTCTTAATTCCAAGTTCATCTCCCTGTAATGACACAGCTCCCACACCAATATCACTCGCATCTACAGCCAGTTTAAACTGTTTTCCAGTTCAACACTATGAACAGTGAAGGAATGGCAATATATTTCCAAGTCAAGATGGTGAGCAACTTGGAGATGAACTGTCAGGTGATGGTTTTCCCACGTATCTGCTGTCCTTGTCCTTCTGGATGGTAGCAGTCAGGGTTTAAGGAGCCTTGGTGAGTACCTGCAGTGCATCTTGTACCTGGTATGCATTTGCTGCCATTATGCATAGTGACATAGGGGGGGTCAGTTTAGGACAGAGTTGAGGAGCAACTTCTTCTCTCAGAGGGTGGTGAATCTCTGGAATTCTCTGCCCACTGAAGTGGTGGAGGCTACCTCGTTGAATATGTTTAAGTCACGGATAGATGGATTCCTGATCGGTAAGGGAATTAGGGGTTATAGGGATCAGGCGGGTAAGTGGAACTGATCCACTTCAGATCAGCCATGATCTTATTGAATGGCGGGGCAGGCTCGAGGGGCTAGATGGCCTACTCCTGCTCCTATTTCTTATGTTCTTATGTTCTTATGATGGACGGAGTGAATGTGTATGGATAGGGTGCCAATCAAGCACTTTGTTCTGGATGGTGTCAAACTTTTTGAGTGTTTCATCTCTCCAGGCAAGGGGAGAGTATTCTATCACATTTCCTACCTATGCGTTGTAGATTGTGGACAAGGTTTGGGGAGTCAGGAAGTGAATTGACACAGGATTCCCAGACTCTGACCTGCTCTTGTAGCAAGAGTATTCATATGGCTAGTCCAGTTAAGCTCCTGGTCAACAGTGACCCCCAGTATGTTGATATTAGGAGATTCAGGGATGGAAATGCCATTGAATGTCAAGAGATGATGATTAGATTATCTCTTGTTGGAGATGCCCATTGCCTGACACTTATGTGGCACAAAATTTCTTGCCACCTGTCAGCTCGAGCCTGAATATTGTCCAGGTCTTGCTGCATTTGGACATGAACTGTTTCAGAAAATAGAATAACAGAAACTTGGGAATGAGTTACAGACTAGAATCTAATTGGAGTGTTTGGGAGGTCTAGATATAGGATAACAGATACCTAGGAATGAGTTAAAGGCTGAAATCTAATCCGGGGTTCGGTGGGGATATGGGTTTATTAATAGAATAACTGATATCACGGAGTGAGTTACAGGGTGGAATCCAATTGTGGTATTCAGGGGATTTTTTACATAGTATAACAGGTACTTGAGAGTCATTTACAAACTAGAATCTAATTGAAATGTTCAGGGGGACTTATATATAGAAAAACAAATGCCCTGCAATAAATTTCAGACTGGAATCTAATTGAGGTGTTTGGAGGTTTATATATATAATTAAAGATTGCATGTCCTGAGTTACAGACTTGTTTCTAATCAAGGGTTTTGGGGTAGTTTATATGCAGAAAAACAGTTACCTGCAAATGAGTAACAGGTTGGAATCTTATCGAGGGGATCAGCGGGGTTTATTTAGAGAATATCAGATACTGAGTGAAATACAGGCTGGAATCTAGTCAAGGAGTTTGAGAGGTTTATATATAGAAAATAGATGGACTGCAGCTGAACCCCCACCACCTTCTTCAGGGGCAATTAGGAGTGGGTGATGAATACTCTTCCCGTGAGTGAATTTTTAAAAAAGATACCTGGGACTAAATTACAGGTTGGTATTTCATCGAGAGTTCCAGGTTGGGTTATATATGAATTACAGATACCCATAAGTGAGATCCCCAAACTCGAATTTAAACCAAGGTGTTTGGCTTGGTTTTGTCGATAGAATAACAGATAACCAGGAGTAAATTACAGGCTGGAATCCAAATGAGGGCATTGGGGTGGGTTTACATGTAGAAAAACTGATACCCAAAAGTGAATTACAGGCTGAAATTTAGTCAAGGTGTTTGGGGTGGAATAAGAGAAACCTGGGAGTGAGTTACAGGCTGGAATCTAATTGAGGGCTTTGGGATAGAACATAGAACATTACAGCGCAGTACAGGCCCTTCGGCCCTCGATGTTGCGCCGACCAGTGGAACCAATCTAAAGCCCCTCTAATCTACACTATTCCAATATCATCCATATGTTTATCCAATAACCATTTGAATGCTCTTAATGTTGACGAGGCCATTACTGCTGCAGCAGGGCATTCCACGCCCTTACTACTCTCTGAGTAAAGAACCTACCTCTAACATCTGTCCTATATCTCTCACCCCTCAATTTAAAGCTATGTCCCAAGTGACCAAGGAGGTGGATGGGGGCAAGGCAGTGGACGTGGTATATATGGATTTTAGTAAGGCGTTTGATAAGGTTCACCATGGTAGGCTTCTGCAGAAAATGCAGATGTATGGGATTGGGGGTGATCTAGGAAATTGGATCAGGAATTGGCTAGCGGATAGGAAACAGAGGGTGGTGGTTGATAGTAAATATTCATCATGGAGTGCGGTTACAAGTGGTGTACCTCAGGGATCTGTTTTGGGGCCACTGCTGTTTGTAATATTTATTAATGATCTGGATGAGGGTATAGTTGGGTGGATTAGCAAATTTGCTGATGACACCAAAGTCGGTGGTGTGGTAGACAGTGAGGAAGGGTGTCGTAGTTTGCAGGAAGACTTAGACAGGTTGCAAAGTTGGGCCGAGAGGTGGCGGATGGAGTTTAATGCGGAGAAGTGTGAGGTAATTCACTTTGGTAGGAATAACAGATGTGTTGAGTATAGGGCTAACGGGAGGACTTTGAATAGTGTGGAGGAGCAGAGGGATCTAGGTGTATGTGTGCATAGATCCCTGAAAGTTGGGAATCAAGTAGATAAGGTTGTTAAGAAGGCATATGGTGTCTTGGCGTTTATTGGTAGGGGGATTGAATTTAGGAGTCGTAGCGTTATGTTGCAACTGTACACAACTCTGGTGCGGCCGCACTTGGAGTACTGTGTGCAGTTCTGGTCCCCACATTACAGGAAGGATGTGGAGGCTTTGGAGAGGGTGCAGAGGAGGTTTACCAGGATGTTGCCTGGTATGGAGGGGAGATCCTATGAGGAGAGGCTGAGGGATTTGGGATTGTTTTCGCTGGAAAGGCGGCGGCTAAGAGGGGATCTTATTGAAACATATAAGATGATTAGAGGTTTGGATAGGGTGGATAGTGATAGCCTTTTTCCTCTGATGGAGAAATCCAGCACGAGGGGGCATGGCTTTAAATTGAGGGGGGGTAGTTATAGAACCGATGTCAGGGGTAGGTTCTTTACCCAGAGGGTGGTGAGGGATTGGAATGCCCTGCCAGCATCAGTAGTAAATGCGCCTAGTTTGGGGGCGTTTAAGAGATCCGTAGATAGGTTCATGGACGAAAAGAAATTGGTTTAGGTTGGAGGGTCACAGTTTTTTTTTTAACTGGTCGGTGCAACATCGTGGGCCGAAGGGCCTGTTCTGCGCTGTAATGTTCTATGTTCTATGTTCTATGTCCCCTCGTGCTAGCCATCACCATCCGAGGAAAAAGGCTCTCACTATCCACCCTATCTAATCCTCTGATCATCTTGTATGTCTCTATTAAGTCACCTCTTAACCTTCTTCTCTCTAACGAAAACAACCTCAAGCCCCTCAGCCTTTCCTCATACGATTTTCCCACCATACCAGGCAACATCCTGGTAAATCTCCTCTGCACCCTTTCCAACACTTCCACATCTTTCCTATAATACGGCGACCAGAACTGTACGCAATACTCCAAGTGCGGCCGCACCAGAGTTTTGTACAGTTGCAGCATGACCTCCTGGCTCTGAAACTCAATCCCTCTCCCAATAAAAGCTAACACACCATACACCTTCTTAACAACCCTATCAACCTGGGTGCCAACTTTCAGGGATCTATGCACATGGACACCCAGATCCCTCTGTTCATCCACACTACCAAGTATCTTACCATTAGCCCAGTACTCTGTATTCCTTCCAAAGTGAATCACGTCACACTTTTCTGCATTAAACTCCATTTGCCACCTCTCAGCCCAGCTCTGCAGCTTATCTTTGTCCCTCTGTAACTTGCCACTTCCCTCCGCACTGTCTACAACTCCGACTTTAGTGTCATCCGCAAATTTACTAATCCATCCTTCCACGCCCTCATCCAGGTCATTAATAAAAATGACAAACAGCAGTGGCCCCAAAACAGATCCTTGCGGTACATCACTAGTAACTGAACTCCAGGATGAATATTTCCCATCAACCACCACCCTTTGTTTTCTTACAGCTAGCCAATTCCTGATCCAAACCACTAAATCACCCTCAATCCCATGTGTCTGTATTTTCTGCAAAAGCTTACCATAGGGAACCTTATCAAACGCTTTGCTGAAATCCATATACACCACATCAACCTCTTTACCCTCATCCACCTCTTTGGTCACCTTCTCAAAGAACTCAATGAGGTTTGTGAGGCACGACCTACCCTTCACAAAACCGTGCTGACTATCCCTAATCAAATTATTCCTTTCTAGGTGATTATAAATCCTATCTCTTAGAATCCTTTTTAGATACTTTGCCCACAACAGAAGTAAGGCTCACCGGTCTATAATTACCAGGGTTGTCCCTACTCCCCTTCTTGAAGAAGGGGACAACATTTGCTATCCTCCAGTCTTCTGGCACTGTTCCTGTAGACAATGACGACACAAAGATCAAAGCCAAAGGCTCTGCAATCTCCTCTCTAGCCTCCCAGAGAATCCTAGGATAAATCCCATCCGGCTCAGGGGACTTATCTATTTTTACCCTTTCCAGAATTGCTAACACCTCCTCCTTATGAACATCAATCCCATCCAGTCCAACAGCCTGCACCTCAGTTCTCCCCTCGACAACACTGTCTCTCTCCAGTGTGAATACCGACAAAAAATATTCATTTAGTGCCTCTCCTATCTCTTCAGACTCCACGCACAACTTCCCACTACTATCCTTGACTGGCCCTAATCTTACCCTAGTCATTCTTTTACTCCTGACATACCCATAGAAAGCTTTAGGGTTTTCCTTGATCCTACCTGCCAAAGACTTCTCATGTCTCCTCCTGGCTCTTCTTAACTCTTTCTTTAGGTCCTTCCTGGCTAACTTCTAACTCTCAAGTGCCCTAACTGAGCCTTCACGTCTCATCCTAACATCAGTCTCCTTCTTCCTCTTCACAAGAGATTCAACCTCCTTAGTAAACCACGGTTCCCTCACACGTCTGCTTCCTCCCTGCCTGACAGGTACATATTTATCAAGGGCGCGTAGTAGCTGTTCCTTGAACAAGTTCCACATTACAATTGTGCCCATCCCCTGCAGTTTTCTTCCCCAACCTATGCCAGCTGAATCTCAACTAATCGCATCATAATTTCCTTTCCACCAGCTATAACTCTTGCCCTTTGGTATATACCTATCCTTTTCCATTGCTAAGGTAAACGTAATCGAATTGTGGTCACTGTCACCAAAGTGCTCACCTACCTCCAAATCTAACACCTGGCCTGGTTCATTACCCAGTACCAAATCCAATGTGGCCTTGCCTCTTGTTGGTCGATCTACATACTGTGTCAGGAAGCCTTCCTGCACACATTGGACAAAAACCAACCCCTCTAAATTCCTCGAACTATAGCTTTTCCAGTCAATATTTGTAAAGTTAAAGTCCCCCAGTACAACTACCCTGTTACTTTCGCCCCTATCCAGAATCATCTTTGCAATCTTTTCCTCTACATCTCTGGAACTTTTCGGAGGTCTATAAAAAACTCCCAACAGGGTGACCTCTCCTTTCCTGTTTCTAACCTCAGCCCAAACTACCTCAGTAGACGAGTCCTCATCAAATGTCCTTTCTGCCACCGTAATACTGTCCTTGACTAACAATGCCACACCTCCCCCTCTTTTACCACCTTCCCTGCACTTACTGAAACATCTAAACCCCGGAACCTGCAACAACCATTCCTGTCCCTGCTCTATCCATGTCTCCGAGATGGCCACAACATCGAAATCCCAGGTACCAACCCATGCTGCAAGTTCACCCACCTTCAAACCGCCTTCCTGCCTGCCGGTACACTCCTGCGACTCTGAAACCTTATCCATGACCTCACTACTCTCAACCTCCTGTACACCGGAGCTACAATTCAGGTACCCACCCCCCTGCTGAATTAGTTTAAACCCTCCCGAAGAGCATTAGCAAACGTCCCCCCCAAGATATTGGTACCCCTCTGGTTCAAGGATGGAGGTTGGTGGGGGGGAGGGGGCGGAGTGGTGGTGGGGGGGAGGGGGCGGAGTGGTGGTGGGGGGGAGTGGTGGGGGGGGGGGCGGAGTGGTGGTGGGGGGGGGGGGGCGGAGTGGTGGTGGGGGGGGGGGGCGGAGTGGTGGTGGTGGGGGGGGGGGCGGAGTGGTGGTGGGGGGGGGGGGGCGGAGTGGTGGTGGGGGGGGGCGGAGTGGTGGTGGGGGGGGGGGCGGAGTGGTGGTGGTGGGGGGGGGGGCGGAGTGGTGGTGGGGGGGGGGGCGGAGTGGTGGGGGGGGGCGGCGGAGTGGTGGGGGGGGGGGAGCGGAGTGGTGGGGGGGGGATGTTGCGGTGGCTTATACATAGAATAACAGATGTTGGGGAATGAGTTAGATTGGAACCTAAATGAGGATGGGATGCGGTGGGTTATATGTAGTATAATACATATCTGGGAGTGAGTGCATTTTAGGCAGGAATCTAATCCAGGAGTTTAGATATGATTTACATATCTACAAACATAGAAAATAAGAGCAGGAGGAGGCCATTCTGTCTTTTGAGCCTGCTCCACTCTTCATTATGATCATGGCTGATCATCCAACTCAATAGCCTGATCCCGCCTTCCCCCATATCCTTTGGTCCCCTTCACCCCATGAGCTATATCTAACTGCTTCTTGCAAACATACAATATTTTGGTCTCACAATGTTATAATAGTGAATTCCACAGGCTGACCACTCTCTGGGTGAAGAAAGTTCTTCTCATCTCTGTCTACCCTGCATCCTTGGACTGGACGCAGGTGAGGTCCCAGAGGATTGGAGGACAGCTAATGTGGTCCCGTTATTTAAGAAGGGTAAGAAGGATAACCCGGGTAATTATAGGCCGGTGAGCTTGACGTCCGTGGTGGGGAAGTTGTTGGAGAAGATTCTTAGAGATAGGATGTATGCGCATTTAGAAAGGAATAAACTCATTAACGATAGTCAGCATGGTTTTGTGAGAGGGAGGTCATGCCTCACTAACCTGGTGGAGTTTTTTGAAGAAGTGACCAGAATAGTTGACGAGGGAAGGGCCGTGGATGTCGTCTATATGGACTTTAGTAAAGCGTTTGACAAAGTCCCTCATGGTAGGCTGGTGCAAAAGGTTGGATCTCATGGGATAAAGGGGGAGGTGGCTAGATGGGTGGAGAACTGGCTTGGTCACAGAAGACAGAGGGTGGTAGTGGAAGGGTCTTTTTCCGGCTGGAGGCCTGTGACTAGTGGTGTTCCGCAGGGCTCTGTATTGGGACCTCTGCTGTTTGTGATTTATATAAACGATCTGGAAGAAGGTGTAACTGGGGTGATCAGTAAGTTTGCAGACGACACAAAATTGGCAGGACTTGCAGATAGTGAGGAGCATTGTCAGAGGCTACAGAAGGATATAGATAGGCTGGAAATTTGGGCAAAGAAATGGCAGATGGAGTTCAATCCTGATAAATGCGAAGTGATGCATTTTGGTAGAAATAATGTAGGGAGGAGCTATACGATAAATGGCAGAACCATAAAGGGTGTAGATACGCAGAGGGACCTGGGTGTGCAAGTCCACAGATCCTTGAAGGTGACATCACAGGTGGAGAAGGTGGTGAAGAAGGCATATGGCATGCTTGCCTTTATAGGATGGGGCATAGAGTATAAAAGTTGGGGTCTGATGTTGCAGATGTATAGAACGTTGGTTCGGCCGCATTTGGAATACTGCGTCCAGTTCTGGTCGCCACACTACCAGAAGGACGTGGAGGCTTTGGAGAGAGTACAGAGGAGGTTTACCAGGATGTTGCCTGGTATGGAGGGGCTTAGTTATGAGGAGAGATTGGGTAAACTGGGGTTGTTCTCCCTGGAAAGACGGAGGATGAGGGGAGACTTAATAGAGATGTATAAAATTATGAAAGGCATAGATAGGGTTAACGGTGGGAAGCTTTTCCCCAGGTCGGTGGTAACGTTCACGAGGGGTCATAGGTTCAAGGTGAAGGGGGGAGGTTTAACACAGATATCAGAAGGACATATTTTACACAGAGGGTGGTGGGGGCCTGGAATGCGCTGCCAGGCAAGGTGGTGGAGGCGGACACACTGGGAACATTTAAGACTTATCCAGACAGCCATATGAACGGAGTGGGAATGGAGGGATACAAAAGAATGGTCTAGTTTGGACCAGGGAGCGGCATGGGCTTGGAGGGCCGAAGGGCCTGTTCCTGTGCTGTTTTGTTCTTTGTTGTTCTTTGTGACCTTTGGTTCTGGACACCCTCACCATTGGGAACATCCTTCTTCCATTTACCCTGTCTCGTCCTGTCAGAAGTTTGTAGATTTCTATGAGATTTCCCTTCATCCTTCTGAACTCCAGCAAATTCAATTCTAAATGACTCAATCTGAACTCATACTTCAGTCCTGCCATCCTAGGAATCAGTCTGATAAACCTTCTCAGCACTCCTTCTGGAGCAAGGATATCCTTCCTCAGATAGGGAGAACAAAACTACACACAATGTTCCACATGTGGCCTCAGCAAGGTACTATATAATTCCAGCAAGACATCCCTGCTTCTGCACTTGAATCCTCTCGCTATGAAGACCAAAATACCATTTGTCTTTTTTACTGCCTGCTGCATCTGCATGCTTACCTTCAGTGACTGGTGCACGAGGATATCCCCTCTCCTAATTTATGGCCATTCAAATGGTAATCGTTTTTGTGTCCATAGTGGAGAACCTCACATTTATCCAAATTATATTGCACCTGCCATTCATTTTCATAAAGGCACAGTGGTTAGCACTGTTGCCTCACAGCACCAGGGACCTGGGTTTCAATTCTGCCTTGGGTGACTATATGCGTGGAGTTCGCACATTCTCCCCGTGTCTGCGTGGGTTTCCTCTGGATGCTCTGGTTTCCTACCACAGTCCAAAGACGTGCAGGTTAGGTGGATTGGCTATGGGAAATGTGTGGGGTCACAGGGATAGGTTGGAGGTTAGGGCCTGGGTGGGATGCTTTGTCGGAGTGTTGGTGCAGAGTTGATGGCCCAAATGGCCTCTTCTGCACTGTAGGGATCCTATGGTCCTATGATTCATTCACTCAACTTGTTCAAATCACACTGAAAGATCTTTGCATCCTCCTCACAGTTCATCCTCCCATCCAGCTTTGTGCCATCTCCAAATTTGGAGATATTACATTTAGCTCCCTCATCTAAATCATTGATATATATTGTGAATAGTTGGGGTCCTAGCGCTGATCCCTGCGTTATCCCATTAGTCACTGCCTGCCACTTGGAAAAAGACCCATTTATTTCTACTTTTTGTTTCCTGTCTGCCAAGCAGTTTTCTATCCATTTCAATATACCTCCCCCATTCCAATGCCCTTCACTTTTACACGCTAATCTCCTATGTGGGACTTTGTCGAAAACCTATGAAAGTCCAAAAAAACCACATCCACTGGCTCTCCCTCATCAACTCTACTAGTTACATTCTCAAAGAATTTCAGTAGATTTGTCAAGCATGATTTCCCTTTCATAAATCTATGCTGACTCATGCTGATTCATGTCTCATCCTACCTAAGAGTTTTGCGATAAAATTTGATATAAAATTTTTGATAACGGATTCTAGAATTTACTGATGTCAGGCTGACTGGTCTATAACTCCCTATTTCTCCCAACCTCCCTTTTTAAATATTGAGATTACATTAGCAAGTCTCCAATCTGTTGGAATTGTTCCAGAGTCTGTAGAATCTTGAAAGATGACCACCAATGCATCCACCATTTCTAGGGCCGCTTCCTTAAGTACTCTGGGATGTAAATTACAAGGCGCTGGGGATTTATCGGCCTTCAATCCCATCAGTTTCTTGAACAACATTTTTCAACTAAAACTGATCTCCTTCAGCAATTCCCTCTCACTAAAACATTTCTGGTACCTTATTTGTGTCCTCCTTTGTGAAGCCAGAACCAAAGTATGTAGTCAGTTGGCTAGCCATTTCTTTATTTCCCATTATAAATAAGACCATAAAATATAGGAGCAGAATTAGGCCATTCAGCCCATTGAATCTGCTCTGCCGTTCAATCATGGCTGATAGGTTTAGAACATAGAACATAGAACATTACAGCGCAGAACAGGCCCTTCGGCCCACGATGTTGCACCGACCAGTTAAAAAAAAACTGTGACCCTCCAACCTAAACCAATTTCTTTTCGTCCATGAACCTATCTACGGATCTCTTAAACGCCCCCAAACTAGGCGCATTTACAACTGATGCTGGCAGGGCATTCCAATCCCTCACCAACCCCATTCTTCTGCCTTTTCCCCGTAACCTTTGATCCCCTTACCAATCAAGAACCTATCTATCTCTGTCTTAAATACACTCAATGACCTGGCCTCCACAGCCTTCTGTGGCAATGAATTCCACAGATTTACCACCCTCTGGCTGAAGAAATTCCTCCTCATCTCAGTTCTAAAGAATCGGCCCTTTACTCTGAGGATGTGCCCTTGGATTCTAGTCTCTCTTACTAATGGAAACATCTTCCCCAAACGCCCCTGTTTTGGATTGTAAGGGACCGACATTTGGCATCACCAATCTTTTTCTCCTCACGTACCTATAGAAACTTTTACAGTCAGTTTTTATGTTCTCCACATGCTTATCCTTGTACTCTATTTTCCCCTTCTTAATCAGTCACTTCTTCTCCTTTGATGAATTCTAAACTGCTCCTAGTCCTCAAATTGGTTGTTTTTCTTGGCCAATTTGTATACCTTTCCCTTGGATCTAATACTCTCTCTAATTTTCCTTGTAAGCCGTGGATTGGCCACCTTTCCATCAGACAGGAATAAACAATTGTTACAATTCATCCAAGTGCTCCTTGAATGTTTGCCATTGCCTATCCACTATCATCCCTTTCCCCAATCTATGGGAGCCAACATGTGTCTTATATCACCGTAGTTTCCTTTATTAAGATTCGGGCCCCGAGTCTCAGAGTCAACAAATCACTCTCCATCTTGATGAAAAATTCTATCATGTTATGGTTCCTCATACCTAAGGGATCTCGCAAAATAGATTGCCAATTATTCCTTTCTCATTACTCCATACCCAGTTTAGAAAGGCCTGCTTTCTTGTTTGTTCATCAACATATTGGTCCAGAAAACCATCCCGTATACATTCCAGGAATTCCTTCTGTACAGTATTGTGACTAATTTGATTTGCCCAATATATATGCAGATTAAAATCATCCATAAATACAGATGTTCCTTGATCGCATGTATCTCTAATGTTCTGTTTAATGTCATTCCCAACATCACCACTACAGTTTGGAGGTCTATATACATAACAGGCTACAAGATGAAGGCAGGTAAAATCGCCGGCTCCAATGCACCCCTCCCCGATGAGGTCAATGCATTTTGAGCAAGAGGTCAGCGAGGGCACACCCT
The DNA here is from genome assembly GCF_964213995.1 of Mustelus asterias. Classification (NCBI taxonomy): domain Eukaryota; kingdom Metazoa; phylum Chordata; class Chondrichthyes; order Carcharhiniformes; family Triakidae; genus Mustelus; species Mustelus asterias. The sequence goes on along the minus strand of NC_135828.1, from coordinate 22,379 downwards.
CCATCCCGGAAACCTCAGACGAACCTGTATCCGAGGTCACACATCGCAGACGTAAGAGCAGCCTTTTCAAAAGTCAATCCATGGAAAGCGACTGGCCCGGATGGGATACCTGGACCAGCACTCAGGTCTTGCATGGACCAACTGGCGGGGGTATTCGCAGACATCTTCAACCTCTCTTTATACCAACCTGAGGTCCCTACCTGCTTCAAGATGATGACCATCATCCCGGTACCAAAGAAAAGCCAGGCAGCGTGCCTTATTGACTATTGTCCGGTGGCTCTGACATCCATCATTATGAAGTGTTTCGAAAGGCTAGTCATGGCGCAAATCAATTCCTGCCTGGATCCTGTACAGTTCACCTGTCACCACAACAGGGCCACAGCAGACACCATCTCCCGACCACTACACTCAACCCTGGAACACCTAGATAACAAAAACACCTATATCAGACTCCTATTCATAGACTACAGCTCAGCCTTTAACATCATTATTCCTACAAGACACATCTCCAAACTTCGTGGCCTGGGGCCTGGCTCCTCCCACTGCAATTGGATTCTAGACTTCCTAACCCACAGACTGTAGTCAGTATGGATAGACAACAACACCTTTTCCGTGATCATCCTCAACACTGGTGCTCTGCAAGGCTGTGTCCTCAGCCTCTTACTATACTCCTTACACACCTATGACTGTGTGGCCAAATTCCCCTCCAACTCAATTTTTAAGTTTGCTGATAACACTACCGTAGTGGGTCGGATCTCAAACAATGATGAGACAGGGTACAGGAATGAGATAGAGAATCTGGGCAACTGGCGCGATGACAATAATCTCTCCCTCAATGTCAACCAAACGAATGAGATAGTGATCGACTTCAGGAAGCGTAGTGGAGGACATGCCCCTGTCTAAATCAATGGCGATGAAGTAGAAATGGTCGAGAGCTTCAAGGTTTTAGGTGTCCAGATCACCAACAACCTGTCCTGGTCCCTCCATGCGGACACTATAGTTAAGAAAACCCACCAACGCCTCTACTTTCTCAGAAGACTAAAGAAATTTGGAATGGTTGCTACGACTCTCACGAATTTCGACAGATGCACCATAGAAAGCATCCTTTCTGGTTGTATCACAGTTTGCTATGGCTCCTGCTCTGCCCAAGACCTCAAGAAACTACAAAGGGTCGTGAATGAAGTCCAGTCCATCACTCAAACCAGCCTCCCATCCATTGACTCTATCTATATTTCCTGCTGGAAAAGCAGCCAATATAATTAAGGACCTCATGCACTCCGAACATTCTCTCTTCCACCTTCTTCCGTTGGGAAAAAGATACAAAAGTCTGAGGTCATGTACTAACTGACTCAAGAACAGCTTATTCCCTGCTGCCATCAGACCTTTGAATGGACTTACCTTGTATTAAGTTGATCTTTCTCTACACTCTAGCTACGACTGTAACGCTGTCTTAGAGACAGGATGTATGTGCATTTAGAACGAAACAATCTCATTAGTGACAGACAGCATGGTTTTGTAAGAGGGAGGTCGTACCTTACAAATTTGGTGGAGTTTTTTGAGGAAGTGACAAAAACGGTCGATGAAGGAAGGGCCGTGGATGTCGTCTATATAGATTTCAGTAAGGCATTTAACAAAGTCCCACATGGCAGGTTGGTTAAGAAGGTTAAGGCTCATGGGATACAAGGAGAAGTGGCTAGATGGGTGGAGAACTGGCTTGGCCATAGGAGACAGAGGGTAGTGGTCGAAGGGTCTTTTTCTGGCTGGAGGTCTGTGACCAGTGGTGTTCTGCAGGGCTCTGTACTGGGACCTCTGCTATTTGTGATATATATAAATGATTTGGAAGAAGGTGTAACTGGTGTAATCAGCAAGTTTGCGGATGACACGAAGATGGCTGGAATTGCGGATAGCGAAGAGCATTGTCGGGCAATACAGCAGGATATAGATAGGCTGGAAAATTGGGTGGAGAGGTGGCAGATGGAGTTTAATCCGGATAAATGCGAAGTGATGCATTTTGGAAGAAATAATGTAGGGAGGAGTTATACAATAAATGGCAGAGTCATCAGGAGTATAGAAACACAGAGGGACCTAGGTGTGCAAGTCCACAAATCCTTGAGGGTGGCAACACAGGTGGAGAAGGTGGTGAAGAAGGCATATGGTATGCTTGCCTTTATAGGACGGGGTATAGAGTATAAAAGCTGGAGTCTGATGATGCAGCTGTATAGAACGCTGGTTAGGCCACATTTGGAGTACTGCGTCCAGTTCTGGTCGCCGCACTACCAGAAGGACGTGGAGGCATTGGAGAGAGTGCAGAGAAGGTTTACCAGGATGTTGCCTGGTATGGAGGGTCTTAGCTATGAGGAGAGATTGGGTAGACTGGGGTTGTTCTCCTTGGAAAGACGGAGAATGAGGGGAGATCTAATAGAGGTATACAAGATTATGAAGGGTATAGATAGGGTGAACAGTGGGAAGCTTTTTCCCAGGTCGGAGGTGACGATCACGAGGGGTCACGGGCTCAAGCTGAGAGGGGCGAAGTATAACTCAGACATCAGAGGGACGTTTTTTACACAGAGGGTGGTGGGGGCCTGGAATGCGCTGCCAAGTAAGGTGGTGGAGGCAGGCACGCTGACATCGTTTAAGACTTATCTGGATAGTCACATGAGCAGCCTGGGAATGGAGGGATACAAACGATTGGTCTAGTTGGACCAAGGAGCGGCACAGGCTTGGAGGGCCGAAGGGCCTGTTTCCTGTGCTGTACTGTTCTTTGTTCTTTGTTCTTTGCTACATTCTGCACTCTCTCCTTTCCTTCTCTATGAACGGTATGCTTTGTCTGTATAGCGTGCAAGAAACAATACTTTTCACTGTATTCACAGAGGCCATTCCCCTCAACAGTATCCAAAACTGTATATCTGTTTTTCAGGAGAATGGCCACAGGAGATTCCTGCACTGCCTCCCTTGCCCTCTTGCTTTGTCTGGTTGTCAACCATTCTTTTCCTGCCTGGGGACTCTTAGCCTATAGAATTACAGATATCTGGGAGTGAATTACAGAATGGAATCTAATTGACTGGCTTGGTTGGTTTAAATACAAAATAACAGATACCCAGGAGTGGATTACAGGCTGGAATCTAATCGAGGGATTCGGGAGTTTATATTTTACAGCAGCATGTGTCATTGGATGGCGGAGCAGACTCAATGGACCAAGTGGTCTACTTCTGCTCCTACGTCTTATGATCTTGTGGGTGTACAAGATCATGATATGTTTAGGTAAGGTACACAAAGAAGAGCTGATATCTTTGGTTGATGGTATAAGACTTTGAGAGATTCAACGGGGAGTGAGAGTGAGTGGAGATGACCTTGAACTTGCTACCATTAGGATAGTAGAGGTTTTAGTCAATTAATGATTTCAAAGGAAATTCAATGGCCACTTGAGGGAAATAAACTTGCAGGAATATATGGATCAGGCTAGGGAACTGTAGGGAGTGCATTTCTCCACAGAGACTCAAATACCCAAACAGTTTGCTTCTCTACCTAAACAATTCTATTACTCTAAACAAATAATAAAAACACTAAATTCTGATGCACATGGTAAACCAGTAACCTGCTCACCCACACACAGTTTGGGTCCTGCCAGAGGCGCTCAGCTTCACAACTCTTAACAGTCATGGGCCAAACATGGAGAAAATAACTGATTTCAGAGGTAATTTGACAGTGACTGCCTTTGACATCAAGGCTGTATTTAAACAAATGTGGCATCGAGGAGCCCCAGCGAAACTGAATTCAATGGGAATTAGAGGGAAAACTCCTCACTGGTTGGAATCATTCCCAGTAGATAGAAGGTTGTTTGTGGTTGTTGGAGGTCAATCATTTCAGCTCCAGGATGTCATTGTAGGAGGACCTTAGTGTAATGTCCTTGACCCAACCATCATCAGTTGTTTCATCAATGACCTTTCCTCCACCTTAAGATCAGAAGTAGAATTGTTCTTTCCTCCTTCTCTTAACTTTGCTACTCTTTGTTTATCTCAAACATTTTCAAATTTTATGAAGGGCCTAAAACATTGACCTGGATATTGTGTCTCCCCAGGAATGGGCTGGGAAGATGGGATGGATGTTAAACTAGGTGGGAGGATGTTGGGCGTTGGGAGTGATGAGAACGTGTGTGTAAATTGCCTTCTTGCCTCTGGTGGTATTTTGCCTGTGGCAGGGTAAATAAAGCCATGAAGTGGCCAATTAACGTTCATTTAAGGATCCCTTCCACTGTTGCTTTTGATTTGATTTGATTTATTATTGTCACATGTATTAACATACAATGAAAAGTATTGTTTCTTGCGCGCTATACAGGCTTGGTCACAGAAGACAGAGGGTGGTAGTGGAAGGGTCTTTTTCCGGCTGGATGCCTGTGACCAGTGGTGTTCCGCAGGGCTCTGTAGTGGGACCTCTGCTGTTTGTGATTTATATAAACGATCTGGAAGAAGGTGTAACTGGGGTGATCAGTAAGTTTGCGGACGACACGAAAATGGCTGGACTTGCAGATAGTGAGGAACATTGTCAGAGGCTACAGAAGGATATAGATAGGCTGGAAATTTGGGCAAAGAAATGGCAGATGGAGTTCAATCCAGATAAATGCGAAGTGATGCATTTTGGTAGAACTAACGTAGGGGGGAACTATACAATAAATGGCAGAACCATAAAGGATGTAGATACGCAGAGGGACCTGGGTGTGCAAGTCCACAGATCCTTGAAGGTGACGTCACAGGTGGAGAAGGTAGTGAATAAGGCATATGGCATGCTTGCCTTTATGCAAGCATGCCATAAAAGTTGGGGTCTGATGTTGCAGTTGTATAGAACGTTGGTTCGGCCGCATTTGGAATACTGCACCCAGTTCTGGTCGCCACACTACCAGAAGGATGTGGAGGCTTAAGAGAGAGCACAGAGGAGGTTTACCAGGATGTTGCCTGGTATGGAAGGGCTTAGTTATGAGGAGAGATTGGGTAAACTGGGGTTGTTCTCCCTGGAAAGATGGAGGATGAGGGGGTGACCTAATAGAGGTGTATAAAATTATGAAAGGCATAGATAGGGTGAACGGTGGGAAGCTTTTTCCCAGGTCGGTGGTGACGTTCACGAGGGGTCATAGGTTCAAGGTGAGCGGGGGGGTAGGTTTAACACGGATATCAGAAGGATGTATTTTACACAGAGGGTGGTGGGAGCCTGGAATGCGCTGCCGGGCAAGGTGGTGGAGGCGGACACACTGGGAACGTTTAAGACTTATCTAGATAGCCACATGAACGGAGTGGGAATGGAGGGATACAAAAGAATGGTCTAGTTTGGACCAGGGAGCGGCACGGGCTTGGAGGGCCGAAGGGCCTGTTCCTGTGCTGTATTGTTCTTTGTTCTTTGTTCTTAGTGAAGATTGGAAAATGATCTCAAAGCATTTACTCCTTGGCTTCCTTCAACAACCTGGGATATAACTCATCTGGCCCTGGTTATTTATCCTCCTTCAAGGATGACATTCCATCTCGTACCTCCTCTCTCATTATGCTTATTGTATCAAATATTTCACATTCCTCCTCTAAAATGTCTGCATCATCCTTCTCCTCAATGAAGACAGAGACAGAGTTCTCATTGAGGATGCTGCCAACATCTAGTGACTTGTGATGTTCCGCAGGGATCTGTACTGGGACCTCTGCTGTTTGTGATATATATAAATAACTTGGATGTAAAAGTAGATGGATGAACTTAGTAAGTTTGCAGACAACACAAGGATAAGTGAAGTTGTGGATAGTGTAGAAGGTCGTCAAAGGATATAGTGGGATATAGATCAGCTGCAGATAGGGGCAGATAAATGGCAGATGGAGTTTAATCCAGACGTGTGAGGTGCTGCACTTTGGGAGATCAAATGTTAAAGGTAAGTATACAGTTAATGCCAGGATCCTGAACAGCATTGATGCACAGAGGGATCTAGGGGTTCAAGTCGATAGCTCCCTGAAAGTGGCCATGTAAGTAGATAGGGTGGTAAAGAAGGCATATGGCATGCTTGCCTTTATTGGTCGGGGCATTGAGTACAAGAGTCAGGATGTCACATTGCAGCTTTATAAAAGTTTGGTTGGGCCGCACTTACATATTGTGTTTAATTCTGGTTGCCACATTGCAGGAAGGATATGGAGGCTTTGGAGAGGGTGCAGGAGAGGTTTACCAAGGTGCTGCCTGGATTAGAGGGTATAGCTACAAGGAGAGGCTGGACAAACTAGTGTTGTTTTTTCTGGAATGGCAGAGGCTGAGAGGAGATCTGATAGAAGGCTCTAAAATTATGAGAGGCATAGATAGGGTTGACAGTCAGCAGAATCCTTTTCCCAGAGTTGAAATATCTAATACCAGTGGCAAGCACTTATAGTGAGAGGAGGAAAGTTCAAAGGAGATGTGAGGGGCAAGTTTTTTTACTCAGAGCAGTAGGTGTCTGGACCATGTTGCCAGGGGTGGTGGTGCAGGCAGGTACGACAGGGGCATTTAAGTGGCTTTTAGATAAGCACAAGAATATGCAAGGAATAGAGGGATATGGACCAAGGCCAGGCAGAAGGGATTAGTTTAATTTGCTGTCATGTTCGGCACAACATCGTGGGCCAGAGGGCCTGTTCCTGTGCTGCACTGTTCAATGTTCTATGTTCTGTTTTCTGAATGAACCCACATATTATCATGTCCATCTTTGATATGCCTTGCTTTTTAAGACCATAAGACCATAAGACATAGGAGCAGAAGTAAGGCCATTCGGTCCATCGAGTCCACTCCACCATTCAATCATGGTTGATTTCAACTCCATTTACCCGCTCTCTCCCCATAGCCCTTAATTCCTCGAGAAATCAAGAATTTATCAATTTCTGTCTTGAAGACGCTCAACGTCTCGGCCTCCACAGCCCTCTGTGGCAATGAATTCCACAGACCTACCACTCTCTGGCTGAAGAAATTTCTCCTCATCTCTGTTCTAAAGTGACTCCCTTTTATTCTAAGGCTGTGCCCCCGCGTCCTAGTCTCTCCTGCTAATGGAAACAACTTCCCTACGTCCATCCTATCTAAGCCGTTCATTATCTTGTAAGTTTCTATTAGATCTCCCCTCAACCTCCTAAACTCCAATGAATGCAATCCCACGATCCTCAGACGTTCATCGTATGTCAGGCCTACCATTCCCGGGATCATCCGTGTGAATCTCCGCTGGACCCGCTCCAGTGCCAGTATGTCCTTCCTGAGGTGTGGGGCCCAAAATTGCTCACAGTACTCCAAATGGGGCCTAACCAGTGCTTTATAAAGCCTCAGAAGTACATCCCTGCTTTTGTATTCCAAGCCTCTTGAGATAAATGACAACATTACATTTGCTTTCTTAATTACGGACTCAACCTGCAAGTTTACCTTTAGAGAATCCTGGACTAGGACTCCCAAGTCCCTTTGCACTTTAGCATTATGAATTTTGTCACCGTTTAGAAAATAGTCCATGCCTCTATTCTTTTTTCCAAAGTGCAAGACCTCGCACTTGCCCACGTTGAATTTCATCAGCCACTTCTTGGACCACTCTCCTAAACTGTCTAAATCTTTCTGCAGCCTCCCCACCTCCTCAATACTACCTGCCCCTCCACCTATCTTTGTATCATCGGCAAACTTGGCCAGAATGCCCCCAGTCCCGTCATCTAGATCGTTAATATATAAAGAGAACAGCTGTGGCCCCAACACTGAACCCTGCGGGACACCACTTGTCACCGGTTGCCATTCTGAGAAAGAACCTTTTATCCCAACTCTCTGCCTTCTATCTGACAGCCAATCGTCAATCCATGTTAGTACCTTGCCTCGAATACCATGGGCCCTTATTTTACTCAGCAGTCTCCCGTGAGGCACCTTGTCAAAGGCCTTTTGGAAGTCAAGATAGATAACATCCATTGGCTCTCCTTGGTCTAACCTATTTGTTATCTCTTCAAAGATTTCCTTAGTTTCTTGCACTTAATGTATTAGTAAAACATCTGAGCATTTTCTTTGATATTGTTTACCTTCACTGATGCTGTCTGACTTGCTGAGAATTTCCAGCATTTTCTGTTTAGATTTCAGATTTCCAGCATCTGCAATTTTTGCTTTTCAATTAGTGTCTAATTCATGGTCACTTCTCTTCCAGAAATGCCCACATGAAGAAATACATCTCTCTGACAGGATTTCAGTTTGTCTATTACATTGCGCATTATCATTGTTTTCTTTCTCCCTCATGTTTGAGCAGGTATCCACCAAAATCCTTTTTCACAGCGAGATCTTCTTCTCGAACGATTGCCTCTGGTTTCAGTATATTCCAACTGAAATAACACTCTTCATGATTCCGATTCCGTCACAATGACAGATAGCTCCTTAACATTCAACATTCCCGAGTCATTGCAATTATGGCACTGTGAGATCCACTATCAACAACATGCATTAACACTTGATGAATTGTAGTCTCTCTCTTCGGCACCATCAACTCACCCTATCTCAGTACTGTCCTCTTCCACAGTTTCATTTCATCCTTCATCTCATCTGACACTTTAGCAAAAAACTATTTTTTTTCCTTTCAGACCTCAAGGGATGAAAGATTCAACAACTTCTGAATACCCAGGATTGTTCAGGTACTGAGAGTATCAGACTGGGCGGCACGGTAGCACAGTGGTTAGCATTGCTGCTTCACAGCTCCAGGGTCCCGGGTTCGATTCCCGGCTCGGGTCACTGTCTGTGTGGAGTTTGCACATTCTCCTCGTGTCTGCGTGGGTTTCCTCCGGGTGCTCCGGTTTCCTCCCACAGTCCAAAGATGTGCAGGTTAGGTTGATTGGCCAGGTTAAAAATTGCCCCTTAGAGTCCTGTGATGCGTAGGTTAGAGGGATTAGCGGGTAAAAATATGTGGGGTTAGGGCCTGGGTGGGATTGTGGTCGGTGCAGACTCGATGGGCCGAATGGCCTCCTTCTGCACTGTAGGGTTTCTATGATTCTATGACTGTGGAATTTAAGAAGGCCCAGTCCTGTGGTGTCAGTCTCAATTTACAGGATGTTTCACTGTCTCCTTCACTGTTGTATGATGCCCTGTCTCTCACCCTCCCCACACCACTTTTCCTGATAATCTAGGTCTAGAATTCAGGCCCATAAATCCTTCACTGAAAGCAACAGCTCTTATTTATTATGAATGATAATCTTCCTCAAAGTGTAATCATCCATGCAAATATGCTTAAACCACTCAAAATGTGTGTACACAGGTAAATCAACAAGCTGCTGCTAGACAACTTAACAAATGTCATTAAAATTAACAATTCAGTTAAGACATTGAAGCAATTGCCTGCCAAAATTGATGGGGTTAGCTGGAGTATCTATTCTGGCCTGTTCTTGCTGGAAGATATGTGAAAACTGGGTGATGTTAGGATCAGGATTAAACCTGTAAACACTGGCTTTTCTGTTTCAACAGCCAGCCAATAGCTTGATGAGCTTCTTTTGTCAACTTCACATCTATGACTCCTGTGACTATGCTCTATAGTCCTCATCATGAATCAATGCATCTTGTGGAAAGATTCAGAGGAAGTTGGGGCAGGTAAGTTTTGCTGCTTTCTTAAAACTTTGGAAGAAACTGTAGTCGAGCTACTGTCACACAGAGGAGAGTGCCTACCGCTAACTGTGAATAACTAACTTGAATTACATCGAACCTACAGCACAAACACAGTCTATTTGAGTGATTATGTTCCATTCGAGCTTCTTCTCATCTTTCCTTATTTAATCCATCATTACCTTCCCTTCTCCCTCTTAGTCTTGTCTAGTTTTCCCTTAAATATATCCATACTATTCACTGATAGTGAGTTCCACATTCTCACCATTCTTTGGTTAAAGAACTTTATTCTGAAGTCTGAATTGGATTTCTTACAGACTACTTTATATTGATGGCCTCTTTGTTTTATTCATTCGTGGGACATGGGCGTCACTGGCTGGCCAGCATTTATTGCCCATCCCTAGTTGCCCGAGGGCAGTTGAGAGTCAACCACATTGCTGTGGCTCTGGAGTCACATGTAGGCCAGACCAGGTAAGGATAGCAGATTTCCTTCCCTAAATAACATCAGTGAACCAGATGGGTTTTTCGGAAAATTGACAATGGTCATCAGTAGATTCTTAATTCCAGATATTTTTTAATTGAATTCAAATTCCACCATCTTCTGTGGCAGGATTCAAACCCGGGTCTCCAGAACATTGGCTGAGTTTCTGGATTAATAGTCTGGCAATAATACCACTAGGCCATTGCCTAGGTACAGACTAGGCAACTGGGAATGGGTAACAAATGGTGGCCAGCCAGTGACGCCCAAATCCCATAAATTAATATATAAAAAAGAAAGAGGCCATTTAGCCCATTGTGTGTGTGCTGGCTGAATGCTTTCCATTCACAAAAAACATCTATCAATTATTACCCTACGTTTCCTGTTGCTGAACCAATTTTGGATCGAAATCGCCACATTGCCCCTGTATCCCATGAGATATTGCTTTTCTAAAATAGTGTGCTATCTGGGACCTTGTCAAATGTCTTGCTGAAACCCATGTAGACAACATCCACTGCACGACCTCATCAATCTTCTTTATTACTTCCTCCAAAATTTTGATTATTTTAGTCAGACACGACTTTCCCCTAACAAAACCATGCTGACTATGCCTGATCAGCTATTTCTTTTTAAGTGACAGTTAATCTTGTCCCTCAGAATTGATTCCAATTATCTGACCACCACCGAAGACAGACTGACCAGCCTTTAGTTATTTGGCCTATCCCTTGCCCCCTTTTTAAATAATGGTGCAACGTTTGTAGACATCCAACCCTCTACGACCTCCCCTATATAGAACCTAGAACAGTACAGCACGGTACAGGTCCTTCGGCCCTCAATGTTGTGCCGAGCTTTGTCCGAAACCAAGATCAAGCTATCCCACTCCCTATCATTCTGTGTGTTTTTTTTGCCTTTACTTTTGAAGTAGTATTTTTCTTAAGTTTAAAGTGAAAACCGGAAGTGGGCTGCTAAGGAGTCTGGGAAGGGTTTTTATTTTAACTTTAAAAGTCAGTTACCTGGGAGGATCCCCCTTCATTGTTCCACTGGAGCAAGCAGAGAGGGAGTGATTGGAGGCAGGAGTGCTGGTGAGAGATTGATTGAATTATTTATTTATTTAATTAGTCAGTTAGTGTGTTTTTTTTTGGCCTTTACTTTTGTAGTAGTATTTTTCTTAAGTTTAAAGTGAAAAACGGAAGTGGGCTGCTAAGGAGTCTGGGAAGGGTTTTTTAAGCACGCGAAGTATAAAAGGTAGGCTGCAGTATACAGCGGGCAGCGTCGGGAGCGGGCAGTGGAGTGTGTGGGAAGCAGAGTGTGAGCTATAAAGGCTTTGGCTCACAGGGCTTGAGTGCGTGGGAAGCAGAGTGTGAGCTATAAGGGCTTTGGCTCACAGGGCTTGAGTGTGTGGGAAGCAGAGTGTGAGCTATAAGGGCTTTGGCTCACAGGGCTTGAGTGTGTGGGAAGCAGAGTGTGAGCTATAAGGGCTTTGGCTCACAGGGCTTCGGGGGACAGGGCGAGCAGGGGTGAGTTTAATTCATTTTTGCTGTTTCTACCTGGTACTGGCAAGGTATCTAGAGGGGATGGGTGTGCAGGCAGTGCTATGTTCCTCTTGCACTATGTTTCAGGTGAGGGACAACGACAGTGTCCCTGCTGATTACATCTGTGGGAAGTGCACCCATCTGCAGCTCTTCCAAAACTGTGTTAGGGAACTGGAGCTGGAGTTGGATGAACTTAGGATCATTAGGAATGCAGAGGTGGCCATAGACGGAAGCTTTAGGGATACAGTTACTCCGAGGAATGAAAACAGATGGGTGATGGTGAGAGGGGCTGGGAGGAAGCAGTCCGTGCAGGGATCCCCTGTGGTCGTTCCCCTTAGCAACAAGTATTCCGCTTTGGATACGGTTGAGGGGGACGACATACCAGTGGTGAGCCGCAGTGAGAGGACCTCCAGCACTGTGTCCGTCTCTGTGGCTCGGGAGGGTAAGGGGGAGAGCGGGAGGGCAATAGTTATTGGGGACTCATTAGTTAGAGGGATAGATAGAAGGTTCTGTGGCAGCAAAAGAGACTCACGGATGGTATGTTGCCTACCGGATGCCAAGGTCCGTGACGTCTCAGACCGTGTTTTCCGGATTCTTAAGGGGGAGGGGGAACAGTCACAAGTCATGGTACACATTGGTACCAATGACATAGGTAAGAGAAGGGACGGGGATTTAAAACAGGAATTTCTGGAGCTGGGCTGGAAGCTGAGAGCCAAGACAAAACGTGGTACGTTGCCAGTGCGACGTGATAGCGAGTTGAGGAACAGGGAGAGAGTGCAGTTAAACATGTGGTTGCAGGGATGGTATTGAAGGGAGGGTTTCTGATATTTGGATAATTGGAACACATTCTGGGGAAGGTGGGACCTGTACAAACAGGACGGGGTGCACCTGAACCAGAGGGGCACCAATATCCTGGGAGGGAAATTTGATACGGCTTTCAGGGGGATTTAAACTAATTTGTCAGGGGAGTGGGAAAAGGAGTTGTAGTCCAGAAGTCAGTGTTGAGGGTGGTGAGGTATTGGGGAAGGTATCAGGGTCAAGGGTGGGTACCGATAGACAGGAAGGTGGGTTGAAGTGTGTCTACTTCAATGCAAGGAGCATCCGGAACAAGGTAGATGAACTTGGGGCGTGGATTGGTACTTGGGACTACGATGTTGTGGCCATTACGGAGACGTGGGTAGAACAAGGACAGGAATGGTTGTTGGACGTTCCGGGGTATAGATGTTTCAGTAAGTGTAGGGAAGCTGGTAAAAGAGGTGGAGGAGTAGCATTGTTAATGCTAAAGAGGTGGAGGAGTAGCATTTGGAATACTGCGTCCAGCTCTGGTCACCACACTACCAGAAGGATGTGGAGGCTTTGGAGAGAGTACAGAGGAGGTTTACCAGGATGTTGCCTGGTATGGAGGGGCTTAGTTATGAGGAGAGATTGGGTAAACTGGGGTTGTTCTCCCTAGAAAGACGGAGGATGAGGGGAGACTTAATAGAGGCGTATAAAATTATGAAAGGCATAGATAGGGTGAACGGTGGGAATCTTTTCCCCAGGTCGGTGGTGACGTTCACGAGGGGTCATAGGTTCAAGGTGAAGGGGGGGAGGTTTAACACAGATATCAGAAGGACATATTTTACACAGAGGGTGGTAGGGGCCTGGAATGCGCTGCCGGGCAAGGTGGTGGAGGCAGACACACTGGGAACGTTTAAGACTTATCTGGACAGCCATATGAACGGAGTGGGAATGGAGGGATACAAAAGAATGGTCTAGTTTGGACCAGGGAGCGGCACGGGCTTGGAGGGCCGAAGGGCCTGTTCCTGTGCTGTATTGTTCTTTGTTCTTTGTAATCAAGGATAGTTTAAAGGCTGTGGAAAGGCACTTCGAGGGGGATCTGCACACTGAGGTAATATGGGCTGAGGTTAGAAATAGGAAAGGAGCGGTCACATTGTTAGGAGTTTACTATAGGCCCCCAAATACTAATAGAGATGTGGAGGAAGAAATTGCTAAGCAGATTATGGATATGTGTGGGGGTCACAGGGTAGTTGTCATGGGGGACTTTAACTTTCCAAATATTGATTGGGACCTTTGTAGGTCAAATAGATCGGATGGGGCAGCTTTTGTGCAGTGTGTGCAGGAGGGTTTCCTGACACAATATGTGGATAGGCCGACAAGAGGTGAGGCCACATTGGATTTGGTACTGGGAAATTAACCGGGCCAAGTGTTAGATTTGGTTGTGGGAGAGCACTTTGGAGATAGTGACCACAATTCGGTGTCTTTTGTTATTGCAATGGAGAGGGATAGGGCCGTACGGCAGGGCAAGGTTTACAATTGGGGGAGATGTAATTATGATGTGATTAGGCAAGAATTAGGGGGCATAAGTTGGGAACAGAAACTGTCAGGGAAAGGCACTAATGAAAAGTGGAACTTTTTCAAGGAACAAATACTGGGTGCCCTTGATAGGTATGTCCCTGTCAGGCAGGGAGGAAATGGCCGAGTGAGGGAACCATGGTTCACGAAAGAGGTGGAATGTCTTGCGAACAGGAAAAGGGAAGCTTATGTAGGGATGAGGAAACAAGGTTCAGATAGCTCGATTGAGGGTTACAAGTTAGCAAGGAATGAGCTGAGAAAGGGGCTTAGGAGAGCTAGGAGGGGACATGAGAAGTCCTTGGCGGGTTGGGTCAAGGAAAACCCCAAGGCTTTTTACTCTTATGTGAGGAATAAAAGAATGACCAGGGTGAGGTTAGGGCCGGTCAAGGACAGTAGTGGGAACTTGTGTATGGAGTCAGTAGAGATAGGCGAGGTGATGAATGAATACTTTTCTTCAGTGTTCACCAAGGAGAGGGGCCATGTTTTTGAGGAAGAGAAGGTGTTACAGGCTAATAGGCTGGAGGAAATAGATGTTCGGAGGGAGGATGTCTTGGCAGTTTTGAATAAACTGAAGGTCGATAAATCCCCTGGGCCTGATGAAATATATCCTAGGATTCTTTGGGAGGCAAGGGATGAGATTGCAGAGCCTTTGGCTTTGATCTTTGGGTCCTCACTCTCCATGGGAATGGTGCCAGAGGACTGGAGAATGGCGACTGTTGTTCCTCTGTTTAAGAAAGGGAATAGAAATGACCCTGGTAATTATAGACCGGTTAGTCTTACTTCGGTGGTTGGTAAATTGATGGAAAAGGTCCTTAGGGATGGGATTTACGACCATTTAGAAAGATGCGGATTAATCCAGGATAGTCAGCACGGATTCATGAAGGGCAAGTCGTGCCTCACAAATTTGATTGAATTTTTTGAGGAGGTAACTAAGTGTGTTGATGAAGGTAGGGCAGTTGATGTCATATACATGGATTTTAGTAAGGCATTTGATAAGGTCCCCCATGGTCGGCTTATGATGAAAGTGAGGAGGTGTGGGATAGAGGGAAAGTTGGCCAATTGGATAGGTAACTGGCTGTCTGATCGAAGACAGAGGGTGGTGGTGGATGGAAAATTTTCGGATTGGAGGCAGGTTGCTAGCGGAGTGCCATAGGGATCAGTGCTTGGTCCTCTGCTCTTTGTGATTTTTAATAATAACTTCGAGGAGGGGGCTGAAGGGTGGATCAGTAAATTTGCTGATGACACCAAGATTGGTGGAGTAGTGGATGAGGTGGAGGGCTGTTGTAGGCTGCAAAGAGACATAGATAGGATGCAAAGCTGGGCTGAAAAATGGCAAATGGAGTTTAACCCTGATAAATGTGAGGTGATTCATTTTGGTAGGACTAATTTAAATGTGGATTACAGGGTCAAAGGTAGGGTTCTGAAGACTGTGGAGGAACAGAGAGATCTTGGGGTCCATATCCACAGATCTCTAAAGGTTGCCACTCAAGTGGATAGAGCTGTGAAGAAGGCCTATAGTGTGTTAGCTTTTATTAACAGGGGGTTGGAGTTTAAGAGCCGTGGGGTTATGCTGCAACTGTACAGGACCTTGGTGAGACCACATTTGGAATATTGTGTGCAGTTCTGGTCACCTCACTATAAGAAGGATGTGGAAGCGCTGAAAAGAGTGCAGAAGAGATTTACCAGGATGCTGCCTGGTTTGGAGGGTAGGTCTTATGAGGAAAGGTTGAGGGAGCTAGGGCTGTTCTCTCTGGAGCAGAGGAGGCTGAGGGGAGACTTAATAGAGGTTTATAAAATGATGAAGGGGATAGATAGAGTGAACGTTCAAAGACTATTTCCTCGGGTGGATGGAGCTATTACAAGGAGGCATAACTATAGGGTTCGTGGTGGGAGATATAGGAAGGATATCAGAGGTAGGTTCTTTACGCAGAGAGTGGTTGGGGTGTGGAATGGACTGCCTGCAGTGATAGTGGAGTCAGACACTTTAGGAACATTTAAGCGCTTATTGGATAGGCACATGGAGCACACCAGGATGATAGGGAATGGGATATCTTGATCTTGGTTTCAGATGAAGCTCGGCACAACATCGTGGGCCGAAGGGCCTGTTCTGTGCTGTACTGTTCTATGTTCTATGTTCTATTCTGGTGTGCTCCATGTGCCTATCCAATAACCGCTTGAAAGTTCCTAAAGTGTCCGACTCCAGTATCACAGCAGGCAGTCCATTCCACATCCCAACCACTCTCTGAGTAAAGAACTTACCTCGGACATCCCTCCTATATCTCCCACCATGACCTTATAGTTATGCCCCCTAGTAACAGCTACATCCACCCAAGGAAATAGTCTCTGAACGTCCACTCTATCTCTCCCCTTCATCATCTTATAACCTCTATTAAGTCGCTCCTCATCCTCCTCCGCTCGAAAGGGAAAAGCCCCAGCACCCTCAACCCTTTCCTCATAAGACCTACCCTCCAAACCAGGCAGCATCCTGGTAACTCTCCTCTGCACTCTTTCCAGCGCTTCCACATCCTTCTTATAGTGAGGTGACCAGAACTGCACACAATATTCCAAATGTGGTCTCACCAAGGTCCTGTACAGTTGCAGCATAACCCCACGGCTCTTAAACTCAAACCCCCTGTTAATAAACACTAACACGCTATAGGCCTTCTTCACGGCTCTATCCACTTGAGTGGCAACCTTCAGAGATCTGTGGATATGAACCCCAAGATCTCTCTGTTCCTCCACATTCCTCAGAACCTTGCCGTTGACCCTGTAATCCACATTCAATTTGTCCTACCAAAATGAATCACCTCGCACTTATCAGGGTTAAACTCCATCTGCCATTTTTCGGTCCAGCTCTGCATCCTATCAATGTCTCTTTGCACCCTACGACAGCCCTCCACCTCATCCACTACTCCACCAAACTTGGTGTCATCAGCAAATTTACTGACCCACCCTTCAGCCCCTCCTCCAAGTCATTGATGAAAATCACAAAAAGCAGAGGACCCAGCACTGATCCCTGTGGTACACCGCTGGTAACTGGTCTCCAGTCTGAAAATTTTCCATCCACCACCACCCTCTGTCTTCTATGAGATATGATGTGGAGATGCTGACGTTGGACTGGGATGAACACAGTAAGAGTCATAGAATCATCATAGAATCATAGAAACCCTACAGTACAGAAAGAGGCCATTTGGCCCATCGAGTCTGCACCGACCACAATCCCACCCAGGCCCCACCCCCATATCCCTACACATTTTACCCACTAATCCCTCTAATCTACGCATCCCAGGACACTAAGGGGCAATTTTAGCATGGCCAATCAACCTAACCCGCACATCTTTGGACTGTGGGAGGAAAGCGGAGCACCCGGAGGAAACCCACGCAGACACGAGGAGAATGTGCAAACTCCACACAGACAGTGACCCAAGCCGGGAATCGAACCCAGGTCCCTGGAGCTGTGAAGCAACAGTGCTAACCACTGTGCTACCGTGCCGCCCGTTCTGGCAGTTCTGGTCACCTCACTATAAGAAGGATGTGGAAGCGCTGGAAAGAGTGCACAGGAGATTTACCAGGATGCTGCCTGGTTTGGAGGGTAGGTCTTATGAGGAAAGGTTGAGGGAGCTAGGGCTGTTCTCTCTGGAGCGGAGGAGGCTGAGGGGAGACTTAATAGAGGTGTTGTTAAAACGGCTGCCGTGCCGTTTTAACAACACCAGATTAAAGTCCAACAGGTTTATTTGGTAGCAAACACCATTAGCTTTCGGAGCGCTGCTCCTTCATCAGATGGAGTGGAAATGTGCTCTCAAACAGGGCACAGAGACACAAAAATCAAGTTACAGAATACTGATTAGAATGCGAATCCCTACAGCCAGCCAGATCTTAATGTGGGTGGAGGGAGCATTAAGCACAGGTTAAAGAGATGTGTATTGTCTCCAGACAGGACAGCCTGCAAGTCCAGGAGGCAAGCTGTGGGGGTTACTGATAGTGTGACATAAATCAAACATCCCGGTTTAGACCTGTCCTCATGTGTGCGGAACTTGGCTATCAGTTCTGCTCAGCGACTCTGCGCTGTCGTGTGTGGTGAAGGCCACCTTGGAGAACGCTTACCTGAAGGTCAGAGGCTGAATGCCCGTGACTGCTGAAGTGCTCCCCCACAGGAAGAGAACAGTCTTGCCTGGTGACAATCACAAGGCAAGGAGTGAAGGGGGGGGGGGGGGTGAAGGAGGGGGAAGGTGAAGGAGGGGGCGTGAAGGAGGGGGCGTGAAGGAGGGGGCGTGAAGGGGGGGGGGGGGTGAAGGGGGGGCGGGGGGGTGAAGGTGGGGCGGGGGTGAAGGTGGGGGGGGTGAAGGTGGGGGGTAAGGTGGGGGGGGTGAAGGTGGGGGGGTGAAGGTGGGGGGGGGTGAAGGTGGGGGGGGGGGTGAAGGTGGGGGGGGGGGTGAAGGTGGGGGGGGAAGGTGGGGGAGGGGTGTGAAGGTGGGGGGGGGGGTGAAGGTGGGGGGAGGGGTGAAGGGGGGGTGGGGTGAAGGTGGGGGGTGAAGGGGGGGGTGAAGGGGGGGGGTTGTAGGGGGGGGTGAAGGGGGGGGGGTGAAGGTGGGGGGGGGGTGAAGGGGGGGGGGGATGAAGGGGGGGGTGAAGGGGGGGGGTGAAGGTGGGGGGTGGGTGAAGGGGGGGGGATGAAGGGGGGGGGTGAAGGGGGGGGGGGGATGAAGGGGGGGGGTGGGTGAGGGGGGGGGGGATGAAGGGGGGGGGATGAAGGGGGGGGGGTGGGTGAAGGGGGGGTGGGTGAAGGGGGGGGGGTGAAGGTGGGGGGGGGGTGAAGGTGGGGGGGGGTGAAGGTGGGGGGGGGGTGAAGGTGTGGGGGAGGTGAAGGTGGGGGGGGGTGAAGGTGGGGGGGGGTGAAGGTGGGGGGGGTGAAGGGGGGGGGTGAAGGTGGGGCGGGGGGGTGAAGGGGGGGGGGGTGAAGGTGGGGGGGGGGTGAAGGTGGGGGGGGGGGTGAAGGGGGGGGGGGTGAAGGTGGGGGGGGGGGGGGTGAAGGGGGGGGGGTGAAGGTGGGGGGGGGTGAAGGGGGGGGGGTGAAGGGGGGGGTGAAGTTGGGGGGGGGTGAAGGTGGGGGGGGGGGTGAAGGTGGGGGGGGGGTGAAGGTGGGGGGGGGGTGAAGGTGGGGGGGGGGTGAAGGTGGGGGGGGGTGAAGGTGGGGGGGGGTGAAGGTGGGGGCGAAGAAGGGGGGTGAAGGTGGGGGTGAAGGGGGGGTGAAGGAGGGGGTGACGGGGCGAAGGAGGGGATGAAGGAGGGGATGAAGGAGGGGATGAAGGAGGGGATGAAGGAGGGTGAAGGAGGGTGAAGGGGGGATGAAGGAGGGGATGAAGGAGGGTGAAGGAGGGTGAAGGAGGGTGAAGGGGGGTTGAAGGAGGTGGTGAAGGAGGGGTGAAGGAGGGTTAATGGGGGTGATGAAGGGGGGTGATGCAGGGGGTGAATAAGGGGGTTGAAGGAGGGGGTTGAAGGAGGGGGTGAAGGGGGGGTTGAAGGAGGGGGTGAAGGGGGGGTGAAGAAGGGGGGTGAAGAAGGGGGGTGAAGAAGGGGGGTGAAGAAGGGGGGTGAAGAAGGGGGGTGAAGGGGGGGGGTGAAGTGGGGTGAAGAAGGGGGCGAAGGGGGGGTGAAGGGGGTGAAGGAGCGGGTGAAGGGGGGTGAAGGGTAGGGTGAAGGGGGTGATGAAGTGGGGTGACGAAGGGGGGTGAAGGGGGGGGTGACGAAGGGGGGGGTGACGAAGGGGGGGGTGAGGAAGGGGGGATGAAGGGTGAGAAGGAGGATGAAGGAGGGTGAAGGAGGGTGAAGGAGGGTGAAGGGGGCGAAGGAGGGGGTGAAGGAGGGTGAAGGGGGGTGATGAAGGGGGGTGATGAAGGGGGGTGATGAAGGGGGGTGATGAAGGGGGGTGAAGATGGGGGGTAAAGGAGGGGGTGATGAAAGGGGGTGAAGAAGGGGGGTGAAGGAGGGGGGTGAAGGAGGGGGTGAAGGAGGGGGTGAAGGAGGGGGTGAAGGAGGGGATGAAGGAGGGTGAAGTGGGGGTGAAGGGGGGCGAAGGAGGGGGTGAAGGAGGGTGAAGGGGGTGATGAATGGGGGTGATGCAGGGGGGTGAAGGAGAGGGTGAAGGAGAGGGTGAAGGGGGGATGCGGGAGGGGGTGAAGGGGGTGAAGGAGGGGGTGAAGGAGGGTGAAGGGGGTGATGAATGGGGGTGATGCAGGGGGGTGAAGGAGTGGGTGAAGGTGAGGGTGAAGGAGAGGGTGAAGGGGGGATGCGGGAGGGGGTGAAGGGGGGGCGAAGGAGGGGGTGAAGGGGGATGAAGGAGGGGGGAAGGAGAGTGAAGGGGGTGAAGAAGGGGGTGAAGAAGGGGGGTCAAAGGGGCGAAGGAGGGGGTGAAGGGGGGTGAAGAAGGGTGAAGGGGCGAAGGAGGGGGTGAAGGGGGGTGAAGGGGAGGGTGAAGGGGAGGGTGAAGGAGGGGGTGAAGGAGGGGGTGAAGGAGGGGGTGAAGGAGGGGGTGAAGGAGGGGGTGAAGGAGGGGGTGAAGGGGGGAGGGTGAGAAGGAGGGTGAAGGAGGGTGAAGGAGGGTGAAGGGGGGGTGAAGGAGGGGGTGAAGGGGGGTGAAGGAGGGGGTGAAGGAGGGTGAAGGAGGGGGTGAAGAAGGGGGGTCAAAGGGGCGAAGGAGGGGGTGAAGGGGGTGAAGAAGGGTGAAGGGGCGAAGGAGGGGGTGAAGGAGGGTGAAGGAGGGTGAAGGAGAGTGAAGGGGGGGTGAAGGAGGGGGTGAAGGAGGGGGTGAAGTGGAGGGTGAAGGAGGGGGTGAAGGAGGGGGTGAAGGGGGGTGAAGGGGAGGATGAAGGGGGGTGAAGGGGGGTGAAGGGGAGGATGAAGGGGGGAGGGTGAGAAGGAGGGTGAAGGGGGGGCGAAGGAGGGGGTGAAGGGGGATGAAGGAGGGGGGAAGGGGCGAAGGAGGGGGTGAAAGAGGGTGAAGGAGGGTGAAGGGGCGAAGGAGAGTGAAGGGGGGTGAAGGAGGGGGTGAAGTGGAGGGTAAGGAGGGGGTGAAGGGGGGTGAAGGGGAGGATGAAGGGGGGAGGGTGAGAAGGAGGGTGAGAAGGAGGGTGAAGGGGGGGCGAAGGAGGGGGTGAAGGGGGAGGAAGGAGGGGGGAAGGAGGGGGGAAGGAGGGGGGAAGGAGGGGGGAAGGAGGGTGAAGGGGGGTGAAGGGGCGAAGGAGGGGGTGAAGGGGGGTGAAGGAGAGTGAAGGGGGGGTGAAGGAGGGGGTGAAGTGGAGGGTGAAGGGGGGTGAAGGAGGGGGTGAAGGGGGGTGAAGGGGAGGATGAAGGGGGGAGGGTGAGAAGGAGGGTGAGAAGGAGGGTGAAGGGGGGGGCGAAGGAGGGGGTGAAGGGGGATGAAGGAGGGGGGAAGGAGGGTGAAGGGGGGTGAAGGGGCGAAGGAGGGTGAAGGAGAGTGAAGGGGGGGTGAAGGAGGGGGTGAAGTGGAGGGTGAAGGGGGGGTGAAGGGGGGGGTGAAGGAGGGGGTGAAAGAGGGGGTGAAGGGGGGTGAAGGGGGTGAAGGGGGGTGGGTGAGAAGGAGGGTGAAGGGGGGTCGAAGGAGGGGGTGAAGTGGAGGGTGAAGGGGGTGAAGGGGGGTGAAGGGGGTGAAGGGAGGATGAAGGGGGGAGGGTGAGAAGGAGGGTGAGAAGGAGGGTGAAGGGGGGGGCGAAGGAGGGGGTGAAGGGGGGTGAAGGGGCGAAGGAGGGTGAAGGAGAGTGAAGGGGGGGTGAAGCAGGGGGTGAAGTGGAGGGTGAAGGGGGGGTGAAGGAGGGGGTGAAGGAGGGGGTGAAGGGGGTGAAGGGGGGTTAAGGGGGTGAGGGGGGTGAAGGGTGAGAAGGAGGGTGAAGGGGGGTCGAAGGAGGGGGTGAAGGGGGATGAAGGAGGGGGGAAGGAGGGTGATGGGGGGTGAAGGAGGGTGAAGGAGGGTGAAGGAGGGTGAAGGGGCGAAGGAGGGGGTGAAGGAGGGTGAAGGAGAGTGAAGGGGGGGTGAAGGAGGGGGTGAAGGAGGGGGTGAAGGGGAGGGTGATGGAGGGTGAAGGGGGGGTGAAGGAGGGGGTGAAGGGGGGTGAAGAGGAGGGTGAAGAGGAGGGTGAAGGGGGGGATGAAGGGGGGAGGGTGAGAAGGAGGGTGAAGGGGGCGAAGGAGGGGGTGAAGGGGATGAAGGAGGGGGGAAGGAGGGTGAAGGGGTGAAGGAGGGTGAAGGAGGGTGAAGGGGCGAAGGAGGGGGTGAAGGAGGGTGAAGGAGAGTGAAGGGGGGTGAAGGAGGGGGTGAAGGGGGGGGTGAAGGAGGGGGTGAAGGGGGTGAAGGGGGGGGTGAAGGGGGGGATGAAGGGGGGAGGGTGAGAAGGAGGGTGAAGGGGGGCGAAGGGGAGGGG